>NC_041396.2:172367150-172676316 GCF_900747795.2 Erpetoichthys calabaricus | reverse complement strand
ATGATATTCAATAACGGCTTTAATTAACAGCAAGAATTGGCTTCTCATTAAGAAACTGGGAGGAGTGAAATTGGTTGGCGTTTGAAGCTCCAATTTAGCTGGTCATCTGTTGGCTCGTTTCACATCTCATTTCTGTTTGGCTGCCATTTAATGAAGAAAAGAATCAATTCAGAGGACTGAATCCTTAAAGACAGGGCTATTAAAATGAAGGGAAAAGGAGTTAATTGCTCACTGATTAGGGTTAGAATGAAAACCTGCAGCCACTGCGGCCCACCATGGTCAGAGCTGGACACCCCTGATCTACATCATCTAGTTAGCAGCCATATCACATGCACTTCAACTCGTATTCCACTTGTAGCTCAGCATGTTCAAGCCCAGCCAGTACTTGCATGGGAGACCATCTAGGAAAAGTTTGAGTTGATGTTGGAAGGGGTGTTACTGAGGCCAGTAACTTGTCTTGTGGTCTGAGTATGGATACCAGTGCCACAGTGCAGTGATAGGGACACTATGCCGCAAAAATGGTGCCATCCTTTGGATGAGACATAAATCTGAGGTACTGACTCTCTGTGGTCATAAAAGATATCTGGGTATGTTTCATAAAGAGCAAAGTGTTTCCTGATGTCCTGAATAAATTTCCCATCACAGCCTGATCATTCTGGCATCCTAATTATCCCTCGTGTCTAACTGGCTAACTCTCTCTCTCACTTCTTCATTGCCTAATAACTAATGTGCAGTGTACTGGCACAAAATGGCTGCCGTCACATCATCCAGATGGATGCTGCACAATGGTGGTGGTGGTGGTGGAAGTGGCCTCCCTCTATGTAAAGCACTTTGATCTTCATGAAAAGTGTGATATAAATATAATGTACATATTGTAAATAATCTTAGTTGGGTGCAGGGCCCTCATGAGTTACCAGAGCAGCTTTAATGCAGCTAGGTGTAGATTCTACCAAGCCTGGAACTGTACTAGGGGGATAGATTTTTCTCATGGAAGACTGAGATTATATCATGTTTGTATTTTGTTTTGATGTAGTAACTGGCATTCTTACAATGGTAAATGATGTACTATAGAAAAAATAAAAATGAAGGTTTACAAGAGTAACCTTTTCTCTGTAAATTTTGGTTAATCTATAATAACTTCCTTTCCTGCTCTACTCATCGCATAACAGGTTAGCATCTGCTAAAAGAGGAACTTAGATCCTCTGAACAGTCACATTTAACCACAGGCTTGGCTCTGCAAAAATGGAGGCATATTAATCATATTACAATCAATCAAAGAACATTGCATACATGAGACTTCTTACAACAGGCATGGAAAAAGCAATTCACGCTTTTGCTTTTAGTCAACTAGATTACTGTACTGTACTAAAAACAGGAGTGCCTACGATGTATCATTTAGTTGCAGAAATTTCAAAATGCAGAAGCAAGAATTGTGAAATACTGCTAAAGGTAAATAAAGTTCTGAATAATCTTGCTCCCTCTTAGGTTTCGGTATAATAAGCAACCCAGTGTTTGATGAGTTAAGGTTACTCTAAAATATAAGCCAGAAAGAAGTGATGAGGTGGCCATTTGTTGTTAAACACCAAAAAATCTGGAATTCCTTACAAGTTGAAATACTGTGGAACATTTTAAGTAGTACTAGGGTGTTGTACCGTGTTAGCCATTATGAATGTAGAGAAAAGCCAAGCAAAATGACACCTTTTATTAGCTAACTAGAAAGATTACAATATGCAAGCGTTCGAGGCAACTCAGGCCCCTTCTTCAGGCAAGATGTAATACAGAAACTGAAGTTTCCTATGTTTATATACACACTCTAGGACAAGAAACAACATTGGTAAATCTTTAAATGAGAGATTTTGTATGTAAAAAATTAATAGATTCATTCAGGCTAGGGTTAATTTAGCAAGAGAGAAAAGAACAATGTATTGTCAAGATCTCTGGATAAGATAACTGTCCAACAAAGTCTTTTGAAGTTTGTAATGAGTTTTTCAAAACAATGTGGATCTGTAGACAGGTTGTCTGTCATTCTGAGAGATGTAAACAATCCTCATATCTGGCCATAAAACTCTTGTCTTTATTCAATCCATGTTGTAAAGTATTAAATTTTAGCATGAGTTTAACTTCCCATTCTTTTCTCTCTTGCTGTGTTTTGAAGTTGCCCATAAGCACTGTGACCTTAAAGTCCTTCTCACAGTGTCCATGGCTGTTGAAGTGGGCCGCCACAGGAACATCTGTGTTGCCATGTTTAATGTGGAACCTGTGTAAGTTCATTCTCTGGCGGAGTGTTTGTCCAGTTTCTCCCACATAGAGTGCAGTGTCAGGACATTTCATGCAGAAAATTAGGTAGACTACATTAGATGATCTGCAGGAAAATGATCCCTTGATGTGATGTTCGAGTCGGCAGTGTGGTATAACTATACGGTCTGTATCATAGATGTGGGCACATGTTTTGCATCTTTTCTGTAGGCATGGAGATGTGCCATTTTCTGTTGGTTCACTTAGGGAGCCTCGGACAATTAATTGTTGAAGGTTTGGTGGTTGTCTGTATGCCAGGAGGGGAGGTTCAGGAAATACATTTTTCAGTGTTTGGTCATTGTTTAGTATTGGCTGAAGTTCTTTTATAATTTTTCGAAGTGTTTCAAGATGTGGGTTGTAGGTGACAACAAGGGGGATGCGATCCTTGTTGTCTTTGTTTTTATATTCCAGAAGGTTGTCTCTGGGTATGGCAGTAGCTCTTCTTATTTGAGTGTCTGTTGTTTTCGGGGTGTAACCTTGTTTGATGAAATCTTGTCTGAGCTCCTGCAGTTGTTGATCCCGGTCTGTTGGGTCTGAGCAAATACGATTGTACCGTATTGCTTGGCTGAAAATAATGGAGCGCCTTATATGCTTGGGGTGGAAGCTATCATTTTTCAGGTAGGTCCGTCTGTCTGTCGGTTTGTGAAAAATAGAAGTTACAAGGGTGTTGTCTTTCAGTTGAACGGTGGTGTCAAGGAAGCTGACTTCTGTTTTTGAGTAATTCAGCTTCAGCTTTATGTTGGGGTGAAAACAATTATATTCATTACGAAAATGGAGGAGGTCCTTTTCACTGGCAGTCCAGATTATGAAGATGTCATCTATGTAACGGAGATACAACATTGGTTTTACGATGCACATTGACATGAAATCTTCCTCCAATTTTGCCATAAAAAGATTTGCATAGTGAGGTGCAAACCGACATCCCATTGCAGTCCCCATTTGTTGTAAGTAGCAATCCTGTCCAAAAGAGAATAGATTATGTGTCAGAGTGAATTTTATCATTTCTATTACTGACTTTGTGGGTAAATCATGTTGTTTGAGGTACATTTCACATGCCAATATGCCATCATCATGGGGGATGTTAGTGTAAAGTGCCTCAACATCCATTGTGGCCAGTAAGGTTCCCTCAGGTAAGGGGCCTAAAGCAGACAGTTTTTTTAAGAAGTCAGTGGTGTCCTGGATGTAGCTGGTTGTGTTACGGGTGAGGGGTTTAAGGATGTGCTCCACCCAACCTGAAACATTTTCTGTAAGGGAGCCAATTCCTGAGATTATAGGCCTTCCTGGGTTCCCTTCTTTGTGGATTTTAGGAAGCATGTAGAAGTAACCCATTTTGGGGTTCTCAGGAATTAAACTGTTTACATGATCCCTGATGTCAAGAGGAAAGCTACTTACTATTTTTTTTAGTTCCTTTTTGTAGAGATCTGTTGGGTCTTCTTGCAGTTTGTGATAATGCATAGTATTGGACAATTGTCTTTGTGCCTCCTGTATGTAATCTGACGTGTTCATGATGACTAAAGCACCCCCTTTGTCTGCTGGTTTGATAATGATTTCTGTATTTTCCCTTAGTGAATGTATGGCTCTCCGCTCATCCCTAGTAATGTTTTCTATCCGATTTTGTTGCCTGTTTAAGATTCCTGTTTTCACTCTCTGTCGGAAGCAGTCTATATAATTATCCAGGGTAGAGTTTCTGCCAGCTTCTGGTGTCCATGTGGATTTATTGGTGGGGTTGTTGTAACTGCTTGTTGTTGGTTCCTGTGTGTTACTGTTTTCTTTCTTGTGGAAAAATTCTTTTAGTCTGAGTTTTCTGAAGAATTCTTCCATATCACTGCAGAGTCTGATGTTGTCAATGGGCTTTGCAGGACAATATGAGAGTCCCTTTGTAAGTACCGACATCTCTGCTTCATTTGGTGTGTATGAGGAGAGATTAACAATGCAGGTCTGTTGCTCTTTGTTTTTTGCTATTAAGTGTCCAGCTTTCTCTCGTAGTCTATGCAGCTTTTTCTTTTTGTTAAACTCATGCTAAAATTTAATACTTTACAACATGGATTGAATAAAGACAAGAGTTTTATGGCCAGATATGAGGATTGTTTACATCTCTCAGAATGACAGACAACCTGTCTACAGATCCACATTGTTTTGAAAAACTCATTACAAACTTCAAAAGACTTTGTTGGACAGTTATCTTATCCAGAGATCTTGACAATACATTGTTCTTTTCTCTCTTGCTAAATTAACCCTAGCCTGAATGAATCTATTAATTTTTTACATACAAAATCTCTCATTTAAAGATTTACCAATGTTGTTTCTTTTCCTAGAGTGTGTATATAAACATAGGAAACTTCAGTTTCTGTATTACATCTTGCCTGAAGAAGGGGCCTGAGTTGCCTCGAAAGCTTGCATATTGTAATCTTTCTAGTTAGCTAATAAAAGGTGTCATTTTGCTTGGCTTTTCTCTACATTCATAATGGCTAACACGGTACAACACCCTAGTACTACAGATATACAAGACACCGAAATGTACCGCTACTACATGGAACTGAAGACCCAGTGGAAGAAACTGGCACACATGGACAGCGACATCTTCTTCTTAACTAAATGCAAAAAGGAAAATCTTATCCCGAAAGGCATCATGATAAGGAATCCAACCATTCACACTTATAATACTCGGTTTGCAGAGCAACTTTGTTTTAGGACATCTGCAAGGATAAGAAACCACTTAATCCAAATTTTCTACAACATCAAGAAGAACACGCAAAGAGAGATCCAAGACCTCATCCTGCTCCTTGGAAATGACAGGCAGGAGATGGTAAAGGAGCTCCATTGCTATTACAAAAGACTCCAGAAACTCCTTATTGTTAACAAAAAGAAAAAGCTGCATAGACTACGAGAGAAAGCTGGACACTTAATAGCAAAAAACAAAGAGCAACAGACCTGCATTGTTAATCTCTCCTCATACACACCAAATGAAGCAGAGATGTCGGTACTTACAAAGGGACTCTCATATTGTCCTGCAAAGCCCATTGACAACATCAGACTCTGCAGTGATATGGAAGAATTCTTCAGAAAACTCAGACTAAAAGAATTTTTCCACAAGAAAGAAAACAGTAACACACAGGAACCAACAACAAGCAGTTACAACAACCCCACCAATAAATCCACATGGACACCAGAAGCTGGCAGAAACTCTACCCTGGATAATTATATAGACTGCTTCCGACAGAGAGTGAAAACAGGAATCTTAAACAGGCAACAAAATCGGATAGAAAACATTACTAGGGATGAGCGGAGAGCCATACATTCACTAAGGGAAAATACAGAAATCATTATCAAACCAGCAGACAAAGGGGGAGCTTTAGTCATCATGAACACGTCAGATTACATACAGGAGGCACAAAGACAATTGTCCAATACTATGCATTATCACAAACTGCAAGAAGACCCAACAGATCTCTACAAAAAGAAACTAAAAAAAATAGTAAGTAGCTTTCCTCTTGACATCAGGGATCATGTAAACAGTTTAATTCCTGAGAACCCCAAAATGGGTTACTTCTACATGCTTCCTAAAATCCACAAAGAAGGGAACCCAGGAAGGCCTATAATCTCAGGAATTGGCTCCCTTACAGAAAATGTTTCAGGTTGGGTGGAGCACATCCTTAAACCCCTCACCCGTAACACAACCAGCTACATCCAGGACACCACTGACTTCTTAAAAAAACTGTCTGCTTTAGGCCCCTTACCTGAGGGAACCTTACTGGCCACAATGGATGTTGAGGCACTTTACACTAACATCCCCCATGATGATGGCATATTGGCATGTGAAATGTACCTCAAACAACATGATTTACCCACAAAGTCAGTAATAGAAATGATAAAATTCACTCTGACACATAATCTATTCTCTTTTGGACAGGATTGCTACTTACAACAAATGGGGACTGCAATGGGATGTCGGTTTGCACCTCACTATGCAAATCTTTTTATGGCAAAATTGGAGGAAGATTTCATGTCAATGTGTATCGTAAAACCAATGTTGTATCTCCGTTACATAGATGACATCTTCATAATCTGGACTGCCAGTGAAAAGGACCTCCTCCATTTTCGTAATGAATATAATTGTTTTCACCCCAACATAAAGCTGAAGCTGAATTACTCAAAAACAGAAGTCAGCTTCCTTGACACCACCGTTCAACTGAAAGAGAACACCCTTGTAACTTCTATTTTTCACAAACCGACAGACAGACGGACCTACCTGAAAAATGATAGCTTCCACCCCAAGCATATAAGGCGCTCCATTATTTTCAGCCAAGCAATACGGTACAATCGTATTTGCTCAGACCCAACAGACCGGGATCAACAACTGCAGGAGCTCAGACAAGATTTCATCAAACAAGGTTACACCCCGAAAACAACAGACACTCAAATAAGAAGAGCTACTGCCATACCCAGAGACAACCTTCTGGAATATAAAAACAAAGACAACAAGGATCGCATCCCCCTTGTTGTCACCTACAACCCACATCTTGAAACACTTCGAAAAATTATAAAAGAACTTCAGCCAATACTAAACAATGACCAAACACTGAAAAATGTATTTCCTGAACCTCCCCTCCTGGCATACAGACAACCACCAAACCTTCAACAATTAATTGTCCGAGGCTCCCTAAGTGAACCAACAGAAAATGGCACATCTCCATGCCTACAGAAAAGATGCAAAACATGTGCCCACATCTATGATACAGACCGTATAGTTATACCACACTGCCGACTCGAACATCACATCAAGGGATCATTTTCCTGCAGATCATCTAATGTAGTCTACCTAATTTTCTGCATGAAATGTCCTGACACTGCACTCTATGTGGGAGAAACTGGACAAACACTCCGCCAGAGAATGAACTTACACAGGTTCCACATTAAACATGGCAACACAGATGTTCCTGTGGCGGCCCACTTCAACAGCCATGGACACTGTGAGAAGGACTTTAAGGTCACAGTGCTTATGGGCAACTTCAAAACACAGCAAGAGAGAAAAGAATGGGAAGTTAAACTCATGCTAAAATTTAATACTTTACAACATGGATTGAATAAAGACAAGAGTTTTATGGCCAGATATGAGGATTGTTTACATCTCTCAGAATGACAGACAACCTGTCTACAGATCCACATTGTTTTGAAAAACTCATTACAAACTTCAAAAGACTTTGTTGGACAGTTATCTTATCCAGAGATCTTGACAATACATTGTTCTTTTCTCTCTTGCTAAATTAACCCTAGCCTGAATGAATCTATTAATTTTTTACATACAAAATCTCTCATTTAAAGATTTACCAATGTTGTTTCTTGTCCTAGAGTGTGTATATAAACATAGGAAACTTCAGTTTCTGTATTACATCTTGCCTGAAGAAGGGGCCTGAGTTGCCTCGAAAGCTTGCATATTGTAATCTTTCTAGTTAGCTAATAAAAGGTGTCATTTTGCTTGGCTTTTCTGGAACATTTTAAGAAAACTACTAAAAACCCACTTCTTATTGGGCTTTTTTATAGGTGCTTTTAGCTCCACTTCTAATTGGTTACATATATTTATTGCAATAATATATACAGTACTTCTTGCATTCCTCATTGTCAAATGCTAATGTTCTCTGTTTTGCTTTCTGGTTCCCTGTGGTGGCATTTTGTGCCACTGCCTTTCGAGATTCAAGTACTGTGCATCCTCCTGTGATGTTGGAAGAAATACAGACACTCTCCCTGTCAACAAGATCTACAGCATTGCATTTTCTAAGGCGAAACTTAAAAACAATAAGAACTACTTAAGCACATTTATTTGGTAGATGGGGCTGGGTGGGCTTGGAGCCCCAGTAAATACTTTTTCTTCATCATCTTGCCAACCTGAGTTTTTATTTTTCAGTCCTTCCTGCCAATCTGACCATAGCATTGGACATGTTGTTATCATTATTACAAACTTAAAAATTAATATGGAATCGTAAACCATAATTAAGGACTTTATTGTATCTGTTAATTGTTTATCTGTATTATGTAACAGCATATTTATTTATTCTCATTTACTGTTTTGGCAATTAGTTATTCATTCATACACTCATTTATTTCAAATTTATTATTTTTCTTTTTACTTGAACTTGTTTTCTTTAACATCTTGTAAAGAACTTTGAGCTATATGTTTTGTATGAAAATGTGCTACAGAATTAAATAATATTGTAAAACACATTTTTCACTAGTAAAGAAACATGTGTAGAACACTAATTAGTAGAAGGTTTGAGAACATAGGTTGTGCCTAGCCTGGACTAGTTCAAGGACATGAACGCAACACATGAAAAAGGAGTTGGCCCCTAAACAACATTGCCCCATTGGTCCAAAGAAGGCACAAGGCTGACATAAATATAGGAGTTCACCCGGATCTCAAGACTTCTTTCACTCTACTGATTCCATCCACTCAGCTCAGCAATCAGCTCATTAGCACAACACAAGATTAAAACAGTCATCTGATCCTCTAAGCACATTTGATAGCTCACCTTCTAGCAAGAAGAGCTGCTATCCATTCAGGTTGTACTGTTATGATCTGTCACATCTATTTGCTTTGCTTCTGCTTTTGGCACATTAAGAACATTAAGTAGTATATAATGTTATTCTACACAGAGTGTATAAACTGTTAAGCCCAGTTGTCTGTTTTGCCTTCAAATCTTTCTAATAAACTGTCTGAGGTCTATATATTACAGAAGTAAGTGTTTTAACCATAGATGCAGTTAACCCTAGTTCATCCCGACAGTGAATATAAGTGGAGCTGCAGACTGCAGCTACATCTCTGCAACATGCTGGTAAGTGTAAAATAATAGAACAAGAGTCAAAGACTTGGAGATACCTTTATTCATTTCTGTGTAGACCTGAGTAAAGAGGGAGTCACTATTGGACTATTCCACGACAAATAACACTTAAGCATAAACCCAAAATTTCCCTAGTAGGAAATCTGGTGACTGGATCAGCCATAACTACGGATTTACGTAATCATCACATTCTTCAAAACATTTATCGAACACGTATGCCATGTCAGTGCTGGTGGAATATTTAAAGATAACATCAGGACAGAAATGCTTCAGCAAAGAATGAATATGATCACCAATAACTGATTTGTATGTTTTGACACTTTCCTTGCTAAGGAGCCTAAACCACACCAAAAAAAACACACTTTCACACATAACAGAACAGTCTGAGTGCATTACTAGTATCCTGCCAGAATGCTGTTAAAACAGCAGGCTACATGGGTAGAAAAAAAATGACCAGGAGATGAAAATGGAAACAAAGAATGGACCAGAATCAAAACCAGGGGTCTGTTCCAGATAGAGAGATTAAATAATCCTGGATCTCAAAACAGATCCCAGTTCTGCTATAGCATAAATTCACGCCAGAGGATTAGCTGGTGCCAGAACGATGAATTTCAATTTGCTTGTGCAATCCCGGATACATTGATCTGGATTAATGTGCGTTCATGTCATTATTTAGAAGCCTTTATGAGTCAATCACTGACCAACAGTTTAGCCATGGACTACAAGTTTGAGAAACTGAGGGCAACAACCTTCATTCCAGCAAAGAAAGAGGTGCTGTTGGCATTGCATGAAAAATATCAGCATATCCTCCCAAAGAGGAGTAATACAGCAGCAGTAGCAGCTGCCAAGTAGAGGGAGATGGTGTGGAGGATTATCTCTGACTGAGTGAAAGCATAAAACACTAAAATCAGTGTAAACGTTATGTAGTAAATTACTGAATTGTGTAATTGCCAATATTACATCTTAACTCTTAACAATAATTGCCTTGTAGAAACACTGCGTGACAAAGCAGCATTTCATTCTTAGAAAGGTTCTCTGTATATGAAGTTGGTTTTTTGAGCTTTGAAAAACTTTATTATATGTAGAAAAAATGAAATGTTTAATGTATTTTAAGTTACCTAGCAGGACACTAACTGATTAAAAAAACCTGAACTTAGCATGTGTTAACGTATACTGTAAGAGCTCTTTCAAATTTTGACTTATTGGAATTTCACAAATCTGTTACCACCTATTCATGGTAATTAACTGTAAGAAGCCTGTTGTGAATCTAAATAAATAAAGGTTGTTTCTGGAGCCTTAATGTGGATGTGTCTTTTGGGAACAAAAAATGATTCCCCTCTGACACTGCTCTGAAAAAACCACTCCGGCGCTTTTATTTTTAAGAGTGTACATGAAACATTACATGCCTTTAAGGAAGCATTGTACTCAATTTTTAAAACAGTAACCAAGTCAGTTATTATGAGTTTATTGTATGTTACAGTAGTGATTATTATAGAGAGCTCATAGATTAAAAGCGATAATGTGAATGCAATCAAAAGTCATGCAATAAATGCCATGTTGACAGTTTCACCCTGATTCTGTTGCTTGTGGTCTTTAAAACAAAACAACACAATTGTTTCCTTCATTTACTCTTGGTACTTCAATAAAGATTTGTGTTCCAGCCACACAGTCAATTGCATAGAGAAATCCTGTAATATATTTATTCTCTTAGCAAAGACTTTTATCCTAAGCAACATACAAGGAATGAAATCTGGTAGAGTAGCCATTTGTCTGGGTTAGCATGGCTACAAGTGCTACACAACAAGCTACCTAAATTAGTGAAAGGAAGAAGGAAAACAGTAACAGCCATCAACTGAAATACAATACAATACCGAAGTCATATCGTTACCTTATTCCATTAAAATACCCCCAAATTGAAACTGCATTAATAAGCATACTACGTATTTGTGGAAGAAGAGTCTTCAGAGGTCTTTCTTTAAAAATTGATGGACTCTGCAGAAGGGATGAAAGCAGCAGGCTTTTCCACCAGCCAGCCTAGTATCAGTTATTACTGCTCAGAAAATGATTCTGTTGCATTAATTCAGTTGCCCAGCCTGTAATTCTTTAAAATTCATCTTTGATAGAGATTATTTATTTCAGTCTGTGTGTGTGTGTGTATGTGCATGCAGATATCATTTCAAAGTTACGCACACTTTTGTGAACACTTTTCTGACATGTGTAACAGTTAATTAATTTTAATTAATTACATGTAAAAAAGTAACATTTATGGAAATACCTTTCTGTCTGACTGGGATCTGATTATGGGCATAATTTGGCAAAGAAGTTGCATTTTTGACATTTTGTTATTGTATTGCTTCTTAAAAAGTGTAGTGTGGATCAGAATTTCTGACAGAGCATGTACAACACTTAATCTTATGATTGGATGCTGTGCTTTTTAATTATTAAGGGTGCAAAGTGGCAATCCTTCATGTTAAATCTGCTCTTTTACAGGTTAGTTCCAAGGCATTGGTTGCCCCGGTAACCAGGCTGGATTTTGTCACATCCTTCCTACTGGAAAAGGCAAATCCTGAGCCCATTTGAAAAAAACATCATAAGTGGGTTATCTGCATCTGTTGCCTCACAGATCAAATAATTCTGTCTTAATCTGCCCCATAAATGCAGGTTTGGTTAAATCCAGGTTTTCTGGAATGGACTTAGCCTGATATCTATAAATCCAGATTTTACACTAATCCTCCTTTCTGGAAAAGACCCCAGGATATCAATGAGTTGTCAGAACCAAAACACTAAGCAAGAATCATAGTCAAACAGGTTGGAGCGATAGTTCAAGAGCCAATAACTAAATGCCAGAACCCAACAACAATCTATGTCTATAACTCCAAAATGTTAGCACTCATGAGAACATCATAAAATGCCAGTGCCCATAACGAATACATACACAAAAAATGGTAACACAATGAATTCACCGGGATTACAATAAAGTAACTAAAACAAAAAGTGTCAAAAACAAAAGCACATGTTGTAAATTAATGACATATTTCTAGTCTGGCCAGCGGTAAGAACTCTGAAAGCGGTAGCATTTTGAACAACTTTCAATTTTGGAAGCCGTTTATACAACCGATATCTATAATTCTACAGTATTCATAAATTTTCTGAACCTGCTTTCAACATTACAAAAGGGTTAATTTTTGTAGCAGTTGCATCTGGTTCAATTTGCAAAACAGAACTAATGACATGTAGTAAAGATGGCGGCTTTAAGGGTCTGGAAAGGAAATGACGTCATTGCGGGCTCTGGAAACCAGAAGTGACGCCATCATGGGCCCCTGGACCGGAAATGACATCATCATGGACATCCCCCCACCACAAACACACTACCCACACACACACACACACACACCATATCCCCCAAACTAGAAGTGACGTCATCATGGACGCCAGAACCCTGTGAGATTTCCCGTGAATGGTCTGTAGAGGATTGACAGAGAAAGTCAGCGCACCCTGCCACCCCCTGGTCAGACATGGAATTGTAACTATTTGGGCCCTTTAGCTGCCTCTCATGCACATGTGTGTGTCAGCATAAACTGAGATCCCTGCAATGAGGCGATACCTTCAGGTTCTAAAATACAGCATCTAGCTTGAAATACTTATAAAATGATTTGGAGTGTGTTTATAAACATCATCAATTAAGTTATAACAAATATCTTCAACAGTACATCTGATCGATTCCGTTTGATTTCCTTTTATGCAACATAGAAAAGTCATAAATAAATAAATACAAGAACATTGTCCCCAAATCTTTTTCGATGTATTGTAAATGTGAAAGAAAGCTATCAATATAACAATATGACAATTTCATGAAAATTGCCCGGCACCTGTTCAGTGTTCTTTAAAGTGCTTCTGAGGAAGATTGTGGAGAGAGAGGAGAAACTAGATTTATTTTCCTGTTGTAAATTGGGATTCCTCATAAAAGTAATACGATTAAGTACAAGATTGCAATAAAAATATGGGAGCTGAAATGTGTTTGCTATTAAAGATGCATCTGCAGAGTTTTGGTTTTTGTAAAGCCATGCCATTCCATATTCATTACAGAAGCAAATTACTCAAGACAAACATAGTAAGTTCATTTTTTTTGTGGGTTTTCTTCTATTTAGGGATGACCTGAGGCAAAAGTTTTCATTAGCATTGTAATGCTGTTTAGTTCAGCTAGCTCTCTGCACAGCATTTAAACAGTTTTGAACTTTATATAGGATACACTGTGCAGCTGTTGCATTTCATCTTGGCAAAGCTAAATTATGATTGGCTTTATCGTTGCTATGAAATAACTTGTGCAATCGGCGGTTCATTTTATACTGGCTATTAAATTTAGTGTAGATTTATATTTATTTATTTGTTATTGGCTTGGTTAACATCTGACTGTAACTTTGACCATGGATTGAATCTTGGCTAGGTTTCCTTCTTCATGCATCATGTCTGCATGACTTTCATCCCATGGTTCAAAAACATGGTCTCAGGTAGATTCTTAAGTGCCTTACTGTTACAAAGAACACTCATCCCTTGTCATTTGTTTCTAATCTATTTCTTAAAATGGGCGAGAAAATGAAAAATCAAAAAACTATTTCCTAGTATTTTAAATTAGATAAAAAGGTGCTCTCAGCCCATCAGACCCTGCCCCCTAATACATTTCTGCAAGCATCACTGATACTCTATTGAACACCTCAATAATGAAAAACCTTTGATTTATCCATGATATTTATGGGGAATGTTTCGGCACATGAGCCTACATTTGGGATATGACAGAGAAACATGGTCTTCACTGTCCTCATTTAAAACAAAAAAAGACAGAGAACCTGCACTACCCTTTAAAATTGCTTATTTTTCCCCACCTTTTTTACAGCAATTTTAAGATTACACAGATAGAACCGGCACAGTATTTCTTAAAATTTTTAAAAATAATGCTTCCTATGGTAAATGCTCATGTATCATGAATGTGAAAAAACAATCTTCAAATTGAAAAATACTGAAATTATCCTTTAAGAGTTCAAGGGATGAGATTTATAAAATGTATGCATGCACAGAAAGAGGCCTGAAATGTGCGTATGCAACTTTCTATGCAAACACATCAGAATTTATCAAAGAAAGCTTGATGGGGAAACATGCATATATTTATGGCAACTGTGACCCATCCGTACACAACATTTTGGAGAAATTGGGAAATGGTGACACCCTAAATAAAATAGGCAAATGCAGCCAAAGCAGCTACATGAAAATGCAGGCGCATAATAATTCACATCATTGAGCCGTTATTATATTGTGCATTGACATGACAAAAACCATTACACCTCAAAAGTGATAATTATGACTATATTTTAGTTCCCATTCAGGTGGCCCAATTGGTTTAGGGTTTTTGTCAGTTTATATTGTCACTTCTCAAGGAGCCGGGCAGCAGGTCAGGAATATCTCAGCCAAAGTTCACTCCATCATGCCCACTGTGCTAGAAGCAATTAACTGACTGGCGCGGCACTACATCCAGGTTTTGTTTGATGTGCATGTACATTTACAGGTTTTTGCTGACATAAAAATGCAATTTGCACCAGTGTCCGATATTCCTCATGTAATCTGAGCAATTTCTTTCAGTCATATTGTGATAATGACATTGCTTTTGTTAACTGAAAACAGTGACATTCCATTAACAGACAGTCATCTGAGATGCCAAGACGAGACTGACAAACAATGAGGCTCAGTGGCCTGGGTCAACCCATGATTCATTTATTTTGAGGCAAAGTGGTTTTGACAGATGACTTGCTGATGCTGCTGTATGTGGAGAATGGTGTGTTGGTTAGGTAAGTGGCTGAACTCTCCCTTTTTTAATATAGCTGTGTACTATGTGGATAGCGCTTTGAGTACCGAGAAAAGCGCTATATAAATGTAATGAATTATTATTATTATTATTCACTGTAACAGGAATCATGTCATAACATATGCTAGGCAACAGCAGTTACCCACTCAAACGCTGGTTCCTTATGAATTTCCGACCCCATGGCACAGAGGAAAGGCACCACAATACAGTGCCATGCTCTTGGTGAGATGAGTTGCAGGGTGCAACATGATGCATTAGGAGGGAGACTGCTCTATCAGCAAATGAAGCACTGCAGAACTGGAATTACATATGTATGAGGTTCATTAGCATAATCCATGTATGACTGTTTCAGGGTGACAACTGGGTGGAGTTAGAGGCACTTTCATGTAGGCACATTTACATGATGGTTGTGATTCACAAAGGTAAATTGAGCAGAAATATGCCTATCACCAGGTCTTATAAATATGATTTTTTTTTTGTTGGTATACACGTTTTCCTGTTTCTCAGCATAACCATATTTTCATGCTTGAATCCATGCAATTTAATAAATGAGACCCCAGCACACTACAGAGTAACTGCAAAAGACACTGTTCACAGCAAATAATATAATGCTGAAACATAAGAAGAGAAACAACAAGAAATATATGCAAAGAAACAAACATATAATCATAGTCCAGATTCCAACTGTCCCATATTAGCAACATGATGAGTGAAATCACTCCACAGGCAAACAACCACAAGTAAAGAGAAGATATCTAAAAATAAGTCCATCACTTGTGGTGATACATCCACTCTAAAGCACACCAAGTGCCAACATAGCCGTGGTAAGTAAATGTGAAAAAATACAGTAATGGCCAAACAAAATTATTTAAAAAGCATCATAAGAAACCTGAACAGCCTTGGTGTATACATTGCTACATTAATGGGGGTACTCTGATATTTTTAGGTAGGCAATTCCAATGTCTGAGTGCACTTCAGCCACAGGCTATACCACTTACACTAGTTTATCTCCAGAATTCAGGCAGCCTTGATCTTGGCATTGCAAAGGATTGTCCTGGATTAATTTGCAAGGTAATTCGTTCAATCAAATTAGGCTCTTCTCAGGGTAAGCCTTATTTATCATCATTTGAAAACGAATTTTGGTTAGTGAGGTTGAGGGTAATAGGTCCAGGGGCTCTTAAACTATGTCTTCATACTGTTTGTCTTTTTTCTTTCTCACTCGCTCTCGCTCTCTTTCCCCACCATCAAAGTTCTGCCAGTGTTTCTTGCCTTCTGTAGATTCTGTCAGTTTTCCAGTTTGCATCAGGTACCATCACATGTCAATGATTTGCAGTAATATTACTGAGGCTGTAAAAACACTGCTCTGATGCTGCAGGGTTTGCCATACACTCTGCAGGTGACTTCATGGGTACCTTTTTTTCTACACAAGCCTACTATACTGAGACTGTTGTGAATGAAGCATTATAACAGCTAAATCTTTCAGGTTCATTCCACTGGGACACCCCCACATGTTATGATTAGCTTCTTCTCTTTAATTTTTCTACCGGTTTTCTATATTTTTAATGCAATGTATATATTTTTCTAGTTTTTAAATTTACTATTTGAAATTTTTGAGTTATTGTTTAAAAGTTTTGTATTGTTTCACTTTGTTTTGTAACAGTTTTTGTTTTGGTACAATTGCTGCCATCTTGAAGGAATAATGTTCCCATTACTAGAAGGACACTCCCATCATCCACTCGTTGCTGATGTCAACAGTGTGACAGCATTTAGGCCATCATTCGAGATTCCATCTTATCTGAGATCTGAATTCAAAAAGTGTTGGTGTGGATATTTTTGTTAGGTGCTTCCTGGTTACTGAATCTTGGCTTGTTTAAAAGGGACTCTAATTTTTTTCAGTTAGCAATTAGGGATGGTGAAACTTAGATTAGATGTTTTGGTTTTCATTTCTGCCATGTTATTCTGACCACATCTAACTCTCCCAGTCCTTCTCATAAAATTTTTCTGCATCTTATAGAGATCAGAACATAGCTGCGGGATTTTAATTCCAACCAGGTTCACAATCAATATTTCATTTTTCCCTTTAATTGAACTAATTTTTTAGTGACCTGGCCTTTAAATAGTTTTAGGAAATTGATATCATAATTATTTGTTAATTTAATCCAAATACTAATGATTAAGGGATCAAACTCTACTGAAAATAATCAATTAAAAATGGAAAATGAGGAAAAAAACTTGTTTTAAAAGTATTTGCAAAAAATATTTATGAATCCTATGTTTTATAAATGAAAAAAAGTCTCCCGACATCTATTAAGAAGGGAACTTTTGTTTAAAATGTTATGAACCTGAAGCTCTGGGATGAATTGAACCTCAACGGGGGAAAAAAGTAGTGTGGAGATCTTTTGTCTGTAGCTTGTGTCATTATGAATTCTTCAGTTAGTTGTGGTCCTGCTGGGCACTGCACCGATTCTGATCATTTGCACAGATTTCATGAATATGATTTCTTAACCCCTGTCTGTTTATATACTTGAATTCTGGTTTCTTGATATTCCATCAATTGATCTATTGAAATTGTTCTGCTACATAATGAAAAAATAAGGATCACCATATACTACGAATGTAACCATTATTTATTGTAATCTTTAATAAAATGTACAACAGGGTTGGGTGATGATCAGGTGAAGCTGGACAATGTCTTGGTTGTGATACAACAGTTGTTGTGTTTTAGCCAGGGTTTCCTCCCTGGCTGGTGTTCAAAATTCTCATTTATAGCTTTTTTCTGTTGATTATTTAGTTTACCTATGTCAATGTATATTTTACTATATTCCTTGTGTTTGGCGAGTGGTTCAAACAAGATGTGGGGCAACCTGCCCATCACCCCATGAACTACCCTTAGCCCTGTTAAGGATGAGGAAAACCTCTACTCCCTTGCAGTTTATTGCATGCACTAGAGTGTTGGGGAGTTTCACTGTGCTTTTTGTTCTTTTGATATTTGTGAATTACTGGATTTTGTAAATCTTTCCTCTGTGTTTTAACCACTCTTTGGATTTTATATTGGGACTTTGCTTGCTTTTGGGATTAACCTTTTGAGCCTTTGTCCTCCTTGGAGCTTCTTTTGATTAAGAGATTTTTGTAAAAATAAATGTTTTTATTTGCAAAGATTTTACATTGCCTTTTCCATTAAAGCTGGGGTTCAATGGTATTGGCAGTGGGTGTTTTTAGAATTTTTAGGACTCTGTGCATTTAGGAACTCTCTATTTCATAACAACAGTCAATGTGGAAGAGGACTACACCGATGAGGTTTAGCTTGAAGGAAGAAATATTATAGAGCTCCCCTTGTGTTGGGAAGGTGTAGCACTACCATCAAGAGGTGTCAAAGCTTTTGCAGAATTACTGTATAAAACACTTTCATTTATCAAGCTCTGTGCTCTTCTCTTATAAATTTGGGGGTCATCTAATGTACAGATTCTCCAACTGTGCCACTATACAACAATACTGGCTGCACATTAGCTAAGCTTAGTCACGATCTCCTGCTGTTGGTCACTACTGCAACACAGACCTCAGGATCATTCCCTGCTAGTACTTTACTGCATTGTCAGGTCTTAATGTGGTGCTAGTACAGTACTATTTTAGGAAAACTACATCCATATTCAAATAAATCCTGTTTTAGCAGAGACACAGTTATGAGAATGAACACTACTAGACAATAGCCTTTCTCTCAATTTTGTAGCTTATCTGTTGACTAAGGTGGTGGATCGAAATCCCTGAAACTGCTGGTTTAATTCCTGTTTCTGCCTTGCTATTTATCATTGTCATCACCTAACCAACCGGTTCTTTAATCACAAGAATATTGTATTAGAATAACATTCCAATTTACATTTGTACTTTTTCTAATTCTTAATGGCCTGTGTAAAGTAAGGCACAAGCCATAAAATATATCTGCTAATTCTCTACTGTAAGAATTTAATCAATTAGCAACATGGTGTAAGAAATAGGGGAGGCACTAGCCTGGCAAAGGACAGGGAAGGGCCTGAAATTTTCTTTGAGTACCAGAATGATAGGGAGGGCCTGGGAAACCAGAAAAAGTCCAAAGTTTTTGCATCCTGGTGCAGTAAATGACAGTGAACTTGGGCACAGTCATGGGTGCTAGGATAGGCTTGTGTATTGAAATCCATGGCAAACGGAGCTTTAATGATTTATAGATCTACTCCTAAAACTGGAGTGAACACCAGAAGGGTTTTAAAGAGCCACTTCCCGCCAGTAGCTAAGAGAGTCTGGAGCTGGGCCTCATATATAACACCAAACGTAGAATTCGCAGTAAAACATGGTGTATGGACTAAACTGGAAATGTGCATATGCACAATAAAATCCAGATGCATAAAACTGTGCGTACATCAAGTTCTATGCACCTCCTCTTTATAAATTCCAATGAACATGAAATTTAACGCACATGCATGTGCATACAGCTCCACCCCAACTCCTCCCAGAATTTTGCATAATTGAATATGCAAATCAATATAAATAGCACCTTCCATTCAGTGCTTTGTTAAAAGACAATGGCAAAAGCATGTGGAAAAAAACTGAATTTCAGCGAATGCGAAGTGGAGGCAAGGAAAAATGTACTATTTGTTGGCTTAAGCAGTGGCATAAGCAACAAAATGAAGTTGATAGAGTGATACAGAGTGGTGGAGTCACTTGAAAATTCAAATTCAGAAAGTCGCACAATGCCCAAAATTAAGAAAAGGCGAGTCGCAGCCCATCGTCTCTTTATTCACTTTCAGACAATATTATAAATGCTAACCCCTGTGACGAGGATACAAATCCACATGGTGATGGTGCTGTTGTGCCGAGCACATCTTCGGGCGCTGGCTGCAGAAACACCTCTGCCTTAGAAACCGATGGGTGACAATCTGGCTGTGTGCTGATGTGCGCTGTTCTGGAGTCACAAAATGCAAGAGTGGATGCTGTAAGAGATGTGGCCATTGAACTAAGGAATATGAGAGTTTACAATGTGGACCACAAATAAAATGAATTAGTTAAAAAATAAACACTGCATCTGATTACCTGTTTTTACATACTGCTAATTACATTCAAATACTGTAAAGTTGTAATGCTGTCCAATTTGACTGATCATTTGGTGGGTCAGGTTCATAATGCTGCATCTCTTCAGGTACGGGCAAGCCATGATTGTGTGCCACATTATACAGAATGCTAAATGCTTGCACAATGCAACAAGCTTTCTGTGAACTACAGAGCATCACATCAGAGTGGAAATGCTTTCTATTTACATAAGCAAATTCATTCTCTGAAGGTGCCTTTATAGTGTAGTGCCACAACAGATAGATTTTCTGCTCTTTACATGGCTTTTCGAGATGACTCACTATCTTTAAAAGGACTGCTTACCTTTTGCCAAATTAGTTGGAAAAAAGGCACATGCAACCATGTAGAGTTGCTGCTTTTATAGGCTGTCCTACTATAGATGATGTAATGCCAGCTCTGTATCTGGATGACAAACAGATAATGCTATCCTATACAGGTGGCATGGCATGACTCAGTGATGTTTGTGAAATACCTGATCGTCAGCAAGTTCACACTGAAAAGCTCCTGTGGCTAAAATCATGAGAGTGGACTGAACTTGCAAAGGAGCAGGTACAGCACAATTCCTTAAAGTCTACCTTTGTAAATCCGGCGCCAGTTCAGCACACAGCTCCAAGAGGATAGCTCTTGGAAATCGAAATCAACTTAGAAGCCAGTCGTCATTATTTATAAATATGCACTCTCTTCTAATTCTTTCATTTGTGATATCTTCTAGCAACGCTAAAGCAGCTACGGTAATTGGAATAATTTGGCAATTCCGTGCACCATTATATTGTTACAGAATGAGTGAATTAAATTTGTAAACGATATGTAATTAATTTTAGTGTACTTGATAAATCCTGTGTCATGGATGCAAATATGAAAAAGAAGAGAAATAACACAGAAACAGTGGCATTACTTTGATGCTGGGTGCCACCAGTTTGCAAAACCGAGCAAAAACATGAGTATAAAAGGAATGAGGCTGACATGAAAATGTGTAGCTTTACGCCAAATTTAATTTTAATACATCTCGAAATGTGCGTGGAAATGGGCACACACAACATTTTTGCGTGTATGCACTGTTTATACATGAGACCTCTAGTCTTAAGCACAGAAGGAGAGAAGGAGAGAGAGAGAGAGAGAAAGGAAATGGGATGTTAGAGGCATCTGTAGAGGGAACAGAGGTCAACTACCCCATCTCATAGACACGGGAAAATCTGTGTTAAGGTAGGGGCAGTGGCAAAGTGTTCATTGCTTTTTCTGATCTCTTTGTTTCAGTACAGTTCTCCCTTTATTCAGACTAAGTAATTAAATAGTAAATAAAAAAATTACAAAAATACAAAAAAAAAAAATGTCCAGGCTGGAGTGGCAGCTTGAACCACTCCTCTGACTCTTTGCAGTCACAGATGAATTTTCATGTTTGCAGTGAAATCTTAATGCTGTAATCAATAATCACGGCATCACAACTTAGAGGTGACCATCATTTAAATGTTCTTATGGTTTCCCAAGGACCTTCTGACAGCCCAACAAATTTTCAGACATAACTGATATGTTTCATTGAGGCTTATAAACTGTGTGGAGTGCTGAGTGAAATTGATCAAAGAGTACTGAAAATAGGCAATAGGCACTCAGACCGGTGCAAAGATTTCAAGGAGGAAAATTAAACACAAGCCTACTGCAGCAATCTGATTGTGACATTGTTTTGACCTTGCAATCCTGTTGTGCAACATGTAAATGAATCAATCTCATTGTAATGTCTAGTAAATAAGGACTCCGTTTTTATTTAGAAATATGAGAGCTTCTCTGACGTTAAGATTTTAGAGATTGCATGGTGCGCGCCTGGTTTAATGGACATCAGATTAAATCTGGTAATGTCTGCAGCTATGTGTTAAAAATCGATGTTTGTCATTTATGCAGTTTCACTATAAGCAATCTTCAAACACAATTTTGTGTATGGAGTTTCTGAATGATCTGTCCATGAATCAGCAATAACATGGCCATGACTGCAGGCATCGCTCATGTCATATGTTCACAGACACTAAAATGCCAACAGATGATGTAAAACGTAGGAAGTTTTCTAACAGTAATTTTTCTTTTGATTAAATTATTTAAAACTGATGCACCTCTCATTCAAATAAAATCATGCAAGCTGTGACTCCAATAATCTCTTTATAGAAATGATGACACACAGTGAGGTTCAGTGATTAAAGCATGAAAGTCCCAAGATTATAATTTTAAATTGGACCCCTGTCTGAGCATGTGACAGTTGGTACATCAATTAACCAGCTTATGCTCTGGTGACAAGTATTGTAACAAGTGATCTGCTTAATACAAGACTCATTAAATCACCTCCCAAGTAAACAAAAAAGTGGAGTAATGAGTTATTTGGCGCTGTAGAGAAATGTCAGTTGTGAGTGTGATAAAAGTGCCCCCTGTGTAGAATCAGTGATGGCTGCCCATTTAACTTTTTATTGCAATTCAGTGCTATGGGGATGCTTTCCCACCGTCATCAGTGATTACCATACTAAGCAGGAACATACCTTGGATAGAGTGCCAACCAAAGGCCATGTGTTTCAACCAAAGAGAAATCTACCATGAACAGGCTAGATTACAATTTGCCAAAGAGAAAGAACAGAAAAACAAAATATATATATTTATGAAACTTAACGTGCATCACAAACAAAAAAAAATCCATCCACACGACATTGTGCTACTTCTTGTATTAATGATTGTAGCAGACAGACCAGAATCTAAGCCAGTATGAACTCTCCTCTCTTATCTGGCCTGGAGGCCAACATTATGAAGGATGCAGAATAAAGGTGCAGCAGTTCAGGTATCCCAGCAACATTTGATGGGAATCTCATCCACAGCTGAGATGCCTACATGCAGGACAGCCAAAATGGATGAAACATCCCAACTGGGATAAGAAATAGTCGCTTTCCTGGTCTGGAGACCACACATATGGGGCAATGAGAAACTGCCTCCCAAGTGCAGGTTGTTCCTCTATATGCTGGTGGGCAGCATCTCTTATGGCAAGCCCCAGTGTGGTCACGCGCAAGGCAGCTTGAGAGTTGTGATCCCATAGAACTGCCCTGTTGGTTTCCACAGTGAAAGCTATTGGGAGGTGAAAGTTTGAGTTTCTGCCCAACCCAGAAGTGCTACTCAGAGACAAATTTGACACCAGAGCTGCTTCTGGAATGAGCTGAAAAAGGAGGGCAGCGAGTTCACAAAGTGAGCTGCAGTTGGGGATGGAACTGGACAACACTCATCTGGGAGGAAAATAGAGGAGAGAGAGTACTGCTGTATACTTTTGTGTTTGCTAGGGCGAAGCCTGTAAAAGGTAGCTTTGAATAAAAGAAATGCATGTTTATAACCAGGGACGGTGTCTGTGCAATTGTTTCTGGGTTTAGGGGTACGTTTACACCCCCTACAGGCCACATGGTATTGCCTTGTTTTAATGAAATGCTCACATACCTGCATTATCCCCCCAGTGGCTTGTACCACTTCAACAGCCCGTCATTCTGGGTTGGAATCCCATGTCAGTCACTGACATTTCTGCATTAAGGTCCAACGGGGCACAGTCCAACCAGATGTCATACAAAATAAGTAATAAACTTCCCACACTAATTTTACTAAAATGTTTATAACAATCCTCAAGTTTACCTTTTTTAAGCAACTGTTTTCCAAATTTTATAATTTTATATTATGAAAAATATTTTGTAGTATGTGAAATAGTCTGTGTCAGGTGCTGCATGCCTCATTTTGGCTCACAGCGCTAGCTCAATTGGCTCTGCAGCCCACTAGTTTTTCCCTTGAGTGTGCACGCACGCACACACACACACACACACACACATACAACCTGAACTTTCCAGTTTAGAGAAGGCACATTAAGGCTACAACCCTTACTCCCTTCATCAAGGGGAGAACAGACTGTTTTTAAAAATTACACTTTTGATATTCTAATTTGAGTTTTTCCCAATCAAGGCTACACGATGCAAGCCAGAGAAAAGGGATTAAAAGTGTAATAACTTTTGCAAAATGGGGAAAAAAGCAGCATTTCAATATGAGGAAACAGAGTGGTATCTTGATCGTCAACCCACCACTGAGAAATGGCACCAGATAGCATTCAATAAGACAATTTAACACAACCACCAAGGAAGTATCCTAAACTCCTTCCTCATTGTGAAATACAAGCCAGCATTATGATACATTATATGGCCAAATGTTTGCGGACACCTTACTGTTACAACTACAGTATATGAGCTTGCTGGACATCCTATTCCAAATCCATGTGCAATACTATGGAGAATCTTCTAGAATAGCTTTCCACAAGATTTTGGAGTGGGTCTGTAGAAGCGTGTGCCCATTCAACCAAAAGACTATTTGTGAATTCAGGTACTGATGTTGGACAAGAAGATAATCTAGCTAATAATAAGTGTTGCAATTCATCCCAAAGGTGTTTAAAAACATTTAGAGCAGGGCTCTGCGCAGACCACTCAACTGAATTTCTCCACAGCAAACCATGTCTTTATGGAACTGACTTTGTACAAAAGGGGCACGTCTTGCTGGAACAGAAATGGCCCTTACCCAACTGCTGCTACCAGGTTGGAAGTTCACAATAGTCTAAAATGTCTTTGTATGCTGTAACATGAAGAGTACCCTTCAGAGAAACTAAGGGACCTAGCCCCAAACCGTACAAAATGTATAGTAGGTACTACGCAGTCTGAAGAGTTGTGTTCTCATTACATCTGTCTAACCCCAACTCACCTATTAGGGTGCTAGATGGCAATGTTCAATTCATCACTCCAGAGTCCAATGGTGGTGTGTTTTGCACCATTCCAGCTGATGCTTCACATTGTGCATAGTGACCTTAGACTTGCGTGCAGCTGCTCAGTCATAGAGATCCATTTCATGAAGCTCTCGACAAAGTTTTTCTGCTGATGTTGCTTCCACAAACAATTTGGAACTCTGTTGTGAATGAGGCAGCACAGGATAGGCACTTTTTATGCGCCATGCAATTTAACACTTGCAAACCTCCCTCACAGTTTACTTTGTAACTGAGCTGTCATTACTCCTAGATGCTTCCAGTTCTCAATAACACCACTTACAGGTGACCATAGCATATCCAGCAGAGCAGAAATTTTATTACCGACTTGTGGCAAAGTTGACATCCTAGGACTGTGCTGCGTTTAAAATCACTGGCCTCTTCAGTACGACCCAGTGTAGTGCTAATGCTTGTCAACGGAGATTGCATAGCTATGTGCTGGAGTTTATCCATCCATCCATTATCCAACCTGCTGTATCCTAACTACAGGGTCACGGGGGTCTGCTGGAGCCAATCCCAGCCAACACAGGGCGCAAGGCAGGAAACAAACCCCAGGCAGGGCGCCAGCCCACCACAGCCTGGAGTTTATGCAAAATTAATAATTTGGAGGGTTATCCATATGTTTGCCCATACAGTGTACCTCTTTTTAGAAGAAGTGCACAAAGCAAAGGTATGTTGAAAAACATTTTTTCAATTTCCAGACAGACAGTCTTACATTGTCCAGGAACATCTAACTGCACAGTGCTCAGCACTGCTACCAAATAGCCCAGGATGTTACGTTTGAGTCATGCAGTGTGGGTGTAGTCTGCATATTTTTTCCCATATGATAGTGGAATGTCCTTTTTCATCTCAAAAAAATCACTTAATTTTAAACGTGTGGTATTGCTGCCTCAATCAAGGCAGTTCATGGCAATTTTCCTAGGCCACAGGTGGTTAGAAGGCTCAATCTATTTAAATGTTTAACACAGTACCGCTGTATTTTCGTAGAGGCTGTCAGAGGGTATTACAATGACTGGGTACCAACTGAGACAGACTGGGCACCAGCACCCCATTGTTTGATTTTATTATTATTATTTATTTGGTGGTGGTGACATGAAATCTACATGGATTTCCCCATCTAGCAAAGGGACAGACACTGGATAAACTACATGTAGTTAAGTTAATGTGAACATTAAAGAAGTCTTTCCACAAAGGAAAATTCTGGCATGCCAATACAGTTCCTCTGGGGAAGAGTACGTATTCTCCCCAGCATGTTGAGAGTCCAGTTTTGCTCTTACCTCCTCATAAGAGTCTACCAATTTTAAAATTGCCTACATGCAAATGAAAATGGATGCATGCGTAGACCTACCATGGAATGACACCCTGTCTAGATCCGAATCCCACCTTATGGTCAGCATTGCTGGGACTTTTCTTTGACACCTCATTGGAAAAGGATAAAGAAGTTAAATTTTGGTATGAATTAACGGAAAAAAGCACGCGCACACACACAAAATCGGTAAAACTGTAATCTTAAACAATAAAACTACAGTGTTTGTATATTAAAAGGATATATAAAAAAATCAGAACATAAAATCATGTTATGTTACTAGGAACGGATGTGATGCTTCCTAGTGAGAACGAACTAGGCGTTTAGCACGCACAGCGGTACATAATTTTACATTTTTCTTATCTACGATTCAATGCGAACGTTCATCCAAGTCGGAGTCTATATCTGTACTTGAGGCTTTGAACGCAAGGTGGGAAGGGTCGAATTGCAGTGTGCAGAAGCAGGACCTCCCTGAAATCTAAACGGGCGTCCTTGTGGACTTATGATCCAATGAGAAAGGGGCGGTCCTGAACGTTAAACACAAATGCCTTTAACAATATTTGGACTCTTGCGCAAGACAAGAACCAACACTCGCACAAAAGGGGTTAATTTGTCAAAGCCATCCCTAATTTAGTGTCACCAATTAACCCCAGGGTTGTTCAAAGAAAATCCCGAGTACCCGAAAACAAACCCAAAGAGCCATGCTGCGATCAAGCAAATCCACAAGAAACAGTGAACGGACTGGGATTTGAACTCTGAAGCAGCGGCGTTTAGTTTTCCAAATGTTCACTTCAATAAGTTAATCATCCCAGTAGGACTCGTGTCAAGTCTCTGCTGCACTTTTAAACACTTTAAGCAACACTTGGAAATGCTTAGTACTTGCAGAAAAGTTCGCAGTTTGTCCCCCGTTGCCGCCTGCACGGCGGCGCGTCTCCCCCTAACTCATTTATTAGGAGGATGATGGGTTAATAGACAACAGTTAAATAACAGGTGTCCTTTAATTTAAAACCGGGAAAGCAGCTAATCGGCAATTAGGGCCGCTGATTACAATGCGCTGGGTGCTGTTCTCATTTTTTAGCTCTTCATTCATTTCCTTCTTGATGCTGATTGCACTCCTGAATACGAGCCTGCTGTTCGGATCATCTAGTGTTTATTATTTGTCTCTTCTCGTTTTCGCTCACCTTACTGTATGATAATTGCATTTCTGTGTCTAGTGTAAAGTGCAAATTGCCATAAAGTCTTGTACGTGCGAGATGTAGTGAGATGAGTCTGGTTAATTGACTCCAGTCTAGATGATGTTTTTGCTTATCTGGACAAGGTGCGAACGAAAACGAGTGTATTGAGGTATTAAAATAAAAACAGATGGGGGGGGGGGGGGGGGGGGGGGGTTCTATTCATCAAGTTGCAGTTGTGTCGCAGAACTTTAAGGCAGGGCATCTTTTCCCTGATAACAATGGATCCTTGGGGAATCGTAGCTCTACAGGGACAAAAGTGGATTTGGAAAAGGAAAGCCTCGATAGCCCAGGGAGGTAATAGGGCACATATTAAACCTTCTCTCCACCGTCACTGTACAAGGTTATTGCCGCCTTAGGGGCCGTGTCATAGCAACCAAAGAGTTCTCACACATCTGAAAGAAGAGGACCCAGGGGCAATCAGACACTGGCCCAGCCTCCATCGAGGAGCCAAGAGAAACGAAAGAAAGAAAGAAAGAAAGAAAGAAAGATTATCATCTCGGTGCGGGTCAGGATCGAGCACTGCCATGTCCACCTGATGAACACTTCGACCTGATAGAATAAACACAGGGGAAAAGAAGAAGGCTTCAGCATCTGAGTAGTGTAATTCATGGACGTGTTGATATGAGGCACCTGCAGCTGCTGACATCGCGCCAGAGTAAATGAAGGAATAGCGTCTGAGTCGACTCTTAAGACCCTAAACTCACATTATATACGCAATGTGATGACATTTCTCAATGATGTGCACTACTGACATAACGGTGTAATTCAGTTCAGGGTGACGTGGGGCCGGAGCTCATGCTGGCACCATACTTGTTGGGGCGCCCATCCTTCGCAGGGTCAACTCACACAAAACACACAATCACACGGGGCTAATTCACAAGCATTAATTAATCCATGGAGAGTTTTGTTTGCCTATTGTTTTTTTTATTTTAAGGTTCATCTGTAAGGAAAACTAACGTATCCAGGGAAAAAATATCGTGAATGAAAGAAGAACTTGCAAACTGCACATAGGCAGAGCCCAGACGTCAGAGCTAAGCCCTGCGCCTCCGTGTTGATACAACCTGCTTACAAATACACATCTGATTCTTTCATTTTCTGGAAGAAAACAACACGTAAAATGGAAATACTGTTAATTGAATCTGTACCTGATTTTTTTCTTAATTTGAAGATCGGTACAGCCTTCAATTAAAAAATGGGCTGCTGTGTACTTTGCCGTCATAGGTGTCAAAGTGGTTCTTCGGAACAATGCTATAAGGGAACCATTTTTTGGTTATCAAAAGAACCATCCACGTGATAGTTCCAGAAAGAACCTTCATTTATTTAGATCTGTATCAGGCTCCATAAATAACCATGAACAGACATAACAGCTTGGTGAAATGCCAATGGGCTTCTGATTTGAAATGGACTCTCACTGCCTACAGTAACACAGGCTAAGTTCGGGTAATCCTGTTAGGTTGCCTACCATACATTACAAATGTCTTTTGTCCACATTTTAGGAACCTTTTTAAAGCCCAAAGAGCTAGTTACATATGCAAAGAACCCTTCACAGAATTAAATTGTACCTTGTTAAGCCAATGAAGCACACAACCCAGTGAAATGCCATTAAAGAACTAATACTTTTAGGCTTGTAGAATGTATCATTGCAGAGAGTACTTACATTAAAACGGAGAGTGCACCTGTGAATCATGTACTTTAATAATAATTATTTTTGTTGTTATTGCTATAAACTGTTATGAGTCTGAACTGAACACAATTCTGCACTATAGACATTAATTTGTAAATACTTACAGCTAAAAGAAATTTTCCATTTAGGATGTCACAGATCATACAATAATCACTGTCATTCCACCCACGACAACTTTCATATAAACAATATTTAGAATTTCAGGCAAATGAACAATGAGTGCTATCATAGCCATATACAGTACTATATAAAATATTACTATGGTCATTAGAACTTGACATAGTGTGTACTACTGATTAATTGATATACTCCGTGCCCTGAAAATTACTATCAAACATTAAACTATTCGTAATCTGTTTTAGCATTACTGTGCATTCTCTTCTTTATGTTCGGTTTAGGGCAAGAAATCAGCCTGGATGGAACGTCGGTCAATTGCAAGGCACAACAACGCCCACCTCCACCATTAAGAGCCGCTATTCGGGGGAGTAAGAAGAAACACCTGAAGGAAAAAGGCAGATTTTCACAGAGACACCATGTAGGCCATACGCCTGCTTTCCTTTGTCATCGCTGTGTATTATTACTATGAATATTATTACTAGTAGTATTATAGTCAACAGCAGCCCTGAACACATCACAGAACCTGACACGTGTACAATAATAACATAAAAGGTCTACCCTACATATATTATAGCATATTTAAATAGAATGAAAAGAAACTGGAGAACAAAAGGTCTAATAACAAACAGTACGTGATGTTTTATTCACTCACATCTCTTCTACTGATATCGAGTCTTCTGTGCTCTCTGGTACCTCATACTGACAGTGCGCTCACATGTGCGTTCACTTTATGTTTATGATCGTTTATCTTTCTGTAGTTTATCACAAAACTAATACTTTGCACGTTAGCATAACATTTTGTGTGCTCAGTAAAACGCTTTTAAAAGGCGTAGAATCTCAAAACTGACCAAATTACATTAGTGGTAAAAACGTATTGCTGTTGTTGATATGTACAACTATCGAAACACCTATATGGTCCGTATTGTTTTATTTTTTTTTTAACTATACGTAACACGCTCACGCCCGCATTACGTAACTTGAGCCCACTGAAGGCCGGAGCCTATCCCGTCAGCAGTGGCTGTAAGGCACGAAGCAGTTTTGACCAGGGCGCAGTCCTTCACGGGCCCATTCACTCATACGCCCACCCTAACACGGCAGTCGAGTCTAACGACACTACTTAACATGCACGTCCTTTAGGACCTTTGGAACACGATGGGAAAACCATATGGATTCAGAAGAAAACCATGCTGGGCACGGGGAGAATGTGCCCACTCCTCAGAGAGGAATGCTGGCTCTGTTGTAGGGGTCGAACAGACAAAAGGTTAAATTGAACTTTTTTATGTCAAGCCACACATAATTTTCACAATAATGCAGTGTAGAAACGATACATTTTGTGTTTTTAAATGCTAGGTATAACTACACGTATTACGCAGGTATAACAAATTTTAAGATATTTTGGTTGCCTGTTTGATTACACCATCTAAAAGGAACATTTTCATGCCTGCCACCATAAGCCTTTACGCATACCTTACAATAAAAGTAATTGGTAGTACTTTGACTTTGACATATGAATACTACACGGTAAAAATAAAAATAATAAAGTATACGGTGAACCCAAAGAAATTTAGATTTTTCAAAAGGGCTTTGTGTACAAATAGTGGTTTTAGCCCTTAGTAATTAATGCCAATAACACTTAATAATCATTCAGCATACACCTGTAACAAACTCGTTTCTGTCGACTCACAGCTAATTATTTTGTGAAATATTGGGTCCCTTCCTCTGAACAGTAAGCTTCTTTGGTGTGATAACACGGTAGACGGATTTTTTTTTTCGTCTAGCAAATGTTACCCTGAGTGAGGGAGGAGAATAAAGAATAGAAAGTTGAGTGCGCGCGCACGCAGGCGCGCACGAGTGTGTGTGTGTGTGTGTATGTATGTGTGTGTGTGTTGTGACAGTTGGCAACACGTGACGCAGCTCTTCATAAATATGCACAGTGTAGAAGCTCGAGGAAGACTGACTTCTCATCTTAGGGGGGCGCGCCTGGTGGTCAGAAAGGCTGAGCTCGATCTGATTCTCCACCTCAAACTGGCGGGCGGACCGTGGACTACAGCGTGCTGCACAACAGGTTTTTCTTGAAGTCGCTTTGAGCTGTGGACTATACTTGCTCGACTGCACGAGATGATGGGTGTCAGAGAGGAGAAGCAGCACCTGTATCGGACAATGGCTGGGCACTAACGAATCTGTCGGAAGGTAGTGTACATCGCAAGTTTTGAGGGAGTGCGCTCCTTTGCTTCTTAAATGCCATATAACTGGAATTACGGAACATCTGCACTGTTTGAGAATGTTAGCAAAAATTATCTACCGTAAATTAAAATTAACGTTAAAAATCAAAGATGAAATGGAAGGTGCGCGTTTTATTTATAATATTATTAGTAGTATTTATTACTTAGCGTAGCATAATAATTTACCAATGCAACATGCAAACTTTACTAGATTTTGTTACTGTAATACTGTTGTCGAAAAATTCATTTTTATATTTATTATTTATTTTTTAAATAAAGGAAGCATCGCTGCGTAAAAGAAACGCTTATATAAATTGTTCTTTGCGTTGCGTAGTTCACCTCTGCCGGAGTTGGGGCTGCGAGTTAATGAGCAATTCTGCGCACACAAATGTTATAGTATCCTTTAGCCCCGAGGTCCTGAAGCGCGGACTCAAAGGAAACATCAAACACCCTACTCATGTCCCATTGATTTCTTTAGCTTTCAAGTGTATTGATTTTCATCCGACCTTGATTTTCTGACCCCGAAAAGAACAGTATTGTTTATGCAAGATGACATTTTATCTAAAATTTCTGTAACCCGAATCTCCTTTTGTGTTGCAACCCCAGCAAGCTAACATCTGCACATCACCAGAGGCGGGGTTTCATCCTCCTGGACCCCTTTCACAGCTAGTTTCAACAACACCTGCAATGGTGCAAACTGATTATATTACAAGTGTTAATCTTATTTAACGATATTAGCAAAAGCATGCATCTAAACGTGTTACGAAAGGCATCGAATTTTAGATCACAGTAATCAGAGATCAATTGTGCGGGGTGTCATTTTAATCGTATAGTTCATTCTAACAAATTGAGTATACCCGCTTTCCTTGGCTCGGCGTAAAAAAATCGAGATTTTATTGATCTTAACAAAGACACAAAGCACTGGTGTCAAAAATGTGTAAGTGCTGCTGCTACTAATAATAAACATGCGCAGAGTCCCCGCTGCCTGTCTCACTCCATACATCCCACTTGTCGTGGCGTTCTTAATGAAGCACACGGCGAACTTTAACACTTCTGTTAACTCCCTTTCGTCTCGACTCAGTTTCTCCCTTTCTTTTTATAAACATTATAAACGCACACGAACTGTTTCGATTTGAGATCTGCATCAAATAATAGATATATTCACAATTACAAACATGTAATTCCATGCCGTTTTCAAACATCTCGGGTTGTATAAAGGAAGACATTTAAAAATAAATGACTTATAAACTGCAATGTGCAGATGTGAGTCTATAATAAGACTCTGTTATTATGTATGACTAGAAGTTGCTACACGCCAGGCTCGGCGAAGCGAAAACGTGCCTAGAGCTACTCGGCCGTGTTTTTACTTCAGTTTTTTTCCTTTTCTCTGTCAATTCCCATAGTGTGATGGAGCTGCCCTCCAGCAGAGGAGATGTGTAGGTTTGTGGTCGCACACGATGCGCACAGTCCGTGGCATGAATATAGATTGACTCTGTCCTCGGCGTTTTAAAGTTTCACCGAAGAGACATTTGCGCTTCAGTGTATTGAATAAGTAAGAAAGCTTTTATCCTATTTTTACTCATGGTTGCATTGGCTCACGATGCAACAATCGCGTAAAAGGAATGCATGCTGCAAATTAATCTTATGTGCCGTTATTGACCAAACATGATTGGTAAAGTCAAGAGTTCACTGTCTAACGTCTAATAAATGGCAAAGAATACATCATTAGAATCGAGTGTAGGAAAAAGTGATTCAGTTAATAAATGGAATATTAACGTGCTAACGTCAGATATGATTGTGTTACCTGTGTGGTTTAATACCAAAACTCTAAAAGGCTTCATTCGGTAGAACTTTCCCTATCTATCTATCTATCTATCTATCTATCTATCTATCTATCTATCTATCTATCTATCTATCTATCTATAACTGGGAGGGTGGAATTAGATGACATCTAACAGCGGTATTAGTGTGGTTTTGCTAGTGCTCCGTTTGGCTACGGTTTAGCTTGGGATACTCCCCTGAGCTGCCCTCCGTCCATCCATCCATTCATCCACGAGTGCATCTTATTTTTTAAAACTCCAGGCAGTCTCTTAGGTAATTGCATTCCAAGACGAAAACCTTTTTTTTAAACTCAGTTTTCGGAATTTCCATCGCCTGAGATAAAAGCCAGTATTAGTATGAAATAAGCCTGAGATCGTTGACTGATTGTACGGTGTACTTTGATTACGAGCTAGCGAGCGGCTGCGAATGCGGTCGTCCTCGGTCAGCGCTGGGCAGGACTGTGCGGAATCCCAGGACGTCTGGCTCACCTGGACGTGCTTTATTTTTTAAAATTTTTAAAATTTTTTTTTTACAAATAGGCGAGCTTCTTCAAGCAACAGGTGCCGCACAAGCAGAAAATGGAAAGCTGCCGTCAGGTGCCTGGCAAATCACACAGTGCTCCTGTTTATTGTACCTTGTGCTTTGAGCGACCCAATACCACCCATACGGGTTTGAATGTAAGAAAAGCCGAGTCAGGAAAATGTGCAAAGTAGACAGACGTCGGGAACTCGAAATCTTGCCCTGTAGCCAAATCAATAGGATTAATGCATTGTTGTTTTTGGAAGTAACCACTGTTAGTAACTACAAACTAATTGGGTGACATCGCTGATTTTCAATCGCGTTTTAATTCCTGTATTAAATCCAGAAAACTAGTCACCCGCAGTGAGCGAGTATCCCCCGATTCCCGCTCTTTGCTGCAATTGCAACCGGCATAGCTTCCGACCAGCGGCGAAGTTCTCGGTATTGAATTTCTTATGTTTTGTGAACTGGACAACTGTACTATAATGTCGGATTATAGTTTGTAAGAAAAGCTGCACAATAACCCCGGTAAAGTATACAGAGGAATAGATCCTTTATGCTCTTGGTGTTTGAGCCAACCATTTTCGGTAAACAATGCCCTCTACTGGTGCTTTCTTGAACTTACGCAAACAGGAATTTCATCACTCCGAACACCGACAATAACATTCTCTTCACCCATATTTAGTTTCTTTCGTTTCTTTTTGTGTTACACGAGTTTCTCTAAGCACAGCACGAATATATGTATACACGGAGCCCATTTAGTAGTTTCGAACACGAATGGTGTTTCATTTCATTTTCTGTTTACTCCTTTACTTATTTTTATCACGTTGAGTGGTCTACGCCGATCAGGTCAAGAATAGAGCGATAGTGTATGTGAAAATGTTGTTTAATTAAGAACAAACATGCTGTGTAATACATATATATATATATATAAAATCAGGTAAATGATCAAAGCATTTAAGCGAAACAAGCATACATAATGGAGGTCCATTTAATGTTAATGAGCTAGTGCCAGTACAAAGGAAATGCAGATAATCCTGTCAAGTCAAGACAAAGGACGAAGGAAACATTTTGGTTTGCTTTTGATCAAATAATCTATCAGTGATGTCCATTTTAAAACGGTCGTACAAGATATACTAGATTGCATCGTCTCCCACAATTTTCTGGAAACTGTCTTTATTAAGTATTTTTTCACATACCCCAACCAGTTTTATGTATTGTGCCATTTTACGATACTTCGGTTTATCTGTTTACCGCATAAGCTATATAACCATATTTGATTTACAGGCTATTATCAAGATACAATTTACTTTATCACAGTTAGACGGTTTTTATCACTCCTTTAAGGTTCTGCATTAGAATAATTTCAGCCAGCTGAATGCAGAGTCCGATAAGAGAACAATGCATGAGACAGCTGTTCTTTAAACTCAAGGGAGACATATCGCAGAGAACTTAACTTCCTTTAAAATAAGATTTACTGCATTCAAGTTAAGGTGTCCGACCCACCATTTGTAACTGCATCATGTCTTCTCTTACAATTCTTTTATAATCTGTCATCAAATTTTGTATTAGGTTATTTTGTATTCTGTTACTGACCCGTCCAGTGCTGCGTTCTGCAAGATGTTGCTAGGATGTGAGGCAGGCTTTGCTGGACCCCTGACTGTGGGTTCAATGATGGCTAGATGTATTCTGTTTGCTTTATGTTGCATTTTAGATGATGAAAAAGATCAATTTATTTTTAAAGAAAAATTTGGTAATAAATTAGATGTTTCTTCCTAAACTGAATTAAGCTGCTATTTTATTTACAATTCAAGGGTGTTTCATCCCATATTTACATGGCTCACTGTTTATATGGCACTTGTAGTTTTCATTCACAGACGCACAATATTTGTGATAGCACCCTGTATGCGTATATATGTTCTTTTCATTCCTCGAAATGCTTCTGTTCTTACAAAGGGATTTAATGTCTATTTGTTAATTCATTATATTAATAATTTCAGTCCTTCAGTGCAGCATTTTCTTTTCCATTCTGCCAAATCCTCATCACTTGCACTAATTTTGAGTAAAGGAGCAGAAATCACAGTAGTCGTTGAATCTTTGATCTGACAGGTCTGTGCACTCTGGATGTCAGTTTTCAAAGAAGCTTTCATGAGTGAGAGAAATTAAATTTGTAGGAGGTAATCAGATTGGACTGACTTATTGCTTCAGAAATTGTTTAAAATTGTTCTGAACTTAAAATATTGTGCAGCATACTGTAATAAGATTAACTCAGGTTTGCTTATCTTTACGTACATTAATAGTAGTGGTCTAAGTTACATTGTGCAAATTTATCTGAAATTATTCATATTCCTTAGTGTAAACTATTTTTAAAACTTATTAGAATTTCACAGTTGAATTTTCAGAAGACTTAGTTTAATGATTCCTACAATTGCAAAGGAGGATCAATTATGAAATACCATCTCAAGCCCCAGTGTAATGAGTTTTTCAGCCTGCATTTATTGAAACATTCATGTGGTTCTATGAGTACTATAAGCACTATTAAAATATAATAATTATATATATATACATATATATGTGCGTGTGTGTGTGTGTGTCAGTCTGTCTGTCTGCATTAACTGGATACAAGCTTGGAACTAATACTTTACATGTAGCCAGTGTGATTTTTACTTATTGTATATACAGGCTTTTGTAGTGACTACATGGACAGAATGCTTTAGAAACATATTCATATTGTAAAGCAAATTGTTACTAGAGAAACAGCTTGGTTCTGAGATCTTGATGTTTAACTGTTTTGCATTATGTTAAGATCATTATAAGAGTATAAGTTAATGTTTGAATTTTATATAGAATCTTTCATGATTTCTTCTATCTGAAATCACAATAATATGTCTTATGGTCAATAGTTGGGTCCTTTCATTTTTGCTGGGTTCAAGTCAGGTTATTATTTTGGTGTAAAACTGGACAAAGTGAGTTTAGTATATGGATGAACGATAAGAGTGTTGCAGGCACTGATTTGTTTGGTTGAACTGAAATTGTTATTTCATGCTGAAGATGAATCCATCCAACCTTTGCTACTTATTTATTTTAGAGCTAAAACTATCAATTTTAAAGACATTTTATAAATCAATTTATGTTGCAACACAAGATAAAATAAATCTGGTAGACAAAGACATAAAAATGAATTGGGAAGTGCATTTAAGGAGTCATGGATATGTCAAAGGGATGATATCTAGATTCTTGTCTTAATTTCCTTTTAACGGTCATAACTTGTGTATATCCTGAATTGTGGTCTGAGAATCAATGATGCAAAGATTCCCTGGTTCAAATGTTATAGCATAGATCTTTTTTTTGCAGTTCTCTCTCTTCTACCCATGTAGCTCTTGTTTTCTGCACATCTCTTCAGCCTACTGATCAGAACTAAAAGCTCATTTGTGATTTGTTTCATCATCAGCTTCTGAGCTAAGATATATTTCTCCTACACTCTTCTCCATCCCTGGTATACCTCACAGAACCACATTTCATATTTCACATTCAACCAGACATAGGTTTTTTACTCTTAGAAATTTCATGTATGCCCCCCGGGAATCACATGCGAAGAAACAACTTGGCATTGGCAGACAAGTGCTGCTATGTGTTATTTATTTCATTGAAGATAAGGTTAAAAATTCCCTGTTTGTAATATTTCAGACTGCTAATTTCTTTTAATATAACATTCTCAAGCCTACTTAATCCAGTTCAGGTTTGCAGGCAATTGGATCCTTTTCAGGCAACATTGGGCATCAGCTAGTAACTAGACTTGGACTGAACGCTAGTCCATCTCAGATACCACTCATGTACACACCCATACTCACACACATAGAGAGAGGGAGGGAGGGAGAGAGAGAGAGAGAGAGAGAGAGGGAGAGGGGGGGAGGGGGGGGGAGTTACGTCAAAAATTTCCATTTAACTTAATATACGTCCTTAATGGGGGAAAATGGGGTATGTGGCGAAAACCCACAAAAATACAGGGAAAATATGCAAGCTCTATAAAGACAAAATGGTACAAAATTTAAACCCAGGAGGCTGGATCCATGAGACCCCAGCACTAACCACTGCACCACCATATGGTGTTCATTTTTTTTTCTTTTCACACTCCTCTCATTCATTATGTTCACTAATTCTGGGCCTGTTTTTCCTGTTTTGAAATAGTGATATTTTGAGGCTTTACTGCAGAAATGCTATCAGAATGATTTTTTTTATTTTCAGAATTAGCAAGATCATCCATCCATCCATCATCCAACCCACTATATCCTAACTACAGTGTCACGGGGGTTTGCTGGAGCCAATCCCAGCCAGCACAGGGTGCAAGGCAGGAACAAACCCCGGGCAGGGCACCAGCCCACCACAGAGCACACACACACATTAAGGACAATTTAAGATTGCCAATGCACCTAACCTGCATGTCTTTGGACTGTGGGAGGAAACCGGAGCACCCGGAGGAAACCCACGCAGACATGGGGAGAACATGCAAACTCCATGCAGGGAGGACCCAGGAAGCGAACCCAGGTCTCCTTACTGCGAGGCAGAATCACTACGCACTGCACCACCGTGCCACCACAAGATCATCCATAAATGTCAAAACCTTCTTATTTCACTTCTGGATCACAGGGATGACAGCCTTCCCTGACAGCTTTAGACGTAAGGCAGAATGCAACCCTAAAGGTGCACTGATCCTTCACAGAATGTGTTCTTCTACTAGCATAACATGCATATTTTTGTGATGTAGGTGGAAAACAGCAATACAAAGGGAAAACTATGAATAATACATTGTATATGATAAGTTATTTATCCACTGGTGTTCAAATTTCTTCATGCATGTTTATACTACAAATAACATTAAGAACGACTAAATCAGTGTAAAGAAAATACAGGGCAAATGCTGTCTTAATGCAACCTTTAAATGCTTGAAGATGGGAAAAAATGTATTATTCCTTTCAATGAAATTTCCTTTTATGTGACTAATATGTATTTATTAGATGATTTGTGAAAGGATCTCTGCAATACAACAAATGATGCAAGCAAGTACAGTATATGGTAGTGAAGTGTTTGTAATGTTATATTGATTTCAATTATATTTAAATTTATGTTCAGTACTACAGAGGGAAGAATGAGCAAGTATACACCCACACTGCACTGCTGTGCGTCAAATACAATGGTAATTTTGAGAAACCTAGAGCACCACTTTATGTGTCTCACTCTGACACTCCCACGTTCTCATTTGCTCTTACCTTTGGTGTTGTTCATCTCTCAAGTAGCAGCTAAGAGCAACTAACTGTAGCCACATTTAACAAAAAGCTGCGCCTGAATGTCTGAACCACACCATCTGAACATAGCTCGAAATTTAACATACTGATGCCTTGATGATGTTATAATCACCCTTCAGCTCTTACATGCAACCAGCAGAAATTAATCATGCCTGATTAGATGACTACCCTACGTGCCCCTTATAAAACTGTGCAGCAGCTGGGATACTCTAGTGTTGGACTTCTTGCTGACTGAATCATTTGGTTCACTACTCTTTCCAAACTGTTACATAGCAGTAAAGCACCCACGCTCTGGAACTCTCTGCGGACTTTGTGTCTGTCAATGAACATTCCTTGTTCGTAGGATTCAAACTGAGGCTGCTTGTTTATGGCACTCTTAATTATTCCATGTATCACAGTTACGTTTTTTTACTTTTCTGTTATTGTGCTAAAATCTCCACACCTATGCCTTCTGCTTTGCACACTGAAAGCCTTATTTTATTTTATGTTATGATAATTATTGTTTGTACTCCTTACTGTAAAGAACATTACATAAATGTAAAATTAAAGTTACTGCATTAAAAAAAAGCAGTTTGGGACTACTGCAGATATTCAGGCAAGTTAGATGTAATTAGTAGCCTTTTTCATATGATGTGTTACTAATATTCTTAATAGAGCTATTGGTGTGCAGCTTTATTCTTTTTTGTATTCTATCAGGTGTAAAAAATATTTTTGAACTAAATGACACTGATTGGTGTAATTCTTCTCATCTCATCTCATTCTCAAACCCGTTTAATCCAATTTTATGGTGATGCCTATCCCAGTGGTACAGGGAACAGCCTATGGACAGTTAATCACAGGACCTATTTGGGTTTCACCCACACTCACCTCACATCTAGACTAGGGCCAGTTAAAAGCCAACAATTGACCCCATTTCTGAGAATGTGGCATTCTTCATGAACATATTTAATGCATTATTTTAAACTTTCAAGTTCTAAACTTCAAAGACATTTTGATGCCCCATTTTTTTAAAATGGAAAAGAATACAAATGGCTAAATACTGTCAACTGAGTCAACTGTGTTTCTTGCTAAACGTTTTTGATATGCTCGATTTAGCAAATAATTAATTGAGCTAAGTATGTTATCCCAACCATAAATGGTTCAGCATCACTTACAGATTTGAACATTAAAAATGGCTGCATATATTCAAGGTTGACTAGCACTAGCCTTGTGGTGTAGGCATCCTGGATAGAATATGGTAATAGATTAACTAGATCTTACTATGTTGTCAGTAGCAAGGCCTTTGTTGTATGTTGGTCCTTAGTAATCTCTCGTATTAATACCTCCCTAACTGTTGGGATGTCCCTTCTATGAGTTGTACAACCCTAACTGACACCCTTAAAGTAATTGTCTTGACACCAGTGAGGAAGCTAAACTAAATGAGTAATTTTGTTCTCGTATACATGGCCTAACATGGTAATAGTTATCCTTGGTGCAGTTGGTGTGGTACCATTCACTAATCACATGCCTGTAGGCAGATCAGGTTGACCGCCATATCATGCCTGCTATCTTTGTTTTTAAATGATTCATCAGTACTTCATCAGGGTAATAAAAAAGTTTGGAATAATTGAAAACCAAAGCTGGTATGTATGTGTCCAACATTGACCTGTTAATCAATGAAATGTGTTTTCAACTCAGACAAATCAGATTACTTGCATTTTACTATTAGTCTCACTTCATACATTTGTCATTACTTTAAATAGCTTTACAAAGGTTAAAAATACATTGTTGCCATTAAATCTTATGGTCTGTTAGTGATACTGCTTTTGTTCCACATTTGCATTTGACTATATTTGATTTCAGTTCCTGTACCTGTAGTGATTTCAAGCTATGCCTGTTCACCAACATTACTGTTTCTATAACAGAGAATATGTCTGATATGACTGCAAGATCAACTTGGACTGAGATGTTTCTTGGTCATTTTATGATTGTAACCAGCAGCACATGCACAGCGAAACTGGAAGAGACACTCGCTGCGTTGCTGAAAGCCATGTCTCAGTTAAGTGGCCAGATCAGCCAATGTCTAAATAGAGTTCTGTATTTAGCTAAGTAGTAGCTTAGCTAAGCTGTAGAATATACTGCTTGTAATGTCCACTGTCTTAGGCTCATGTCTCAGCCTTGCCATTTCAGTGTTGATGTGGGCTGGGAAGAGGAGCCACTCCCTGCGTGATTCCACCGCCAAAAATATGATATTCTTTTTGCAAACTACTTTTTAATACATTTTTAATTCAGTTCTCAGATTTATTATTTTGTTCCTGTTTTTGTAGACCTTGTCCTTCAGAAAGCATTATTCAATTAGAACCTTTATATCTTGTACTAGCTGTTCCCCGCAGCTACGCCTGCGTATTAGTGAAACAGGACAATCTTTAAAAATCATTTAAAAATCTTTAAAAAATGTAATAATTTGTATTGAGAAGAATTTTTATTAATAGCTTTTGTATCCGAGGGCCTCTTGATATACAATATTTTTGGTTTTGCTATCAGGGGTGAAAATGTAGTTGTGATCTCTTTGCCAAAAATGTAAAAAGTTTGCATGGCAAAGCGGAAGGTAGGTACGCTCCAACGTCAAACATTGCCACTGTATCTGATTGTGTTCAGCTCGGATGGGAGAGTGCCCCCCACGTGGGGAGAAGAGCACGTAGCTGTGATATCTCTACCAATGAGCAGGTACCCTTTAAAAATACACACAGCTGCGATCCTTCTCTCCAAAACGTTAAATGTTACTCTTTAACAATCTGTAGATGATAATGTCTGTTGAACAAACAGGTATTGCTGGCTAAGCAGAGGCAAGGTACGCCTCAACAAGTGGCGAGAAGTAGAGTGACTCAAATGGAGGCTGGCATGTAAGTGAGGATGGCCCCGCCCGGCTCCCTACTCCTGAAGTCCCGCTTCCCCCTCACCTCTGCCAGCAGCCTGTCTCTTGGATTCAGATGAATAAATTGGTGCCGCAACCAAATTATAATAGCACGATGACAGAAGTCGCAAAATCACAGTTCTCCATGCTGTTCTTTCATTTATCACTTTTATCATATCCTCAGAGATCCATGGTTTCTTAATCTTTTTCCACTTAATTTTACATATGCTGTTTGATCCACTTATAATTGCTGTTTTTGTTCGGTTCCATTTCTCATCAGTACTCCCCTCTTGGCTGTCTCCCATATCTTCTAGGTATTGCTCCACCTCCAATATAAATATCTCCAATGTTTCTCCTTTCAGCTTTTCAAGGTCTCATCTCCCTTGTTTATTATTTACTTTAATTTTCTTTTGCCTTTATCTTAGTTTTATTGCGAGTAGATTATGGTCTGTGTCTGCATCTGCCCCTGGTTGAGCACCAGCATTCTTTATACTATTTTAGCAACGCTGTCTTATCAAAATTGTGTCAATCTGATATCTTTCTAGGTCTCCTGGCTTTTTACATGTGTTTTTTTTGTCTCTTTTCATGTTTAAACCATGTATTAACAACCATTCATTTATTTTCTCTACAGAAATCAACTAGCCTCTCTACACATTTATACAGATGGCATATGCACCCAACACTAAAACCTAACAAAAGAAATTTTAAATAGAAAAAAATAATAGAAAATAAAAATGAATAATATTAGGGAGTATTACTCTCCTTCAAGTCTATTAAATATTCTGGTGATCTGCCTTTATAATGTAGCTCAATCAGAGTTGGAATAAATTATGTTAATAAATAACAAGTTCCATTAACAGCTATAAAAAGGGCACAATACCCTCCATAGCCCAAACTTCAGAACCCGACCTTCATACCATTAGTGATATCCATTTGTGTGAATGGGCTCCATGGCGTTAGTGCTTCCTCTATCAGCCTTTTTCTTATTTCCTATCATATTTTTTATTTCTGTTTAATATTTCTTTTATTAGGTTATAGTGCAAGTTGTATATGTTATCTGTTGGAATGAAAAATGCTATTTATTTGTAGACTGTAGTTACTCTCTGTTGAATTGATTTCAATTAGATGATACTTCTGCAATTAGATTTAAGTACTAGACCAATGGTACACAATTTATTGTGGACTGGGTCAGCTAGTATATAAATATGATTAACTATTTCAATCCTGATCTAATGAACTAAATCACTATTGTCTTAGATGATGTAAAAGTAGGTATTTTTTAAGAAATTACAAAAAATGTAGGAAGAAACACATTTACTTTGCAGAGAGATATCTATAAAATATATTATAGGAAAGCTTTTCTTTCTGGAAAACTGAATTGCAAACATCTATTTTTTTAATACACACTATATGATATAAAACTTGAAAACAATGCCCATCCATTGATCTTCTGTAGCTGCTAATATCTGTCAAGGTCTATAGTGGGACATATGTCTCTCTCTTCTCGATACCAGTGAGTATTTTGCAGGAGACCAGTTATTTATCATTGAGCCAACTCAGAGTTGCCTATAAACCAGAATTCAGTTCTTTAGTGAGTGAGAGATAAATAAAATCATAGCACCTCAGAAAGTCTAATAGTCCTTGAGAATTACTGATTATTTTTGTAATGTGGAATTTTGTTTAATATAAAGGAACTTTCCTCGAATGTAGTTAGAGACAGTTAGTTTGCTTGCAGAGAATGTTAGGATGGAACACCAGCCCATTCTGCTTACTATATATACTAGAGGGTGAACATCACTGCAAAAGGTTTAATTCCATATTTATAACAGAATTATAGAAATACTGTATATATTTTTATAGCTAAAATAAATCCTTTTGATTTGCACACATTTTCAAAAATTCTATTCTTTCTAATTAATTTCTGAAAAAGGCATTTGAAAGTGGTACATTTCATTTGCTTAAGATTTTCTGTAAGGTATATGAACTTAATATTTAAATACTGCACAAGATATTGTCATGTGGGAAAATGTGGGCTGTGTTGTTAGTCTGTGTTTATAATTGTCAGAATTGCAGCTCCTACAATTCAGGAGTATTTTTAAGGAGAGGTGAAGAACATTGTCCCTTTATTTACTGTATTAGATTAGTTGATAAAGAGTTTTGGGCAATTGCAATTCAGCATGTGGCTTCCATGTGTATCTGTATATGTCTGTACATACTTGTGCTAGTCCTAATATTTGATATGTCTGATTTGCAAGAACCAATCAATGTGCTCTGGTGATACAATTTATTTAGCACCACTCTGGGAGCTAAAATATACAGTTTTTCTGAGTCACAATATGTATCATTCAGCCCACCAAAATCTGTTAAATATTCACTTAATCATATCCTTCCTTTAACATAGCATCTTGAAATTTTCTACTATTATGTTTCTGTTTTATTTCATAAGAGTTCATATTAAATTTCTGGATTATTTAAATGAACTTCAATATTTTTGCTTATTTTCTTATAAATATGTATGTCATAAATGAAGGTAATAATGAATGACACAGAGAACTTTTCACAACTGTTCCTTTTTAGAAACTGCTGTCCCAGCCAGCTAGTATCTCAGCTAGTATTTAAAATACATGGACAGAACTCAAAAGTACCCTAGCCGAATGCTATGCATGTTTAGAAAAAAGAAAAGGATAAATATATCTTATTTCTTTTATTCCCAGGTTTCTGTGTGTTTTCCAAAAAAAGCTGTGGCATATTCTGAAAACGAACAGTGCAGTCATGAAGTCAGTCCTGGATGGTATAGCAGATACGACGTTTCGAACAATAACCACAGGTTTACAGTACCTTGGCTCGAATGACGTAAATTATGATGAAGCAGGCATTGAGACAGACTTTACCAAGGGAGGATATTCATCCCAAAAACTGTCTTTCTCTGCATTCCGTAGTGGTTCCTTCCATGGAAAGTCAACAGCAGAAGATGATCTTCTTTTAAAAGGCATTCCATTCTATCCAACAAACATTACCGACCTATACACAAACAAATCGACCCCTGCCTACATGGAGGAGGAAGGCAACATACAGTGTGGAGAGAACTTCATGGATATGGAGTGTTTTATGATCCTGACACCCAGTCAGCAGCTTGCAATTGCTGTCCTGGCCTTGACACTTGGAACTTTCACGGTGCTGGAGAATTTTGTCATCTTGTGTGTCATCCTTCACTCACGTACCCTCAGAAGCAGACCTTCGTACCATTTCATTGGTAGCCTTGCAGTGGCAGACCTGCTGGGCAGTGTCATATTTGTGTATAGTTTTGTTGACTTCCATGTTTTCCACCGCAAGGACAGTCCCAGTGTGTTTCTCTTTAAGCTGGGTGGAGTTACAGCCTCATTCACCGCCTCTGTGGGTAGTCTCTTCCTTACTGCCATAGACAGGTACATCTCTATCCACAAGCCTCTGGCTTACAAACGGATTGTTACTAGAACAAAGGCTGTGATTGCCTTCTGCATGATGTGGGCTATTTCAATCATCATAGCAGTGCTCCCTCTGTTAGGATGGAACTGCAAAAAACTCAACTCTGTTTGCTCAGATATTTTCCCTCTGATTGATGAAAATTACCTTTTATTCTGGATTGGGGTCACCAGCGTGTTACTACTATTCATAATCTATGCTTATGTGTACATTCTGTGGAGGGCGCACACTCATGCCGTCAGAATGTTAAGCCGTGGAACTCAAAAGAGTGTGATTGTGTACTCCCCTGATGGTACTAAAGTGCAAATTACTAGACCAGAGCAAACCCGCATGGACATTAGGCTAGCAAAAACTCTAGTTCTTATTTTGGTGGTCCTGATAATCTGCTGGGGACCTGTATTGGCAATAATGTTGTATGATCTCTTTTGGAAGATGAATGACCTCGTCAAGACCATCTTTGCCTTTTGCAGCATGCTCTGTCTGATGAACTCTACAGTAAACCCAATCATTTATGCTTTGCGCAGTAAAGATCTGAGGCATGCGTTTCGTAGCACTTTCCATTTCTGTAAAGAGTCTGCCTTGCCCTTTGATAACAGCGTGGAATCTGATTGTCAGAACAAGCAATCACACCACATTGGCAGTGCCAAAAAAGCTGCAGAGAACTGTGTGAAGAGCACTGTGAAAATAGCCAAAGCAACCATGTCTGTCTCCACGGAAACATCCGCCGAGGCAGTGTGAGTTACTCAGCTACTATCAGCTGTGATATACAAGTAGAAGCAACATACAGCACTTACTGTAGTTTTAATCATTTCACACTCTAAACCCCCATATATAAAGATCACATGGGGACTGTTCTAGTTAAAAAGTATTCATCATATCTGATGTTGTTGTAAAACATGAAATTCTTGGTCCTTCTCCAAGTGCCAAATTGAGTTGTGCGCAATAGAGAGCACTGTCCACGGGAGAGGGAGAGAGGATGGTGAAGGGGGGCATGGGGGGATTAAAAAGAACAATATGTAAATAAAGTTTTCATGATTAGTCGGGCTGTGAACTTGAGCGAAGTATAAATGCAATTTATTTGTAATAAGTGAACTCTTTCTGAGTAGTGCATATATAAAGATCAATACAAACAACATCATTTGTTAACTGTGAAATCAGGTCTGTTCTATTCATATTTTATATTTTAAAATGAAACATGGGGCAAAGGGGCTATTGCACTTGGTATTCTGTAGTAAAATGTGTTTATGTATATTTGAACTGAAAATATGGTATATAAATACTAAAGTGCAGCTGATAAACTCATACTGTTAATCATTTTGAAAAGTTCGCTCATCAGTATTGAAATTTACCGCATTGTCAGAGTGTGTTGTTTGAAAGTGAAAAGAGAAAAATTTGGTGGGGGCTTAAATAAAATTACAGAATCATTTTACAGGGATTACAGACACACGTCTTGCAATTACACAATGTAGTTACACTTTTGGGAGACAAGAGTGTCTTTTAATTACATATCATGTAAATAATGCATGATATATAATTAGCCTGTAAGTACAATGTAATTACAGTGTAATTACCATACCTGTATTTTGAAGTGTGAGTCAGTTTTGATGTTTTTTTGTGAAAATAGGAAATTCCAACCCTGGTTGCGTGAATCTTCTTTTTTTCTCTTTTTGCTGGAAAGGTTGAATGTTAATAAATTTTCCATCCGTGGTGCTTGGAAAAAAAAGAAGAAACTTTAAGCTCTCTTTAATAGATATGTCATTTTTTTTTTTGCTATTAGCACTGTACAAATTTAAGATGTAATGGTTTTGGCATCTCAAGGGGCTAATTTACAGCACTGATGGATGATATTAATCTTGTATGGGTAGAGGCTAATGAGCTCCTGCTGCGTGTTCACATTGAACAGCAGAAAATGTTTGTATAACAAGTCAACAGACTTGTGTTTATGAAGGTTTTGAAGCATCAGGAGGTCATATGAGTGGTTTAGAAATGTCTTTTTCAAATTCCATCTTTTTAGTTTACAGAGCTGGCAGTACTTTTTTGACCACTCACTTACTACAATATTTTACTGTTCACAAGTGAGATTATATATGTCAAATCGATATTACTCATGCTGGGTTCACTTTAAAATATCAAAATATGTAACACTTCACAGGAACTATTTACAATCAGATTTGTAATTTCACAATGTACTTTCACCACTTCCTCCTTGTATGTTTGTTTTCTAGCAGAAGGTAGTTGAGGAACAGATGCCTTTAAGTACGAAGAGAATATACACAAGTATTATAGAAGATATTACTACGTTTCATCAGTTAAGACACTATTAAAAAGAGGAGGGATGAGTGTCTGTAGCCATTAAGAGCCCAGAAGAATAGCTTCTGGTAAAGCTGCTGCTTATTTAATAAAAATGACAGTTTTCTGTCTCTTCTTAAATATAACTGGTTAAAACTAGGGCTAGGTTAGGGTTAGTCCAGAAATATATTGTTTTTTCTTCAAGTTATCCATGACTTTTGCAAAGATATGCAAACTTAAATGCTGAAACACTTAATTATGTTTTACCCAACTTCCTATCACTGTGTTTGTGTTGACAGTTCCAAAATAACTATGTCATGCACAGGTAAAACCTATTTCCTTCTTATGATTTGTTAAAGTTAGTTCACTTTTGACTGGTTGTTCGTGTTGGTCCTTAAACATAGTTTTCATTTACTGTAGCACTAGCCTATATTCTGTAAGTGCTTACAAGCATTCACTGACGGCAAATATTTTCCAGTCTGGTTATGTTCAATGTAGGATCACAGAAATCATGAGCTGGTCATGTCAGCATTAGGCCACAAACTAGGAACCAACACAAGAACGCACAATAATTTAACACAGAACGCACTCAAGACCAAAGTCACAAGTTTGATAATTGGCAGGAAGTAGCTGCTGATTAAGAGATTTTTTTGCAGCGAATAGCAGCAGCCGTAATGACACCCACAGCGTTAGGAGGAAAGTTTTGCTATAGAATTAGGGTTGTTTTCTTCTTCTCATTAAACATTCCCCATCCAGTTACTGAACCCGCTTAGTCTAATTTTAGGGTTCAGAAAGCCAGCGCTTACCTGGCAACATTAGCCTCAAGAAGTCCCAGGCTAGGACAGGACAGGAAAAAAGTTTTTTTCCAGGCAGACAAATTACAGTCGTCAATTAACTAAATCTGAATTTCTACTGGATATGTCAGAAGAAACTGCAGTACTCAAAGAAAACCAACATTGACATGGCGAGAACATGCAAACATTAGCAAGACAGGATACAAATCTTGAAGCCACAGTGCCAAATCCAAACCATCTTGAATGCTATAAAAGATTACAATAGGCCGTCATTTTCTAGTGTTCAAATAGAAAACATTGCAGAAATGTTAGGATCCCACTGGTAATGAAATATACAGTAGTTACATTGTAATTAAATCTTGTATTTTTAAACAAAATCTACTTTTTTTATTGATTTTGCAGACATTCAAAACATTTCAGTCAAGTAGTTCTCTATACCTTACATATTTTTAAGCTAATTTCTTTTTTACATTCAAAACTGAATATATATTGCTGAATTATTTTTCTAAACCTAAATATTAGTTAAAATTAAGTTACTTAGACAACCAAGTAAACCATATCTTTTCTGAAAAAAATGTATTTGCTACAATATGCAAAGTCCTTGCTATGTTCAAAATGAAGTATTTCAATCATAAATGGCAAGCAGTATGTAACATTAGTGCTTTTTCATTTCAGAGCTAAACTACAATAGTCTCAAGTTGATGACATTTATGGCTTTTTAGAAATGATAGCGGCAGTCTTTTACGCTAGAGAATACTGTTAACAAAATTGCTTTTTTTTCTTATTCTTTGCATATAAGATTTTTTTTTCAGAGCTTTATGTGTGTGTAAGAAATAGTAGGTAAATAATGAGGTTTCAGAAAGGATGAAGCCTTAATATCCAGAACGGAAACGGAAGGATTAGGCTTGAACCACTCATATGAGTCACGGTCTGAAAACAAATGCTTTCCGCAATAGAAACAGACAGGAGAAAATTGAGTATATTGGTTTTTGTAACTAAGTTGCACTTGCTTAAGATGATACTTGAACCACACAGTGAAAAAAAACAAAAACAACAACATAATATACTTGTGGAGCTCACAACAATGCTTGCCCAATTTGATAAAGATCCTCTCAGCTACTCAAAAAAACAAATTTTGCAGAGAGCTTTCAGTCTGAAATGTGCCCACTAGCATCAAATTAAGCAAACATGAATGATCAAATCTGTGATGGATATTGGAGCTCATTTTAAAGCTGAAATATGCTAGATCCTTTTTTCTGATGTCACTTTTTAAGCAATAAGTCAAATGAAAAGTTAAGGTCTTCTAGTTTCATTAACATTTATTATTAGCAAACTCTTAGTTCATCTCTGCCCCATGATAAATCCCTAGGTGTTAACAGTAAGTAGGACCACCCTAAAGCACAGCGCATACATAATACCCTTCCCTCAATTCACAATGTGCAACTATAAGATTAAAACCAAGGGTGGTGATATCCAATCAGAATGGGCCTACTTTTTGTTGTGGGGGTCTTGCTGCTCTGTGCTTAGTAGCTGGAATGCTAGGTTCCCTTACTGCAGTTTGGTTTTGCAGCTGTTTGACTGGTGCTTCTGGTCAGAATAGTTGTGATTCTGGTGTCACCTGGTCACTGCCACTCATGATTTTGCAGAGACCTTGACTAGAGACACTTTAGCCACATCCTTAAGCCAGTCCTTAAGTTGTTGTACACCCAGTAACATTTACCACCAGCACATGTTTATGTAATCTCAGCTCTAAATAACCCTTGGAAGAGTTAGGGTACATAGGATAACCTGTTTTTTGTGAAGGCAGCCTAGAATCTCATTAGTTAGCACATCTGCCTCTCTGCACCAGGGTTAAAGGCATGTAAGTTAGGTTAAATTGGAGAAAATTAATAACTGATAAGTAAACGTGGTCCACCTGATCTTGCACCATGCAATCCCTACATTGATGGGACTGTCCACTTGATCATCATCATCTAATTCTTTCACGTGAAGCCTGAAAACCATGAGAACTGATTTAGATGATTTATGTTAGGTAGAATGCCCACTGGGGTCTGAGCACTCTTGTGGCCTCAGAACCCCTGCAGATTTTGTTTTGGTTTTTTTTTCTCCAGCCCTCTGGAGTTTTTTTTCTGTTCTCTTTACTTTATTCTTTGTTACTTAGTATTGCCTAATCTTATTTTTATATATTACTATTTTTTATAAACTTTTCTTTCTTCATCATGTAAAGCACTTTGAGCTACATCATTTGTATGAAAACGTGCTATATAAATAAATGTTGTTGTTGTTGATGTGGGTGTAGCAGTCCAGGGGTGGTTGCTGCCACCTGCCTGTGGATGCCAGAAATGAATGTCAGGTCCATAAAATGGAGATTTGGATATGTAAAAAATACATTTTATCAAAGATGCCAAGTAGAATCCATGGTGCAAGAGCAAAGCATAAGAAATATCTAGTTTATTTAGCTACCCTAACTGCAAGGCATGGCTGACCATCTCCAAAGCTATTTACTACTTTTACTAGAAATAAATCCTCCAGCTCCACATCTTGTAAACCTTGGAAAGCATAATGGATACATTATGGACTTTGTTATATATTTAAATACAATTTTGTCAAAAGTAAGAGTGGGAAAAACACAAATTGCAAATCCAAATGTTATGGAGAGAGAGTAAACTCAAAAATGTGTGGCCACAAATGTAACAAATGACAAATGCAGATAGAATCTGAGGAAGCGTAGCAGACCTGAGGGATACTGAAGTCACAGTTTGAAATGAAATATGAGAAGCAGCTGAAGTATAACAACAGAGGCTTAAAGATGTGAGATTAAAATGGAAGAATGGCTCAGTTTATTTCTGTCTTGGCAGAAGTTGCTAAAGCCCAGCTCGTAATTCAACCACGTTAAGAATTAATGAACAGTATGACATTATTATTCATTAGGGTTCTTCTCCAAACTTAAACATGATTCACCAATAATGAAGTCTGTCTTAGCAAGGACTTTCTTTAACTGATTAGAATAACAATTAGTGCTATTTGGCTTATGATGTTGTAGATTAAAGTCAACTATTAGCTTTTCATAATTATGTTGTCTCGGAGAGGTGAGGGGCCACAAGATGATTCATTAGTAAGCATTGCAGCTTCACAGCTCCGAAGTCTTTGATTCAAAGCCGAGCCTGACCGTTGTTCGTGTTAAGATTATCTGCTTTTCCCTTGCCCGTGCATTTTTTGCAGGCAATTTCTGTCACTCCCGTATTTCATATCTAAAAGGATCTATCATGAGTGTGCCCCCAATGGCTATTTGCATTTGTAGTTGTTTTTAATTATTACCAGATTAGGCATTTTTAACACGGACATTAATTTAAAATATTCCGTGCTATTCATTGCCCGCACTAACATTTTTAATTCTATAGATATCTCACTGAAGACTGCTTTAAGCTGACATTACATTTAATTCTATCACTTAATCATTGTCTTTTGACAGCCATCTCTTTTGTCTTTAGTTTTAAAAATTAATGCTTTTAGTCATTTAAAGAATATATTCTAATACTCCAAAAGACTAGATTTATATGACCTATAATAAAAGATAATAACTTCATTGACAAAAAATCTTTTTTTGAAATGGCAGCATATTGAACAAAACACGTTTCTTCAGAAGCACAGAGCTGTGTTTAGTTGTCCATTTTTTTAATGAAATACAAATATAAGCAATTCTACATATATTTAATAATGTCGATTTATTATGTAAAGACACAAATCCATCGATTTGTAAAATTAAAGTGTGCTTGGAGGCTGTTATGGCAGGATGGTCAGATCATATTCTAGTGAATGCTTATGTTTGCATCCCGGTATTCCAAGATTATTTTGGGTAGGATAGCAGTGAATATGTCCTCAGCGCCCTGTAGATTTCATAGTCCCAATTTGTGTGTTTGATAAAACAACCATTTATTTAAATGAACGAATAGCTTCTCATTCATAAATATAATGTCCTTGTACAAGCCCTCTGTTCATTACAGGAAACTCTTTGGAATTAAGGGCTGCTTATTTTATGTTTCAAATTTACAATCTAAAACAAAATCACAAATAAAGCATAAACAAAACATTTATGGTGGAAATTGTAATGCCTTAAGTTTAGTTGGTACTTATAACAGAATTACCAATTTATGAATATTATCTGAAACCTTTTAACCTTAGCCTAAACCTTTTAACTCAAGTGCTAATCAGACATCCTGTTTTCTTATCAGCCTTGACAGTTTAATCACATTATGAGGACACTACAGCTTGCTTGGGTTTGTGCAAGTTTTGTTTCTTGTACTATTTGTTTTGGCACATATCAGTAAAGATTTTAGACACAGATTGGCAAGTTGACTTTGGGCCCTCATAAAATGTTGGCATCTTATTCTGAGCCTGACAAGCACATTGACATTAACAAAAGACTTGATGACCCACCCAGGGTTGGTTCCTGGTTTGACGTCTTGTTGGTGGGATATGCTTTGGATTTCCACAACACTACAACAGGAATAAATAGGTTTAGAAAATGAAAGAATAAAACAAAAGATCTATCCTTTATTTCTGCTGCTATATTTCTCATCATTTAGTAGTTTTTTTTGCAGTCATTTTAATGATCTTGTTCATCAGACTAGTTTTCGAGTATCTGAGGAACATTTTGATTCGTAGTGTTACTGAACATCAAAATACTTTTTGTAAGTCTCTGTAGTCGTTTCTGAGGACCCCTAAATGGTCAAAATCAACCTTTTAGAAATAGTTGTGCATAATAATATGGGAAATGCTACACACTTTTGTCATAGTTGTACTAGGGGAAGAGTGGATGGACCTACAAGGATATTGTTTTGTTTGTCTTGTCTGTAAGCCAGTTGTCTAGAACTAATGGGCCAAACCTATTTAGCTCAAATGTAGGCATTTAAAAGGCAGCTTATTTTTGGCTCTTCAGATTAAACTTTTCAGTTAGGAGCAACATATATTCTTGAATCCATTCAGAATATAAAATGAGTTGAAGGAATTCCAGATACTGACCCTAGCTAGTGTGCTGGTCACACTAATATGCTCCAAGAAAGGGCAATTCGATAAATATGTTTAAATTTGTTCAAAGTCTAGTTTTACTGTCTCAGTCTTGTGTGTGTTCTATTAACTGAGACATTGATGAACATATGTATGGTTAAATATTTTATTATTGTGATAAATTTAATATATTTATTAAAATTAGTACTTTGTTTAGATATTTATTTTGTTAACTTGTTTAAAGGAACTGAGTACCTCCAAGGGGTAATTCTGAGAGCAGTTGTAAAATAGACTTTTGTGAGAATTAGAAATGTACAGTATGCTAATGTTAGATTGCCAGGGTGCCTCAATTTTTTTTTTTTTTTAATTTTAAAAATTGTCAGAGTCAAAGTTATGTTTTGGCCTTCACACTGAAAGAACCAGATATTCAAACGAGGTGACTAATTTGAGCAATTATTTTGCAACTGTGCCTACACTTTGATTCATTTGTAAATATTAGCAAGTCAAAAGAGTTGCAACATAATTATGAAAATTGCAAGGCTGTGGAAGAGGAATATATTTAAATAAATCTGAATAGAAAATTAGCTTGGAGCTGCAAACAACTGTTGCATGAGGTGACTTCTTACTGATATCAGTAGTCTGTTTTATTGCCATATCCCTTTGGCCTAAGTGCTTGCTATATGTCAGTTTCTTTCATATGTGTGGATGCTACCGGCAGATTGTTCAAGTTCGTGTGCTTCCCTTTTAAATTTACAAGATTAGTGAACGCTCAGCTAGAAGCACATTACGATTAATGATATAATCATATGTTTGAATTCAACCTAAAAGGGTATATTTTAGTTTAGCTGGCAGGGGAGCTAAACAGTTTATAGACAACCAAGTATTAAGTTATAAACAAGCCAATAATTTTAACCTGTGCTCTCATAGTCTGGGTTGTCTTGCTGAAAACAGAAAGGATTTACTATGAAAAATGAAAAAAAAAAAACCTTTACATTGTGCCTTTCATATTAAGTACTATTTAAAGTGTTTTAGAATGCAAATTACATGAGGGCACTTGATTTTGGAAGTTACTCGTTAAAAAATAACATATAAGACTGCTAGTCAAAACATTTGGAGGGTGATATTCACAGAACCTGACACTTGCAGCAGCTGTTTGTTGAAATATTAGCTCCATTAATGGCATTAAGAAGTTAATTAAACAAGAGGTTATAAAGGATCCAAGGCTACCTAAATGAAAATAAAAAAACAACAACGACTCATTTGAATATCTGATAAACTAAGTGTTTCATTTGTAAGACTTGATCAAAAATAAAACTTTAGATTTGAAGTACTGACGTACATTTTAGAAAACTTAAATATGTAGATTAGAGATTCTTGGTCTGTAGTATATTAAGTTAGTGTTAACTGTCATAATTATAATGGACTGTTTTTCTAAGCAGTTTTTATCTGCTCTTGTCACTGTCTTCAGTGTTCAGCTAAATCCCAGATGTGAAGTGGCTTCAGTGCTAAGGCTGCATGTAAATACTTTGTTGAAAAAAGAATTACATCCCAGGCCATTGGTCTAAAGTGTTTCATGTATAAAATGTTGTCTTTACAGAAGCCTATGAATAAAGTCAGAAATGTTAAAAAATAATGTATGGTCTTTTTTTTTGAGTTCCGTTGTTTGTTTTCCTTGTTCTACCAAACCCAGGCCTTCACTACAACTGGATCCTAAAGCAACACCAGGAATCCACTACATTATGCTTTATCATTCTCTCATCTTTGCCTCGCTGTAAGGAGACCTGGGTTTGCTTCCCGGGTCCTCCCTGCGTGGAGTTTGCATGTTCTCCTCGTGTCTGCGTGGGTTTCCTCCGGGTGCTCCGGTTTCCTCCCACAGTCCAAAGACATGCAGGTTAGGTGCCTTGGCGATCCTAAATTGTCCCTAGTGTGTGCTTGGTGTGTGAGTGTGTGTGTGTGTGTGTCCTGCGGTGGGCTGGCGCCCTGCCCAAGTTTTGTTCCTGCCTTGCGCCCTGTGCTGGCTGGGATTGGCTCCAGCAGACCCCCATGACCCTGTGATAGGATATAGAGGGTTGGAAAATGACTGACTGACTGACTGACTGACTCTCATCTTTCTGTTCAGTTTCCACACCGTTTCCGTGTCTGCTAAATTGGCTCTGTGTATGTCAGTGTTGGTGTGTCAGGGTGCTAAGTCTGTTTCCTGAGTTACACCCAGGGCTGCTGGGAGAAGCAGGTTCAGGTAATTAATAGATGGATGAATACACACTTCTGTGTCTCTCATCGTCTCTCTCCCTGAAGTCAATCTGTAGCATGTTACGCATGCTGATTTTAGGTATTGAACACCTTGTAGGGTTACTTTCTAATAATGTTACTCTTGCTGTGCTGCTAATTCTGTACAAAACACATGACAGAGCCATCTATTATGCCACCTGTCCAGATCCTCCTCACAGCTGAATACTTAACAGTTTCATTTGTCACACAAAGTTTTAAAGTTGATCCCTTCAACAAAAGAGAACAAACAAATTAGCTAACAAAAGGAAAAAAAAAATGGATATCTATTTTTTTCTTTGTTGAGAACCCCTTGGACTGCTATAGGTATTCAAGAATATTTCCTGAGGGTAGAGAAAACTGGGATATGTTAGGCACTGTAAGGAAAAGGCAAATTTATAGTCAAGGCACAGGAGAGAAATTCAAAAGCAGACGAGACAAACTAAATTGATACATCAGAACCAGAATTCAGAAAACAAAAATAAAAGTCAAAAAATAAAGATGCTCTTAACACTATCTTAGGTTTTTTCCCCCTAAATATCTGTGCCTAAAGTTTTAAAGAAGGATCAAATACCCACATATCAGTAGTTGTGTCAGTATCTCTTATATGCAAGATATGACGAGACAAGTGACCAACAACGGGCATAATGACCACAAGTAATATTGGATGCAGCCATGCAAAGATTGTCTTAAAATGGCAACAACTATCCAAAAAACAGTACACAAAATGGCATTGCCAGAATAAAAATATAATAAATAAACAATATGAAATAAATTTGCAAAATTCTAAAAATAACATGAATAGACTCAGTGAAGCCCATGTTGTGAATTGGGGAGTCCCGAAAGCATAGATACCAAAAACACTTTCAAAAGTTGCCCACTAGTGGGGGAGAAAACACCGTCAAAACGTCAGACTAGAAACCCAAAGGGCTAAGACAAATCTTAAGAAAATAAAAGGTTTATTTGCAAAGGCTCTGAAATGTACAAAGCTCAGTTGAGCAATACAATAACCAAAAATTGTGGCCATAAAATAGAGCAGAGGTTCAAACATAACAATAAACACAGTCCTGATGTGACATCCAGAGGCGAGGTCAAAAACAGAGCAAGGGTTCAAAATTCAGAAAATCACAAAGCAATAACAAAAGCACAGAAACACAAGAAAACACTCTACTCCCAAGCCCATTCAATGAACCAACAGAACTATGTGGGGCTTTTAAATAGGATGGAGGGCCTTTCCTGATGGGGATTGGCTGGTAGCCTCACTCCTTGGGAAGCCACCCACAAAACACAAGAAACATAACAAAGGCCATTCTCCTTTACCAACCCACACAAAGAAAAACAGATATAATAAATAAAATAAATATTAATATGAATAAGTGGCATAAAATTATACAAAAGTGATATCAGTCAACTGCGGACAGTAGACTGCAGACTACTTCAAACAACACTGATGTCACTCTCACTAAGAAAATGTATCTTTACGTATAATATGTTTCCAATTTCTAAAAGAACAAAATTAAGCCTTCCTAGACATATCTAGAGACCTATGGTAATGTTTACTCTCAAACAATTGGATAAAACATTGTAAGTGTCAGCTCTAGGCTAGAAGCTTTTTTATTTCTATTTTTTTTAATTCCCAAACCTGCTTAATCCAATTCTGAGCCTGAAACATATCATGGCTGTATTGCATTTCAGTCAGAATGCAGAACTGGACAGGCTACCAGTACATCAAAGGGTATATTCATGCACATAGTCACATTATGGGCAAGTTGCAAGGGGGGCCAGCCCCTAATTCAGAATCAAGGCTCCTTCCAACCTTTTAATTTTATAAATGCTACTCGTCAATTATTTCAGTCGCTCACTTCTCCCCTAGACCTTAGTTTGATCGCAAATAAACCAAGTCACTCAAAACTCCAAGTGGGTGGACCTTAGTTAGATTATCAATAAAACAAGCCGCTTTAACATCCAGAACAGATTATTGCTTGCCCACCCAGTTGTTTCCAGGTCCACCTGCTTCACCACTAAGTCACACAGAGTCAATTTTGGCTTAACATTCATAATAATATGCATATTTTTGGAGATGCAGAAGGAAAGCTGAATTACTCAGAGCAAAACCCACAAAGACACAGGTGGAAAGTGTAAACTTCACAAAGACAATAACTAGTTGCAAAATTCAAACCCAGGAAAAATTAGACCTGCTGGCAACCTGCTTGATGAAGGAGGTCTCAGTCTTGTTTCTTACAAGCATTGAGCAGAAGTTGTATTTGGACTGTGAAACAGTACAAACAGACAGTTGTCAGAACTATTCTTGGTCAGCACCACCCCATATGAGCTTCATAGGAATTTAGGAGTTGACTCTGCAAAAGTATACACTGTGTACAGATCATTTATGAGAGTCTAATGTCAGCATTAGAAGAGGAACTGAAGAAGACTAGAACAGTATTTATAGTGCTAAAAGTATAGTGCAAAATTAAAATTTGCCAAACTGAGACACCTTGAAATCATGCAGACTATGCAAACTGGTGAATCTGAGTGGCAACAGTTTGAAGTGTGTTAAGAGCTGCTACAATACTAAAACCAAAAGAGAGTAACCCTTGGCCTATCTCACTGGAGGTTCCTGGAAAAGTGGTTCAGCATCCATATTATGATAAAGCTGTTAGCACATTTCTCATAGAAAATACGATTTAGCTCCCTGTCATGTTTACTTGTTCCCGAAAATCAAAAGTGACCTGAAGGGAACACATTTTTCTTCAATGGATGAAGTGAAGACAGAAATAGCAAGCCTGTTGAAGAGCCTCAAGCAGGAAGACTTCCAGTAATGTTTCAATCAGTGGAAGATACAGTACGTATGGAGCAGTGTAGAGATCGGGAGGGGGAGTATCTAGAAGGTGACAATGTTTAGAATGCTGTAATTCATCAATAATTTTTTTTTTTTTATCAATCCGGTTATTTTTGTGTCTCACCTCATATATCAGAATGTTATGCCACACTTCAGAATACAGCAGTGATTTGCTGGGCATAGGCACTCAATATTATCTGCCCCATGAAGCATAGTGCTCACTTGAAAAACAAACGCAGGAGAAGGTAGAGGTAGGCCCAAGTGACAAAGCAGAGACTCTATTTGAAGTAAAAACCTAAACTGAAAGTTGAAATTCACCTCTTAATCACAATCATTACCTATTTCACCAGCAAGGTAATGTTTGCAATATGCTAGGGGAAGAATGTAGTAGACTTAGTAGAAGTACATAGGAGAGTGAAATTTTTACTTGAAACTTTTACTACGTCTGGTGCCATGTGTCAAAGACGAGACAATGAGCCAAAAAAGAGTTGGGGCAGCCACCCGTATAATTTTCCCTGGCTGCAAATTGATTAAATTGTGTACAAGTTTGAGTCCAAAACAGAACTGTCTTGATGAGGCAAAGATGGCAGTTTTAAAGCAGAGGATAGGAAGTGACATCATCAAGGCAGAACCTGAAGTGGCGTCATCAGGGCCGGAACCAGAGGTGGTGTAATCGTGGCTGGAACTGGAAGTGATGTCATTGGACCCGGAACTGAAAGTGGCGTCATTGGGCCCAGGTGGAATTTCCCATAATCGGTCTGCAGTGGAAAAAGAGAAAGGGTCAATATACTCAACCAACCTCTGGTCTGCTGTGGAATTACCCTCATTCAGGCTCTTTAGCTGCCTCCCATGCGCATGTGTGTGACACATGCTAAGCAAGAATGTTTTCAAATATATAACTTCATCAAATAATGTTGAAGATTAGACAATAGATAACTACCTTAAAAATGTCCCGCTTTACATAAAACTTGCACCAGGATCTTAACATCATCATTAAGTAGTTAGATTGGACTATACGATACACACAAGGGGTCTTTATTCTTCATTGGAAAAACAGTGATCCACGATTGCTGAAGAGTTTTTGAATTTGTTCAGTTTTTAAGACAGGAGTGGGACATTACATAATTAGTTCATTAAAAAGTGAGAAAGCAGTGAAAATGGCATACATTGCTGTATTCTGATAATTGCATGTAGGATTCACTGAGAGGGAAATCACCCTGAAGTCATGTTCTGATTATCCATCTTGTGATTGAAGACAAAGGTAAGTAGATTATGTCTATGAGTGCTCACATACATTTATAAACCAAAGACGTTTATAGACATTTGCAGGGTTACCAGACGACCTGTATTTCTTGGGGCAGTCACATATTTCTTCCACAATTTTGGTGCCCTGATTTATTTTTTAAATATTCAGATATGTTCTGTATTTTAAACATGACTCATTTATCAGTTCATCAATAGTGCAGTATGCGAGTTGTTGTAGAAAGACCACTTTTGTAGCATACATTCATAAGTGTATTAAAAATCACCAATCAATTCTATTCAAAACAGGAACTATCAGACCAATCAGATATTCTATATTTATGAAGAGAAGCTGGCAAATTGTGAACTGCACAAATGCAGTATCAAGGCTCTTTAACTCTGAGGAGGCTTGTTTTAGACATGTGCTTAATCTATCAATATAACTACGCCTTTATACTTGGTAAGAAAGAACTTCAGAGAGAATTAAAATTTCTGGAAAAAATATGTTTTTGGTTCCAAGAACAGCAAACTGATATGTCAATCATGAGGAAGTAGATGTTCTATATCCCATGGAGGAAACAGAGATATTAATTAGCATTTCAATACCAAAAACCATAAAGGCGCAGAAAATAATAAGTGTACCAGGTAAGTCAGGACTTGAATCAGACATAATTTGTGCAATCAAAGCACTGTTCAAATATTATTCAGCAGCATAAATAAAATATGCTCTGTGTGGCTGTATAACGTTTCCTAATTCAATTGAGTTGTCTATGAACATTCAGTGTGAAAGTGGTTGTAGATAGCATTGTAACACAGCAATACATCTCCAGCCAGTGCATAAGATGCCATTTAAAGAATACAAGTAATACACTACCTTATTATACGGCTGGCTTTGAAGGCTGGATTTATTTATAGTCTTTAGAGTTGCCATATGTATGAGTAGTGTAAATGTCTTTGTATACAGCAAATAACCTCCTATATTATTTCAGTGAAGAATATTGTCTCCCTACTTGTATCTCTAATATGGGATTTGCTGAAAAATGTTGGATGTAGTTATTGACTTATTGTGCTTGAGCAAGGGATGGCCAATTATCAAGGCTTTATCAATAAGAGAAGCTGGACATGTCTTTGCTCTTAAATATAAGTGTGATAAACTTTTCATCACTCAAATACTCCTGGGGAGAAGAGTGTCCCTTACAGAGAAATTGCACACCAATTAGAATAGACTAAGGGAGATTTACTGACTTTCAATAAATATATTTAGACTCCATGTGGCCAACGGTTATAAGGGTGAAATTGAATTGTTTTGTTAGTTTTATAAATAAGATTGTATTGTTTAATACAAGTGTTTTATTTGGATGACATATACCTTTTAAGTGAATAAACTCTGTGACCAAGACTAAAACTACATTATAGAGTTCATAAAGGAAAATTAACATTACATTTAATTATTTATATTTAAAACAGGCATTTAGGAAAAACAAAAAATAAAAATGGGAATGGGGAGAAATTGAATGAAAATAAGTATTTGCCGGGCTACTGAGAAAACTGAAAGTTTTAGAAGTTTGAGACCACTCTAGAAAAAATGATGCATTAGATCTGCTCTTTTTCTGAACCATCAGGTCAATAAATTAATGGGGATAAACAATGTGTTTGAACAGAGTGTTGAATTCCAGGATTCAAAATAGATATACAGACTAGGCAATAACTCTGAGAAATACACAAATGTACAGCAAATATTAGGAAGAAGTGTTATTATCTATGTTAAGATTCAGATAAACTAACCAGTGTGTATATGCTTGTAAGAAGATGTGAAATGGAAGCCTTTGGGGACTTTGTTGTTTACCTTTTTTACTAATGTCAATTACTAAAAATTGCCATCAAGCCACCATATTTGTCATGACCTGGGAGTCCCAAAAGTGTAAGTACCAAAAAACACTTTCACTAATTGCCCACTAGAAGGGCAAAAAAATTGTTAAAACCCCAACTAGACATTAAAAGAGGTCTTGCAAAATCTGTAAAAATAAAAGGTTTATTTTAACAAAACTGTGCAAGCACAAAAGCTCCAAAGAGCACAAAGAAATTGCCTGAAGGCAAGGTAATACAGAAAAATAGGTCCTGAAACAGAATCCAAAAAGCTGAAGTTAAAAAACAGTACAAAGGTATAAAAATCAATAAACATGGTCCCAATGTGAAATCCAGAGACTTGGTCAAAAACAGTGCAGAGCTTCAAAAATCCAGAAAAAAAAGGCAAAAACAAATGCACAGATACTCACACGTAACTCTCCGTTCCCTACTGTGTTTGAAATAGACAAACCACCAGTAACTATGGAAGGCCCTCTCATAAATTTGGTGGAGGGCTGTTCCTGGCGGTGATTGGCAGGTGTCCCCACCCCTTGAGGATTCACCAACAAAACAAATGTGCCATAACCTAGGCCTTGCTCACATAACAAAATAAACATAAAGAAAGATATACATGATAAATAAAAGGAACATAAATACAAATACAAGATACAAAATTAGACAAAGCAGACCAGAAACATGACTTGGAACCCCAGCCAGGGAAGAAATGCGGGCTGAAACATTAAAGTATTAAAGAAAGCATAGTCAGCTATTGAAACAGCCGACACAAAAGCTTTTGAGAGAGGGACATAATATATGTCTTTATAAAATGAAGGAATGACATGCAGCTTCTAATATAAGAAATGGGAATGCAGCATTAGTACGAGAGAGAGATGATTTGGGCTGTTTTGAAGATGCACCAAAAACATTGTGTGGTCCAAAAACAAAAGTGCAGCACTACCTAAAATGTGTTCCAACAAAGAAACAGATCAAGGCTGTGCCATTGATGATGCATTCTTTTAGAGAATGCCTTAGTTGGCTTAAGGAGATTGGACCATTTAAATTACATAGAACTCTCTCCCTCCTGGTTATACTGACACAAGGCTTTTTGTATGGACATTGACTTGAATCGTTCAGGTTTCATCTTTTCTTCTACTTCTGATTTGTAATATTTAATGCCTATTTTCTCTGCAAATAAACATAAGTAATGATTAAATTAAAGTTGGAATATTTCCTCGCTGAAACTTACCTTGATTATTGATATAATTTCCCTAGTGTGTTAGTTCAAATGATTCATTATTTGTGTAGCTCTTTCAAAGGTAGAGATCTAGCCTTGAGATCAGTAAATTCTAGAGATCTTGTAAATTCATTCAAGTGTGTGCTGTGCTCATTCTGTTAAAATTGTGCAGCTTCTTTAGGGGTAACAATGATATTGCCAGCCTCTGGCCACTGCCTGAGAATTGAAGATGAGATCACCAGCCTCAGTCATATTGCTCTGTTTGAATTACAGCCCTTTCAAAGATAATGATCTGGGAAGTCCCAGCAGGAGTGCAGCTCTTAAAGCAGCTCTTGGCCTGTGCCAAAGTATTCTGAAGTGTAGTCCTTTCAGGTGAAGTGAACTAGGGGCAGTGATAGGCCATTGACCTCTGTTTACATATAATTAATTTGTATATGATCTATAACTCACATAGGTAAGAGCTGCAGGGAGTACATATAAATCAAGGCTAATAATTTGGTTAAAGTACCATTTGTGAACACAAAACAATGCACTTTTTTAGCATCTCAAGGGGATGTCCTATATTTATTAGGTCTATTGGCAAATAAATACCCAAAACATTTGGCTGAAACAAAAACAATCTTAGTGAGTGTAGAGGAAACAGCATACTATATAAAAATGAATCATAAGAGCCTTTTTTATTATGAATGTTGGCACCTTTGTTGTTTCACTTAATCTCTAGAACTTTTATTTCCTTGGAGAGATACAAACCTTAAAGGTAAGACTGGTCACAGTTTTTAATCTGATCAACAATTTGCTCACTAACCTTCTGGAAAGAGAAACAAAAAGTTTTTGTGAAATTATCAAGACAAGAGGGTGGGTTTTTTCAAATGCTGCCTACTAACACTGTGAAAGCGTGTGTGTCACATAGAACAAAATAGAGTGGAATCAAACTCAAGACAATGAAGTGTGACTTTTTCTTCATAAATGGCATGCTACGCTAAGCAGGCTGTCAGAGAATATTAATTGCCCATCCGGAAAAGTCCGTCCAAACTTTCAAAAGAGGAAAACTAAAGACAGTGACAGCCATAAAAACATTAGACGACCTTCTGAGTTTTTCACACAGCAATGGCTTTGTTCCAATGGTTTCTCAGTTTTATGTCAGTTCTTGTTGTTGAATGTCTAATTTTTTCAGTCTCTCTATCTGCAATCCCAGAACTGAATAATTATGTACAGTCGACCCTTGATATACGACCGGCCTGACATGCGAACAACTTGATTTACGACCAAAATTTTTGTTTTGATTTACGACCAACATCTTGTGTTACGACCTGAATGCGGTCATGTGTATCCGCTTGCGCGATTGTAAACAAACAGCCAAGAGCATTCGTAAGCGTCAGTCGGAACCCAGATACATATGTTTGTGGACATAATTTTGGTCAGTGCAGTGATTTATATAATTTATTTCGATAATTGCTAAGGAAGGAAGAGAAGGTAACGAAGGTAAAGAAAGCGATCACAATCGAAACGAAGAAGGAAATTGTGTGGAAATATAAGAGTGGTGTTCGTGTGACTGATCTCGCTAATATGTACAGCATGTCGAAATCCACCATCTCGACAATTTTACAAAGAAAAGATTTGTATAAGGAGGCTCCTTCCAAACAATAACCACCTTCCATTTCATTCTCCTCCTCCTCCCTTCCTGCAGCCAAAGATGTCAAATTAAATGGTGAGTACAGTATGAAATTGTTGTTTCTGGTAGGCTATGCACTTTTTATAACTTTTTGGTTAGTACATTAGAAAAATTGTTGGTGTTTTGGTAAATTATACACATTATACAACCCTTTCTTATTATGAAAAGGTTAAGTAAGTGTTGCTGTGGGAGGTTCGGAACGCATTATGCGTATTTCCAGTATTTCTTATGGGAAAAATAGTCTTGACTTACAACCAACTTGAGTTTCAACAAGCCCTCGCGAACGAATTGAGTTCGTAAGTCAAGGGTCCACTGTAATTTAAAGTTTATTTACAAATCAATAAAGATGTTTATTGATACCACAGATTTAAATGATCATGAGTTTATTTAGATTCCACATTCTCACTTCATTTAAATTCCTTTGATTGCTAATACTTTGACATTCTTATAGCATTTTTATATTAAACACCGGCCCATTAAGAATTAGACATAAATAAGGCAGTCCATTTTCACTAATGTGTATGCATCATAAAGACAACCTTTAATCCATCCATCCATCTATTATCCACCGCTTATCTGAGGTCGGGTCGCGGGGGCAGCAGCCTAAGCAGGGAAGCCCAGACCTCCCTCTCCCCAGCCACCTCCTCCAGCTCCTCTGGGAGGACCCCAAAGCGTTCCAAGGCAAGCCGGTAGATATAATCCCTCCAGCGTGTCCTGGGTCTGCCCCGTGGCCTTCTCCTAGTGGGGCATGCCCAGAACACCCCCCCAGGGAGGTGTCCAGGAGGCATCCTAACCAGATGCCCGAACCACCTCAACTGACTCCTCTCAATGCGGAGGAGCAGTGACTACTCCGAATCTGTCCTGGAAAACTGAACTCCGTACCCTATGTCTAAGGAAAAGTCCAGCCACCCTGCGGAGAAAACTCATTTCGGCCACTTGTATCCGCAATCTTGCTCTTTCGGTCACTACCCAAAGCTCGTGGCCATAGGTGAGGGTAGGAACGTAGATCGACTGGTAAATTGACAGCCTCACCTTTTGGCTCAGCTCTTTCTTCACCACGACGGACTGTTGCAGAACCCGCATTACTGCGGATGCCGCACCAATCCGTCTGTCAACCTCCCACTCCATTCTTCCCTCACTCGTGAACAAGACCCCGAGATACTTGAACTCCTCCACTTGAGGCAGTAATGTGTTCCCAACCCGGAGAGAGCATTTCACCTTTTTCCGGCTGAGAACCATGGCCTCGGATTTAGAGGTGCTGACTCTCATCCCCGCCGCTTCACACTCAGCTGCGAACCGCTCCGGTGAGAGCTGGAGGTCACTGTCCAATGAAGCCAACAGAACCATGTCATCCGCAAATAGCAGAGACGAGATTCTGAGGTCACCGAACAAGACCCCCTCCGCTCCTTGGCTGCGCCTAGAAATTCTGTCCATATAACTTATGAACAGAATCGGTGACAAAGGGCAGCCCTGGCAGAGTCCAACGTCAACAGGAAACAAGTCCGACTTATTACCAGCAATGCGGACCAAGCTCCTGCTCCTCCTGTACAGGGACTGAATGGCTCGTAATAACGAGCCTTGTACCCCGTACTCTTGGAGCACACCCCACAGGATGCTTTGAAGGACACGGTCAAATGCCTTCTTCAAATCCACAAAACACATATGGACTGGTTGGGCAAACTCCCATGTCCCCTCCAGGATTCTGGCCAGGGTGTAGAGCTGGTCCAGTGTTCCATGGCCAGGACGGAATCCGCATTGTTCCTCTTGAATCCGAGATTCGACCATCAACCGAACTCTCTTCTCCAGCACCCCTGAATAGACCTTACTGGGGAGGCTGAGGAGTGTGATCCCCCTATAGTTGGAGCACATCCTCCGGTCACCCTTCTTAAAAAGGGGACCACCACCCCGGCTTGCCAATCCAAAGGTACTGCCCCCGATGTCCATGCGGTGTTGCAGAGACATGTCAACCAGGACAGCCCCACAACATCCAGAGCCTTGAGGAACCCAGGGTGAACCTTGTCCACCCCAGGCGCCTTGCCACCTCAGAGCTTTTTAACTACCTCGACGACCTCACGCCCCTGTTATGGATAGGCCCCCCCCCCCCTGGAGTCCTCCAGGTCTTCTTGCTCTAAGGAAGACATGCTGGTGGGATTGAGAAGATCCTCGAAGTATTCCTTCCACCGGTCAATAACGTCTATAGTTGAAGTCAGCAGGGCCCCATCTTCACTGTACAGTGAAGTACAGTGTGGGTGGAAGCACCACTTTACCCTCCTGAGGCGCCTGACGGTTTGCCAGAACCTTCTCGGTGCAGACCGAAATTAGTTTTCCATGGCTTCCCCAAACTCCACCTATGCCCGAATTTTTGCCTCTGCAACAGCCGATGCCACCATACGCTTGGCCTGCCGGTACCCCTCAGCAGCCTCTGGAGTCCCACTGGTCAACCAGACCTAATAGGGTTCATGGATTACTACCACGAGAGGCACCGACAACCTTGCGGCCACAGCTCCGTTCTGCTGCTTCGACAATGGAGGCTCGGAACATGTCCCATTCAGACTCAATGTCCTTCGCCTCCCTCTGAATGAGGTTGAAGTTAAAGATCTTTCTGACCGGTTCGTCTGCCAGACGTTCCCAGCAGACCCTCATTATTCGTTTGGGTCTGCCTGGTCTGTCCGGCAGCCTCTCCCGCCATCTGATCCAACTTACCACCAGGTGGTGATCAGTTGACAGCTCAGCCCCTCTCTTCACCCGAGTGTCCAAGACATAAGGTCACAGATCCAATAACACGATTGCAAAGTCGATCATCGAGCTGTGACCTTGGGCATCCTGGCGCCAAGTGCACTTATGGACACCCTTATGCTCGAACATGGTGTTCGTTATGGACAATCCATGGCCAGCACAGAAGTCCAACAACTTCTTTTTTTTGTTTTTTTTTTTTTAGACATCCTTTTAAAAGGCTTGAAATAACCTACAGTAAGAAAACAGACTGACTGGGGATTGCTAAAAATTTTAATAAATTCTCCAAAATATGTGGAGTCATGAGAACAGAACAAAAAGTAAAATATCTGAATAAAATTAATCATTTCACTAACAACAAGAACTGCTGTGTGAGAAGATTTTCATCAAGAAGGAAAGACTAAATATAAAAAAAACCCTTTTAAAAGCCCATCCATTAATAACGTTTAATTTGTATATTTCTATGATTCATTGTTTCTTGACATGTACACGTTTTTGCATGAACTAATTATATATTTTGTCATAATTTGACAATTGTTTTTCAGTTTTTAAATGGTTACTAGGTCTCTGAAAAATGATCAAAACCTCATTTTAGGGTTTTTGAAGCCCTAGGATTCAATGGCCATGTTTACATTTTGTTTAAAAGCATTTTTACTTTTGTTTGTAATTTTTTTGTATTCTCCTGCAGCATTACCTTGAACTTTTTATGGACATCGCCAGTTTGGGACCTTTCTGTTGATGTTTACTATGGTATTGTCAGGTTAAGTCAACCAGACGTGTGCATCACGTGTCATCAGCAGTACACTTTGTGATTGTCTCCCTACAGTGTTCTGTTTCTTTGTTCATTGAAAAGTCTTTGGTTTCATAATCTTTATGTCTCTCATTTTTGGATCAGTTATGTGTATCATTCTGGTTTTTGACATTTTCACTTCAATCTTTCAATATGATTTTTTTCTCTTCTCTATGTTATTTTTTCATGTTTTTTGTATTTCTGATTACATCTCCATCTAATCCCTTTTGGGCACCTCATCTCCTTGTCATTTATTTGGTGTCTGCTTCCCAATGCAATTGTGGCCTTAACTTTTTCCAAGTATAAATTTACTAACACTCGTCCAATTAACAAACAAATACCAAGCAGAAAAAAACAAAGAACAAAGACAAAATGAGAAAATAAAGCACAGCTAGCAAACAGATGGGGGCTGCTCCCTGATGTTTATTTTCCTTTTTTATTGTTATTTTTACATTATTATTTTTCAGATGTTCTGTTATTATGCCATTTTTGTTACTATGGTTATGATTACTTATCATTTAGAATTTATGTATCATGTATTTATGTTGTTTGCCTATGTCTCTTCTATTCTGTGGTTGGAACCCAAAGAGGCAGGTCCACCATAACACCTCGCTCAGCCTTTATATTCTTGCCAAGGGACTAAGTTTGGCACAGACTCATGAAGAAGCTATGTAGTGTTTATCTTTGCTATAAGTCCTGTTTGTTTTTTCTGCTTTTGTGGATTTCTTACTCAGTTCTTTGGATTTCCAATTGGACTTGTTTTGCCTGGGTTGGCTTTTCAGGCATATCCTTCTGCCCTTTTCTTTTTTTATCCTTTTTTAGTATTTTAATACATTGTTTAATATATAATGGACTATTTTTTAGTTTTCCTATAAGCCAAATGCTTGTGGTTTCCCCTTCCTTTGAGGGCTATTTTTGTGTATTGTTGAGTATTTTGAGCTTTTAAAAGCCTGAATTGCATTTTGGGCCTAAGCAGGCCTGGAAACCTGCCTGTCAAGTTTGGGGCCTACCTGTCTGGGGTAAGATTGCATGAAGTTCTGGTCTGGCTGGTAGTATTTGGATGCTTTCTCATCCTTTTGGCCATCTCATGTGCTGCTATTCACAACAGATGAAAATAAACTAACAAATACAATTTAAACCTAAAACTCTCAAACACAAATCAAGCAAAAAATGCTAACAAAGAAACCTCTTATTAACAGAGCCAAAGGGATACCTGAAATGTAAAATCCAACAAATAGAATGGTCTAATTCGGAAAACAAGATAAACTAATTAATTATAAACGCTAAACATGCAAAAGTGGAAATACTAATCGAAACTAGAATTATAAGGAAAGCACAAATTTAAAAAAATACTTAAAGACAAACGCCAAGCAAAATGACACCTTTTATTGGCTAACTTAAAGACAAACTAAATCAAATAAATATTTATGGAATTTTTAATAAACATGCTCTGAGAGAAGTGGAGCTGAAGGCAGAGCAAAAAGATAATTAAAGGTAAGCAGGTGAGTTTTATAACCCCCAGGTAACTGCAGCCCTAAAGGTTGGAGCACCTTATGGTGATAATCGTTTACTAAATCCTATCCCTTTTGTCATCACAAGCAAATAAAAACATTTAACAATGAAAGATCCAGAGAAAAATAAAACAAAAATAAGGTCAAGACACTATTGCAGTTCTTACAGTTAGATTGGGATGAAAGCCTGCAGCCTTGTACTAAATAAAATGCTGAATTTTCAAGAAATTACTGACCCTTTGTACATTCTGTCCAAAAGAGTGAAATGAAAAAGGTTTTGGGCAAATTAGTCGCTACACTTGTCACCTTACTTGTTAGGGCATACCCAGACTTTCAAAAGCTTTATGTGCTGCATGTTGATGTATTTTAAGAAGGTCTTGGGACTGCATTTATTTAAAACTACAAGCTGTGCAGAGATTAATAGGAAATGGTTACAGATTTTAACTCCTGTTCAAAGAATTACAAATTACAGCGTCTAATGCTAGAATTTTTGCAATCAAAGTGTTCTATTATTGAACATTTCTGTGATTAACTGTTTTGTGCCATTTGGTTCACAATATGTAACATTAATCTATGTGATAGTTCTTCTCTGGTTTTCCAAAATGACTTATTGCTAAGCTTAGTCATCTCTGTCATATAAAGTCTAGTATTTAGAATAAATTGAAATGTGTAAGCAGAGGAAGATGCATCTTTATGAGCTTGGTGTAGAAACCTCATTTTGCGGTTTTCCTACTTATTTTTGCTCCCAGATATATCGGACTATTGGGGGATTATTTATCAAAAAACTGCAGTTCCATTATTTGTCCCTGAACCATATCTGAAAAGTTAATGCAGTTTTCCTGAAGGTTTGAATTCATTTTGGGTTATATTAGATATGATATAAGTCAAAGCCATGAAAGAAGGATACATCAGTCTATTCTCTAGAATTGTTATGTTTGCCCTGGAAACAGACAAACTTTCTGAATAATTGGGGAGACCAGGAAAAGAGTCAGCGCCAAGTGACAGTCGTATATTTCATCAAACCAAATCACCAATCCATAAATCAAAGTTGAAAGCAGAAAAATATCAGAAGCACCAAAAAAGAATATAAAATTATAATGTGAAGAGATTTAATTTGAGTTATCTACAATTTGGACGAAACATTGCTACCAGTGCTGATCTTTTAAACAAGTACCAGTTCTCTGGAAAAATCTCACCCTCACCCACTTCCCACTTGATAGGCATTGACCCTTCAAAACAATTTGACACTCTTTGTTTCAACTGAGCCCAAATGGATTACATGTGTCACCTAGTATTCAGGACTCACTGGTGATCACTTTAGAGCTGTTGTTTTTTTGATTCCATTATTTAGAGCTTGATCAACCTTACTAGGGTCAAAACACCCAAAACAACATAGTTCCACGTATAACATGGCACATAGGAACCTTCACTACACCAGTGTTACAGTCAATGGGCAGAGCTCAAGAAGATCTCAGTACATTGGCTGCTTAGTAAGGCCCTAATCTCTAAGGTGGTGACTGATTTAAAAAACTACCTTTGTAAAAGATATAATTTGGTTTAGACCCGAGTTCACTTCCTGGGTCCTCCCTGCGTGGAGTTTGCATGTTTTCCCCGTGTCTGCATGGGTTTCCTCCAGGTACTCCGGTTTCCTCCCACAGTCCAAAGACATGCAGGTTAGGTGCATTGGCAATTCTAAATTGTCCCTAGTGTGTGCTTGATGTTTTGGTGTGTATGTGTGTGTGTCCTGCGGTGGGTTGGCACCCTGCCCAGGATTGGTTCCCTGCCTTGTGCCCTGTGTTGGCTGGGATTGGCTCCAGCAGACCCCCGTGACCCTGTGTTCGGATTCAGTGGGTTGGAAAATGGATGGATGGATGGATATTGGATGGATGGATAATTTGGTTTATACTGATCACCAAAAGTCTTTTGCCATGTTGACATCCACAGGATCCAACTGAGCTCCTGCATGGTTTCCGTTTCTAATGTAAAGCACTTAAGAGTTTAAGAAATACAAAATTCATTTTAATGCAGTAGCACTTTCCTGTATACTCAATGTCTCAAACTATCAAAACCAGGAACTTGCACATTTTATTTAACATTAGCTGTCCCCCGCGTCTCTGCCCATGTAGTAGTGAAACAGGACAAACTTTAAAAATCAATAAACACACAGGCATCGCTAGCTAAGCGGAGGCAAGGTACACTCCAACATGTCACAACAGGTAGACTGACTTGAACGGAGGAAGGGCCACACTCTGCTCCCCACTTCTGATGTCACGCTCCCCCCCCCCCCCCCCCCCCCAGCCTCTGTCTTGGATTAGCATTAAAAAATAACTCCTGCAAGAGAAATATGATACTGAGCAAGATGAGAGAAGTCACAAAATCAACCGGAATGTTCAAGCAAATTATAGAAAAAAACAAGATCTAAATCCGTTTAGTAGTTCTCTCGTGAACAGCAGACAGACATACACACAGACAGACAGACAAACATTGGATTTTATATATACAGTCATATGAAATAGTTTGGGAACCCCTCTCAGCCTGCATAATAATTTACTCTACTTTCAACAAGAAAGATAACAGTGGTATGTCTTTCATTTCCTAGGAACATCTGAGTACTGGGGTGTTTTCCGAACAAAGATTTTTAGTGAAGTAGTATTTAGTTGTATGAAATTAAATCAAATGTGAAAAACTGGCTGTGCAAAAATTTGGGTAGCCTTTTAATTTTGCTGATTTGAATGCATGTAACTGCTCGATACTGATTACTTGCAACACAAAATTGGTTGGATTAGCTCATTAAGCCTTGAACTTTATAGACAGGTGTGTCCAATCATGAGAAAAGGTATTTAAGGTGGTCAACTGCAAGTTGTGCTTCCCTTTGACTCTCCTCTGAAGAGTGACAGCATGGGATCCTCAAAGCAACTCTCAAAAGATCTGGAAACAAAGATTGTTCAGTATCATGGTTTAGGGGAAGGCTACAAAAGGCTATCTCAGAGGTTTAAACTGTCAGTTTCAACTTTAAGGAATGTAATAAGGAAATGAAAGGCCACAGGTACAGTTGCTGTTAAACCCAGGTCTGGCAGTCCAAGAAAAATACAGGAGCGGCATATGCTCAGGATTGTGAGAATGGTTACAGACAACCCACAGATCACCTCCAAAGACCTGCAAGAACATCTTGCTGCAGATGGTGTATCTGTACATCATTCTACAATTAAGCACAATTTGCACAAAGAGCATCTGTATGGCAGGGTGATGAGAAAGAAGCCCTTTCTGCACTCACACCACAAACAGAGTCGCTTGTTGTATGCAAATGCTCATTAAGATAAGCCAGATTCAGTGCTTTGAACTGATGACACAAAAAGTGAGTTATTTGGTCATAACAAAAAGCACTTTGCATGGCGGAAGAAGAACACCGCATTCCAAGAAAACACCTGCTACCTACTGCCAAATTTGGTGGAGGTTCCATCATGCTGTGGGGCTGTGTGGCTAGTTCAGGGACTGAGGCCCTTGTTAAAGTCAAGGGTTGGATGAATTCAACCCAATATCAACAAATTCTTCAGGATAATGTTCAAGCATCAGTCACAAAGTTGAAGTTACGCAGGGGTTGGATATTCCAACAAGACAATGACCCAAACCACAGTTCAAAATTTACAAAGGCATTCATGTAGAGGGAGAAGTACAATATTCTGGAATGGCCGTCACAGTCCCCTGACTTGAATATCATCGAAAATCTATGGGATGATTTGAAGCAGGCTGTCCATGCTCAGCAGCCATCAAGTTTAACTGAACTGGAGAGATTTTGTTTGGAAGAATGGTCAAAAACACCTCCATCCAAAATCCAGATACTCATCAAAGGCTATAGGAGGCGTCTAGAGGCTGTTATATTTGCAAAATGAGACTCAACTAAGTATTGATGTAAGATCACTGTTGGGGTGCCCAAATTTATGCACCCGTCTAATTTTGTTATGATGCATATTGCATATTTTCTGTTACAGTAATCCAATAAACTTAATGTCACTGCTGAAATACTACTGTTTCCATAAGGCATGTCATATATTAAAAGGAAGTTGCTACTTTGAAAGCTTAGCCAATGATAAACAAAAATCCAAAGAATTAAGAGGGGTTCCCAAACTTTTTCATAGAGATAATACACCATTCTTAAACCTGCTCAATCAAATTCAATGTCCTGTGGAGCGAGAGCCCATATCAGCAGCACTTAGTGCAAGTAAGGAACTAGCCCTGGACAGGATCTCTTGCAGGGCCAACAGTCATACAAAATAACAATTGCATGATCAATTTGGAATTGCCAGTTAACTTAACCTGAACACCTGAACAGCAATGTGAGGAAAACCTGAAGCACTTGGAGGATTACCCAGGCACATGTGGGCATAAGATTCAAATCAAGATGCTAGATTCCATGTTATATACTGTATAGTATACTGATATCTTAATATTAAATACTGCTAAAGCATATCTTTGTCTTTTTATTTATGGCAAAGTGGGGTTGTCAAGTAGGAAAGTGGGCTATAAGACAAGGACAGAGTTCACCAAACCCTGAGACAGAGGAAAATTTGTAGTATTGTGGAGTGCAAGTTAACTTGCAAATACAGGAAGAAAAGAAATGGCAAGGGCTAATGTATTGAGTGTCCCAGAATTGCAACAGGAAATTCAGAAGGGCAGCAGACGGGGTTACTGATTCAAAAGAGACAGACGGAACTGAAGTCAAGGAGGAAATGTGTAACTTCCCCCAGATGTTAGAGGACAGACAACTCAGCAGGTGCCAGGAATGCTTGACCCTTTATTTAAGGAGAGTGTGAGAGAAGTTATAGAGGATTTGCAGGATGTCATAATAATTTCTGGCCAATAGTGGGCATCATATGGTTCCAAGTCAGGAGAAATAGGGTTATATTGTAACAGGCTATATATAATATTTCTTTGTTTTAATCTGGTTAAATATATCTTTTTTTCAATGGACATTAATCTTGTATGTAAATGCATCAAGGACTATGTTAGAAAGTGATCAATGGACATGGAAATCAGTGCAGGCCCCTGTTGCTGACCTGCTGTAGAACACATGATGTGGAAAATTTTAAATAGAGACAAATGAGAAGGTCTATGAAAAAAACTAATGGTGAGACATTAATTTGGATTAAATGTTCAGCCACCCATTTCAGTCAGACAGTGGGATATTAGTTAAAGTAGAAAATGTGTACATAAAAGCTAGTTCTCCTCTGATAAATTATGAATCTAGAGAAGCACCAACCTAACTGCACTTGTGGTGGATGTTATTTTGGAATTCCATTCTAACTTCAGCCTGGCCTGGGTCAGAAGAACTGGTGAGGCAAAACTTTTTATATCTTGGGTTGCTTTTGTTTTCACACTGCAACATTTATTTGAGCTTGCATTTACCAAATATTGCAAAGAAGTGCATGTAGATAGTGTTGATTTCATGTAATGTGTGTTTTGTAATTGGGATATAATGATGGAGAGTAACTGTTTGAAATCATTATTTGGGCTCATTGAGTTGTGCCAATTTAAATAAATAAATTAATTAATTAATATTGTCACAGACAACACTGCTTAGCTGGCATGCCGGATGGGATCAAAGGTTCCATGCCTGGCCAAGATACCTTTAAAATGCTGGTGCTTTTCTCAGCCAGGAGGCCATGATAGTAGAAGGACAAAGGGAGACAGCCATTTCCCCAATACTCTGGGTGGCAGCATTCTCCTGCTGGAGCTCCCATTTGTACACTTGCAGAGTAACATGGGAGCTGTAGTCCTGATGAACAGCCCTGCTGGGGTACTTTGGTGAGGCCAGGGGGAGCTGCTAAGAAATAAGTTTGTTCAGTTAAGAAGGTCCTGTCTGAGCCAGAAGTGCATCCTAACTGTCACACCGGAAGGTCTTACATAAGAGGGAGCTACTTCACCTTACCTAGACAAGTTGAAATCAGGAGAGGAGAAGGACAACACTTGCCTGGGAGCAGTAGAGAAGGAAGAAATTTATATCGAATAAGAGGATCGATTGGATTGTGTATTGCAGATGAATCCTTTGAAAAGGTACTTTGTGCAAATAAAGTAAACTTATTTGAACCCGCAACTGTCTTGTGTAGTTGTGTCTGGGGTTTGGGGCTCAGTGTCACCCCACAGAGATCACAATATATATAGTGATGTTTTGGGTGCTAATCATTTGGTAAGTGGTTTTTAATGTGCCAGCTAGTATTTTACGTATGAAATATAGAATCCTAAGACATTTAAGTCTATCAGGCTGTGTCTAAATTTAATAGTGATGGGATATTAAATTGTTATCATTAAAAGGCAAGGACTGTCCAAAAGTCAGTCATCAATATCCTACCCATTAAGAGGTTGAGAGCATGTACTGATTACAGCGCATTGCCGCACCCACCTCAATGCAAACCACCTGAATTGAGATCCAAGTGCAGCCGTGCAATGAGTGACCCCTCAGCACCACACTGAACAGTGTGTGAGGTTTTAAACAGTGGCTGGAGTGCCAATCCTGCCACCAACCCATGACTTTTCCCTGCAAGTTAGAGAACCTGTTTGCAGGGCTGGATGCAGATTAGCGTCATACCCAGGATGAAGCAATTGCAGGTTAAGGGCCCTGCTCAAGGGGACAACAGAGTAGAGTCACTTCTGACGTTTACGGGATTTGAACCGCCTACCCATTAAACTGACTGAAAAAAATATTAATGCTAGCAACACATCTGTCTGACAAGTGATGCCTTTTAAACTGGGGGATTTCAAATAAGTGCCACTGTAGATAGAGAAGAGCCTCTTCTGGATCTTGTGCTTGGGTGGCATGGAGAGGCTGATTAAAGCTTCCTCATGCTAGATGTCTTAATCAGCATAGAGTCTGGATCTGAATTAGGGAACTGGCAGACTAATAGGAGACATGTAAAATTAAAAGTGAAGGAATTAGGAGGGGAGAATGAGAATGTTTTTGTGGTACTTGGTGCGTATGTGATAGTAGGAGAGCCAAACCACTAAATAGACAGAGGATTCAAGAAATAATAAGAGAGACTCAGATGCTGCCAGATTCATTATGTTTTTCATATTTTTATTGTTTTCATGTTTGTTGCTTCACAATTAACAATTCAATCTGTATAGTTTAAGCCTCCTTGTTATCATTGTGAGTGTGGAGAGAAATTTCAAGGCTGTTCTTTCTCATTGAATTCTGATATTTTTACCTATATAATACTTCTGTTTGCTGATTATTTTACCCAAGGGTTCCCTTGTGAAAGAGAAGGAGAAATCATCTGTGTACATCTATATAAAAGGAGAATACATAATATAAAAGATAAAATCTGTAATAATCATAACTTTAACATTATGCTTTACTCTAAGGCAACTCTGGGGTCTAAATTAGCCTTCAAAGCCCAGTTTTATTCTTTTCAGTTGTTGGTCCTGTCTGAATATTTAATTCTTTACCCTGACTGGGAGTCTTAATTTGAATTAATTTTAGGAGATCATTTGAAGCTGAGGTAAACATGATTCTGGTTAAGAAGGCTCAATAGATGCAACAACAATTCATCTGAAATACAGGCAGAGCAGAAGTAAATAAGTAAATATTCATTTAGTATATCATTTTGATGAGTACTAACAGAGATACTAAAAAAACTTTGTAATCGATAATTTGGAGAGTAATCATAAAAAATCAATACGCCTTTTCCAGTACACTGCTGTGGGCAGATGGATCCTAGTACATGTAGAATAGGTTGAGTTTATAATTAACATGAATAAAACTGGACTGGCCTTTTTAAAATACATATTGCTCAAAGATGTCTTCCTCCTAAATCAGTTAATTACAACACAGTTTGGTGCCCCAGAGGACGGACAATCAGGCATCCTGCCCAGGATGGAGGAAGATTCCATACCCGGCTGGGACACTTTACTATCCCTGTCCTGATTGGGATGCCCAAGACTACAGAAACTGGCAGGGGAGCAGTTCATCCGCCACCATTCTTGGTGGCAGTATCCCTCATATAGAATCCCAGTCTGGACATCTGCAGGGCTGCATGGGAGTTGGAGTCTGGAAGTGCAGCCCTGTAGAGATCCTGTATGGACAATGGAGGGAGATACCAGGCCAGGACCTCCCTGGCTTGTGTATAACCCGGAAGTACTACCAACAGACCATGTCGCGTCACCGGAAGTGCTTCCGGTTTCTCTTTTAAAGGGAACCCGCTACAATAGCTTGGGGAGTCAGAGTCAGGAGGTAGTGGGTGAAACTCAGCAGAGGTAGAGAAGGAGGAAGAATTGTGGAGTATTAAATATTTATTGTATACTTTGTCACACACGTGCGCATGGGAGGCAGCTAAAGGGCTTGAGTAAGGGCAATTCTGAATCAGACCAGGATGTGGCAGAGTGCACTGACTCTTTTTCTCCCTTTTCTGCAGACCATTCATGGGAGATTCCATCTGGCCCTCTTGACATCACTTTCGGGTCCAAGCCTATGGAAGAAGATTTTGCCAGCTCCGGCCCCTGTGATGTCACATCCGGGCTCGAGCCCATGGTTGAAGACCCTTATGAGCCTGACCCCTTTGACCTCACTTCCTGTCTTCCCCTTTAAAAGCCTCCACCTTTTCCCTATTCCTTCAGTTCTGCTTTGGACTCGGTTTTGTGCACAACAGTGCTATCATTTACGACAATTTGCAGCCAGGAAACCTTGCTATGGCTCTTTGTGGAGTTTGTGACAACTTGTGGTTTGTTTTTGGGAGAGGAGTGGGGAAAAAGTACCTGGAAGGAGAATAAAAATCTATGATTTTATTTTATTAACGTGTGCTGTATTTGTGGTTCTGTGGTTTGGGGCTCTCTGTCGCCCTTGTGTGGTCACAGACAGGTCACAGCCAAGAAGAATAATACTGAAGAAAAGACCTAATAACTACAAGAAAAACTTGTGAGCTATCCTAACATGAGAAATTTGCAGCATTCAACAGAATTTGTAGGCAAATGACATTCCTGCCTTCTTCATAAGGGTGCACAACTGCTCATCCCTCTTCCCTATTCATGTGTGAACAGTACATGTGAGAGAAAGACTCTGAATCCGTTATTTAGCCACTGCTTATATGATTTATTCTTCATTGGCAATACTGGTTTAGATAATATCATTGCAAACTTGTGTCAAAATGGCAAAAGTAGCTTTTATCAAAATTCCACATCAAATTAAAGACAGGTAAGCTGAATGATGTTGATGCTGGGACTTTGGCTACTTCAGAATGCTGCTCTCTTAACAGCTGGCTGGGAGGACAGCTAAGAAACTAACAAGAATGCAAAGAAGAAATCAAACACAGTCCTCTGTGGCTGAAATGAATGAATTTGCCGTTGATTCTAGGATAATGAATATTCACAAGGTTCCACACATTAATAACTAGTTAATGCAGGTTTTCTTAAGCAGACTTTGAGTATTCAAGGTCACAACTCTACCTTGTGGACAATAGCAAGTGTTTCTCCTGAGACAAAGATCGTTTCTGTAATTAATGCTAGCTCCTCATGGTTTAGCTGAATATTTGTGCCATTACAGGTCTTTGGAGAATGCAGACTGAAGAAAGAGGCTGTTCTGAGGTTTAACAAATCTTCTGCTAACCGGTGTCATCAGTCAATCAACATTTTGTACTGCACCATGCATGCTGAGCATGATCCCTAAACACTGAACTTTTCTGACTTACATAGTTACATATTAATAAAATAAATTTTATTGATGGAAATGTATTTTTCTCTATTCACGTTACCCATCATAAAGTAATTAATTGCTACTGTATAATATTTAAGAGGGTTTAATTGCACAATTTAAGAGTGCCAGTGTGGTTTATACTGTTACCTGACATCTTCTGCAGGGACAGAAGCTTGATTTCCTGCCAGATTATCTGTTCAGGTGTACAGCTTGCATTCTTCCAAATCTTAAATCTGTGCGCGTTACTGTAGGTTACATTGGTGACTTTAAATTGGTTCAGCATGAGCAGTGTGTTTGTTTGCACATGCATTGTGATTTGCAACGACCTGCACTCTGCTTCCTACGACAATGTAATTAAGTTAGTGGGTTTGAAGAACACACTGTCCTCAATAGAAATGTTTGAACACCAACCGGGTCGCCACTTTTAATGTTTACAGAGTCCAAAAATAAACAGGTGCTTGATGGCGCATAGAATGGCAACAAAACACAAAAGCAAGACAAAATTAGAGAGATTCAACGAGGCTTAATGCTCTGTAGAGCAGTCACTTTTTGGACAAGAGTCCAATTCTGAGGTATGTTCTCCCTTATCAGGAGCGTCTTGGCATTATAGTGGACAGACAGAAAGGGGTGGAGTCAGTTGCCCTCATTGGGTGGTGTTTTAGGGCTTTGGAAGAAAGAAGAGAGGCTGTCAGCAGTAGTGTCCCCTCATGTCACAGAGTGGTAGTGCTTACCACTGATGAGACCAGACACAAGCAAACCCCAGATGTGCACGTGTGAGAATGGCTATGTCCAAAAAAGGCTTAATGTATAGTAATAATACAATAATAATACATTTTATTTATACAAGCCGCCTTTCTAAGCACTCAAGGACACTGAACAAACAATAAATAAAAAAAACACATTATAAACAAAACTTAAAACATTAGAAAATACAGAAAATATAAAAATTAAAACCAAACAAAGCCACTGTAATCACAGAGAAAAATCCATTTTAAACAGATGGGTTTTAAGTTTACATTTGAAGGTTGAAAATGATTTGATATTTCTAAGCTCAGTAGGTAGTGAGTTCCAAAGCTTGGGAGCAGAATGGCTGAATGCTCTGCTCCCCATGGTGGTTAGACAGGTGAGAGGGATGGCCAGATGGATGGAGGAAGAGGATCTAAGGTTACAGGAGGGAATGGCAACATGAAGAAGGTTGGACAGACATGAAGGGGCAAGGTTATGAATGGCCTTAAATGTTAACAGCAGAATTTTAAAATTAATTCGAAACTTAATCGGAAGCCAATGAAGCTGCTGCAAGACTGGAGTAATATGATGAATAGATGGGGTTTGAGTAATGATGCGAGCAGCAGAATTCTGGACTAGCTGAAGCTTATGGAGAGATTTATTACAGAGACCGAAGAGGAGTGAATTGCTATAGTCCACACGAGAAGTAACAAGACTGTGAACAAGAATGGCAGTGGTATGGGGAGAGATGGAGGGGCAGATGCGATTAATATTACGTAGGTGGAAGTACGCATGAACGGGTGATGTTATTAATGTGAGATTGGTATGGTAGAGTACTATCAAGGATGACACCCAGAGTCATGACCTGAGGTGAAAGGGAAACAAAGGAATTTTCAATAACAAGTGAAAGATTATCGGCTATCGATAATGATGATTTTGTACCAATGAGATAGAACCTCAGTTTTGTCACTGTTTAAGAAAATTTGAAGAAAACCAGGATTTAATTTCAGCAATGCAGTCAATAAGCGAAGATGGAAAAGAAGAGGTAGGTTTACTAGCAAGGTAGAGCCGGGTGTCATCAGCATAACAGTGAAAGTTAATGTTATATTTATGAAAGATATTGCCACCGGGAAGAAGGAAAATAATAAAAAGAAGAAGCCCCAGGACAGAGCCCTGGGGCACACCTGAGGTAACAGCGGTGGGTTGGAATGTGAAAGTTTTAAGCTGAACACACTGAGTGCAGCTTGAGAGGTAGGATCTGAACCAATCTAGTGGAGTGTGAGTAATGCCAATCAAAGATTATCCATTAAGGAAAGTAGTATGACAAATAGTATCAAAGGCTGCACTCAGATCAAGGAGGATGAGAACAATAATTAAACCAGAGTCAGCAGCCATAAGGAGGTCGTTAGTAATTTTAACAAGTGCCGTTTCTGTATTCCATTTCAGTACAAATTATGAGAATGAATGAATTACACTCACTATCTTGTAATTGGTAAACAAAGTTAGAAAGCTTCAGAGTGTCTTTACCTTTCCTTTCCATATAACTGACTGTTCAATTAGAGATGACATCATATTTTTTTTTTTTGTTCTTTATTTTGTCTTATTAGGAATTTGTTAGTTTTCGCATACCCCTTGGGGTCAGAGCGCAGGGTCAGCCATTGTACAGCGCCCCTGGAGCAATTACAGGTTAAGGGTCTTGCTGAAGGGCCCAGCAGAGTAGGATTTCTTTTTTTTTGGCAGTGATGGAGATTCGAACCGGAACCTTCTTGATGCCAGCACAGATCCTTGGCCTCAGAGCCACCACTCCGCCCCAAATGTTGGAGACAAGTCAGCATAATGTTGGTAAGTAGGGACAAACCAATCATGTTTTCAAGATTTTACCTAAACATGGAACCCAAAACCATCCAAAAAATCTTGCTCAGACAAATAAAATATATATTTAATTTAATAAATTAAATAAAGAGATTCCCAAATAACAAAAGCATTAAAAAAACTCAAAAAATACAAATATTCAAAATTTCAAAAAAGAACAACAGTTCAAACGTATTAAAACTAAATAGAGTAAAATACAAAGAACTCCAAATGCTACTAAAGGTAAAAAAAATTAATCCAGCAAAAGACAATGTAGAACATAAATGGTCAAAAGAGCAACAGTCTCACAGAAAGGAAGTACAATAGGAAGCTGAAGAAAAGTCATCCAGAAAGCTAATGCCACATTAATGTGGTTATGTCAGCAGGTGCTTTAAAATGGGCTCCTTGATTAAATACTCAAAAATAATTCTAGGAAATGAGGCTGAGGCTAAATCACAGAGGTCTCAAAAAAGAGAACAAACAGAAGGAAAATAGGGGTAAATTATAATAGCAGATACGGTGTCATTAATGTATCATAAATAACAATGCTCCAGGCCCAATCAGATATACGTTAAGAATGTAATACCATCCACAAATTATTTGTGGAATTGCAATTTAATAGTTAGAAATGAAAGGAGCAGATCAAGATTTATATATATACTGTAGAATAAAAAAAAACAACACATAGAATAGAGGTAGAGTATTTAAGAATGGAGAATGTTTCATGAATGGTGTATGGAAAGTAGCAATCTGTGTACAACAACCAAAAGTGTGTTCTTGAAGATGGCTAAGAAACACAAACACTGAACGATGGAGGTGTGTAAAAACATCATCTGGTCTGATAAATCCTATTTTCTGCTCAGTCTTGCTGATGGGGCTGCCAGGATGCAGCATGTGGTATAAGGCAATGGGTCATTACTAATCAGGTGCACTCTTGAAGTTGGCTTTTTCAGCTGATAATAGTTTCTGCTTCACATTTTGATAATGTCTTAGAACACCTTCAGAAATGTTAAACTGAATTTAGCTTACTGATTTCCCAATTATGAGACCTTAACCTAATCAAACAACAAAAATTAGACAAAATTAATAATTCAGAGTAGAAAAAGTTCATCAGCAAGTTTAGAACAGCTATGGGATACATTGAAATAAACCACGTCAGCATTCGAGTGCTGTATTATCAATATCACTAGTAACGGCATTCTGCATGATAACGTGCAGTGAATATGCTTGACTTGAGCATTCATAGTTTTCATCCTCTTTCTCTGTACATTTAGCATTCGTTTGCTCAGAGGTTGATGCGCTTACTACTACCTGAGCAGCTTTTCTTTTCTCCACCCTAGCTGCCCACTTCTTCTCTTCTTTCATCAGCATCTTTTTGCGTTAAAACTGATTAAGTCAGTGTTTGTGTTGCAATTACTTAATACATTTTCTTTAATTCTTCACTTAAGCTGGCACTCAAGTCTTCAATCTGCCTCAAGAATGATTTAAGATATGAAGAGGTAGGGGAAGTGACAGCAAAGGTGGTAGGGATGAGAACAGCACCCGTATGCATGCGCTGCATGGCTGCCCTGTTGGCCGCTGCCAAGAGTTGAATTCACAATAAAATAAAAATAAAAAGAAGAATAACCTTGGAGGTCAATCATCACTCCGAAAGCACATAGTAGACGTCAAGTAGTATATGTGTACCAAATTTCAGGTCAATAGGTCCAAGTGTTTGCGAGCTACAGGTGATTTTAAATCCTTGATAGACAAATGGACAGCCACGGTAGCGTATTATAAAAGAAGAATATTAACTGTTGAACTGAGACTTTTCGTGGTGAAAATGGGGTATCACATAATATTAAACAGAAGTGAATAAATAATGGTCACCTCAGTAGAGGTTACAAACTCTGCTGGTAAAAGTGGACTAGATTTTGTTGTGAGAAAAGATTAAGCTCAGAGTTTTTGGGTTCAAGAAATAGCAAGCAAACAAAACAGTTAACATTAGCCATAAAAATGGGATTTGTACAAAATTTCATCAATGGCCTGTTCACGTCTCTATTGACTATTCTATGTACCATCAATTAATTTTCTGCACCTATCAGCAGTTTACTCTCATGAACACCCACACTCTGACTTATTGGGACAAGTTATGGTCACCAAATAACTTCACTTATAAACCTTGACAAACTGGAGGAAACCCAATGCAATGCACATAATGAAGATTAACCAGCAGAAATGCAGGGGAGTTACATTTTATTATGGAGTGTAATTGTCAGGGCCATGAAGTTCCATAAATCCTGCTGAGAGGTACTGAACCAGCCTCTTTCTTGACTTGTAGCACTCTTTTTTAGATCCTTGAGATTTTACCTACTTTTTATTAATCTGTAGAAATAACACCAAATCATGAAAACAGAACAGAGTTACCTGTTCTTTGCATATTCTGATTTGTGCTCAAGGTTCAGATCTAATGGCAACACTTTACATAAAGTGTCTTTATTACATTGTAATTACCTGGCAAATGCAATGTTAGATCAAGATTATTGCAATGTACTTCTCTACATGGTAATTAGTCATGCTATTACTTTATCAGGGGTGAACAACTCCTCTGTTGTCACTTTTTAGAGTGACAACAGATGCGCTCAGTATTTCTGCATATTTTGTCTGTACATGTAGAAGATTTACTCTACATGGTGACTTTCTGTAATAAATTACTCCAGTCTGTTTCTCACAGACAAATTCTATATACCCCCTTTATCTATTACTTACTTTTTGACGTTCTGTAGTTAGAGGCTTTCAAAATGTATTGCATACAGTATATAAACATTTCAAATGTCTCTTCATTTTAAGTAAAATCACATTTTCACAGTGTTCTGCTACAACGAAGAAGTCAAATGGCTAACCCTAAACTTCTAATTATGCCCACTTACTACATCTACTCTAACTTTCCTCATGCTTCCCTAATGACATGTAGGTTAAGTTAACTGACAACTGTCAGCCTAATTGCTTTTAATACACCTATGCTTAGATTACGCATATACATAATTACGTTTTAGCAATATACTTTTGACTAAAACTGTATATTAATAATGAGTGGGCTCTACAAAGGACTGTCTAGAGTGTTTCCTGCCTTGCAACCAGTGCTGGCAAAAGTGAGAAGTGTTCAGCTGCAGTCAGGACAGTTTTAGGCCTTGGACAGATCCAAGCACTTCAGACACTATGAGATCCATAAATTGACACCCCCTTCTGGAGCAACTTCCATGTGACACTGGTGAACTGACACCAATATTACACACCCTTCATGACGATTTCAATTCCCTTTAGTTCCTACACTCAAATGTGTATTCAGCATTTATTAAACTTCTAACCTATCGAGGTCTCGCAGTTGTGCATCCGAAGCAGTTGTTTTGGTGTCATATTAGGAACAAATTGAACAAAAAATCTTAACATTTTGTTTTTTATAGTATACGTTTTATATCTGCGTTTGCCATGTCTCATTCATGAGACTGCACTTTTTAATACGTTAGTTATATGCTGCACTCTGCAGAATAATGGCTCTGTAGCTAAGGATTTACAATGGTAATCAGAAGGCTGACCCCATATAAAAATGGGAAATGCTAAGGAAGAAGATGAAGAAGAATAAATTATATACTGCACTCAGCTACAATTAACACTACATATTCTTATTGACTCTGAATCGAATGAATCATATAATTTGTGTAAACAGTCAAAATATGCAATACTACGTGCTGGACATTTAGGTGCTGTTTTTGTGGTCCTCTCTGTGTTATATCATTAGTACTGTATTATTACTGGTGTACAAAATTGTAATATTTATATGTAATATTGTAATATTTAATTGTAATATTTATATTTTGATGCATTCATTGTGGCAGAGTTTATGCTCCAGAGGAATGACGCACTCGCCCTTAGAAGCACAATGAGGTATAAAGTAGTCGTTTAATTAGCCCAGCTAAGACCTTCTCTATTAGCTGAGCTGCTTTGCGTACCCATTGGGGATGGCTCGTGACTTTGCAGCAAAGAGACATTGATTACATTAACACAACAGTTAATCCTGGTGAAGCTTTTTTTATTTATAATAAATATTTTTTTGCACACATGTCCAGTTTGCCACCATTACTGTAATAGTACATTTAGTACAAAAATGTACTGCTAACACTTGAGTGGGGGTGTGGAAAGTGGGTGGAGTCAAAAGAGATGCAGATGACAGGGGCTTCATATTACGGGCCTAAGAATGTCTGAGGTCGTTGAATCTGCAGCTGGACTCTATTGGTAAGGGTAGGTTCCAGCCCCTATGTGAACTGATTTGGATCAAGCAGGTCTGAGAAAGTTATGTCTGTCTCACCTTTTTCAGAAATGCTCTTAATCCAATTATGGGATATGGGTTAGCACCTATACTGACAGCATTGGACACATTGCAGAAAAAAGACTTTCCAGCACAGGTCCCATTCACAAACACATCAACTCTGGAGACAATATGAAATCACTAATTAACCTCACCTGAATATCTTTGAGGATGTGGGAGACAAAAGGCTGAATTTGTCAACAAAACCCTATGCAGATAAGGTGAAATGAAAAAAAAAAATAGACAATAAATACAAAACTGCACCGATGTGTGGGTCTGGTTGCTTTTAATACACATACAGGTATGCTTCACTTAAATTCATTTATAATTACATTTTTGCAATATATATTAATAATAACTTGCTAATTGGGGTCATAAGCAAAAGAAACAGGAGCAGTGTTGGTCAGTGTTCTGTGTTTAGTAACGGACAGCCGTTATTTAGTGAGTGTAGTGTTGTTCTCATAAAAGCTTTTATTAACAGGTGCAGTGCTGCTCAGCAGAAAATGTATTGTCATGTATAGTAATGGTCAGTAGGAAATGTGTTTTTATTAGATTAGCTAAGTTTTGTAATATTTAGGAAAGTGCCTTGGATTTCCTGAAAATAGACATTTAATTGTTGAAAGTGTGACTGAAGAAGACAGTTGTAGTGTTTTTTGGGCTTCCTTTAGTTGCTTCTAAATATGGGAGTGAAAGCAGCATTTAAAAGCAAGTTAAATATATTTTTTCCATAGTATCAAACTTTCATGATCCTAATATCAATACCAGGGGCAGTGCTATAGTTGGACAATGTTGGGTGTCATCTACTGTATTCTCTCAGATTCCTTGCCCACTCAATCATAAATCGATAGAAGATGCATGGACTCTTTTCTGATTGGTTTGAAGATGACATATGTTTTGTCAGAACGCTGGTTCTAACAGCTGGATTATCAAACATATTATTCCCTTTTTCTTATTATTTTTGACAGTATTGTCCAACAAATTTCTTCTTTTCAGCAATGTAATGTTTAGATTGTATTTATATACTGTCGTGGACGGACGGGATCTTTGCCCGGCCGAGACGCCTCCAAGCTGGAAGGACCAGGGAAGAAAGAGTGCTAGAGTGTTACCTCCCCTGGAGCACTAGATGGCAGCCCCCTGGGTTGTAGCGGTGCCTAGAACTCCTACAGGGCTTCATGGGAGTTGGAGATTGGTGCAGCCCTGTTGGGATCCGTGGGTGCCGCCAGGTGGTGCTGCAGCAACCACTGAGCCCTTATGGGCAGTTCTTCTGCCACACCTGAAACTGCTGCTGGAAATCAAGAACCTGGAGCACTTCTGGGGGCATTATAAAAGTGTCCAGCAGACACTAGCCGGGGAGCCAGAGTTGGGAGAAGGGAGACGAAGCTTGGCGTGGAGTGGAGGAGAAAGAAAAGAGAGAGAAGAAAAAGAAAAGTATTGTGTGGTGCTTCTGCTTAATGGGACTGTGTTGTGCCTGTGGGATACAGAGAAGGCGTTTCCCACAAGGTGAAGAAAAATAAAAAGCATTTCTGTTTTTATAAGTGCCTCCTGCATCTGTCTGTGTCAGGTTAAGTGGTTGCTATCCCCTTTACATTTGTCACAATACTTTAAAAACTGCCCAGTAACAATAGTGTAAGTGTAATTCTATGTATCATTATCTAATGCACCAAAACTAAAATAAAACTATTACAGACAGTGCTCCCAAAATGCACCAAAGCTGGAGGTCAGTCTGATCATAGTAATAAACCAAATGAACAGTCCTTTGCTCAGCATTCTCCTCCAAAACAACATGAAAACAAGGAAGCTAATATCTCTTGTACTGCTAGCTCTTCTGTTGAGAAAAGTAGCACTAATGACCTTAACAGTGATAGGCCATGTCAACCCATCTTAAAAACTTATCTTAAGTGAATACTCAGTGAACATGCTTGGTTGGTCAGCACACCTTGGTACAAGTTTCAGCCTTGGCTGGAATATTCAGTTAAGTGGTGCCACACATGTGCGCATGGGAGGCAGCTAGAGGGACCAAAAGCAGGTAATTCTACGCCAGGCCAGGGGGTGGCGAGGTGCAGTAAACCTTTCTCTTTTATCCTGACAGACCAGAAATGGGCAATTCAGCCTGACTGCGAAGACGTCTCTTCCAGTTCAGGCCCCATGACATCATTTCTGTTTCTGGTTCCCATTGATGTCATTTCTGTTTTTCCAGTCCCCATGAGGTCACTTCTGGTTCTGGCCCCCATAACATCACCTCCGCCAACTTGCCTTAAAAACCAGACCACTTATTGCATTAAATTAGTTCTTTTATGTGATTCAATTCTGTATACAACTGTGCCTTTTGCAGGCAGGATTTAAGTATATGGGTGTGCCAAACCTTTTTCGTGTGTCAAGGCTATTCATTTCACAGCGGGATGCTTGTTTCTGTTTTCCCTGCCTATAGAGTAAAAAATTTAGAATGCTGTTTGTGCTGGCACTTTTGAAAGCTCTATATTTGTGCATAAAGCATAGAGGAATATGATTTTTATAGCACCTGCATTTTGGCATTTCTAACAATTTAGATGCATTCACAAAATACAGATTTGCAAATTGGAAAATGACACAAGAACGTCACAGAGGTTTTCAGAAACATGCTCACTGTCAGTGCCACCCACAGAGTACTGAAGTCTGGACAGAATTTAGGTGCAGGCAAAAAACAGCTGAGACTATTTTGTGTTAACTTGGGAAAAAGTCAAGTAGACGGAAATCGATACTATGTAAAAAATATTTGTGAAGTTACACAATTTTTGTCTATAAATGAACTTTCCTTTCAGAGACATCATAATAAAAGTCAGAAACATTGGTTTGTTACCAGTGTCACAAGAATGAAAAAGAGTCATCACAAAAGGTTTGGGGTAGCCTCCTGTATAACGTTTCCTGGCTGCAAAACTGGTTAATTTGAACAGACATGTTCACAGGTATGAGTCCAAAACAGAACTGAACTGCTGCCTTAAAATAGCGGCTTTTAAATACAAGCAGAGGAAGTGATGTCATCAGGGCCGGAACTGGTAGTGATGTCATTGGTGGCACCGGAACCAGGCAGGATTTCCCAAGAATGGTCTGTAAGGGATTGAGAGAGTCAATTAGTGCACCTCGCCGCCCCCTGGTCAGGCATGGAATTACTATTATTCAGTCCCTTTAGTTGTCTCCTAATCGAATGTGTGTGACACCAGAGATTTTTTAATAGACACAATTTCATAGTTTTTTTCTAAAATTTTTCTGAGAATTATAGTGTTGAAAATTCAATAGGAAACTGTTCAAATTTCCTATAGTCTAATTCTGTTTTTCTCCCTTTTGTTACTAGACACAAGTTTTAATTTCATTGATTAAATAAAAATGTATAAAATTTAGTAGTCCTCTCCAATATTTTATTACATGTCCTTGAAAACCAAGCATCACCTCTTAGAATTTGACTGATTGTATTAGGTGTACAAATCAACATTACTTGAGAAAAAAAGCCCAAATCAAAATTTCAAACTCCCACTCTGGTAGTATCTTCTAGAACTGCCACTGATCTACACTTCTGTTAATGGGTAGCAATATATTGGCTGTAACATGGCTACAATTTTAAAATAAAACTTTGCCAGGAACCTTGTACCCCCTGCTTGACACTCAAGGGAGAATGTGCATCTATCAAAGTAACAACATAGTGGCACAGGATCCATCCAGTGGCAGACCACCCAATGCACCACTGTACTGCCCCATTATGTTTAGCAGCATTCTGACTGATTAAAAGTTTAAGGTAGTTTTGTTTTTGTTTTCCTTTTTATTAATATTTCTAAAAGACTATTTAAAATTTTTAAATCGTTTGTCTTTTTTCTCCTGTCAAATGTAAAAAATTGTCCTTGCCGGCTGCTGATTTTGCTGCCTAGCAACTGTAGATTGCAATGTGCTTTGTTATGTCAGGTGCAAGAGTACAGAAAGAGAAGAAGATAAATACAAGAGCAGATCCCTTTGTCACAATTTGATAAATACACATTTTTTAATACATAGATTTAGCAAAATGATATACTTTTTGGCAGTGTAATTAAAGTTAATTCTAAAAGTGGCCAACAGCTATTCAGACTCTAATCTAGCCATCAGACAGAACAATGTATCAGCCTTTATTTAGCTGTTCTACCATTACTATCTCAGTTATATTTTTACATTTTTCGAGTTTCAAAAAACCTGGATGATTAATTGAGAGATCATAGTTATTAGCTAACCAAACACGCCTGATCAACTGAATAATCTCCTTTCATTTGAAAAACTGCCTTTAAGTTTTTTGTCCTTATTTGGACAGCCACACTCCCCCCTAGCCCAACCCGGAGACCTACAGTATCTAACCCCGGGCTAAATGGGCCAAATCACAGATAATAGATGGCTGCATGCAGCAGTGTAACTTTCATTGGATTTTTTTTCCTTAACACTTTTGAAATGGAATTAAAACCAAGCATACCCTGTAGTTTTTCTCACATGACAGTAATCTGTCCTCTACACATATGTGTTACAGTATTCCACGTGCTTATGTATTTTATTGCTGCTTTTGTTGTTTGTGAGTTAAGTGTTTCATTTTTATATATTTCCTGTTACATTTATAATTACATACTATTTCTTTAAGTTTGAGTATGTTCCATATTTTTTGTGGGTGCAGCTGTAAGTAGTCCAACGAGGCAAGACGTGATTCTCAAATGAGAATACACATCTGTGAACAACCTGCTGAATAGTAGCTAACTCTGACACTGCAAAGGCTACACCCATAGGGCTTCTTCCTAAAACACCCACCCTTAAGTCCTTCATTCCGTGTACTGAACTAAACCGTTGAGATTTGTGGAAAGAGCAAAAGAAACTGAATAAAAGATTTGATGCTGAAAGAAAATAAAAAACTAAAATATGGTTTTATCTATTCAAGAGCTCAGTTGCACAAGGTAACTGGCACTGAAAGATTAATTTATGCATTGTAATGACAGAGGAGACAAACAGACACACATGCACACACAAACTCAGACCGCCACAGCTACACACATTTGAGAAGTTTGTCTGTTTGCTACAACATCTTTTTGTCATTTTGACTGTTGCATTAGTATATGGAATAACAGCAGCAAACAGAGTCTAGATAAGCATTATGGTCTATGGATAATGGTTAAAACGCTGCAGCTATTTTGTTATGACAAGTTTGCATTTCCAAATAGACATTATTGTTAACTAACATTAGTTCATTGTTTAGACATGCAGTCAGAAGGTGGGTGCCGTGCAGTCTTGTCCGTGATTTATGTAGATTTGTTGCTTCTGGTGTCTTCAGTACTGAAATCTGCATCTCCTGTGGTTCTTCTCAACTCTCTCAACATCAATCCTTTAGATGGAGTGTGACACATCATTTATTTCAAATGCATATTGTGCAGTTTATATCTTCACAAGAATAGCTGTAGATTCTCTCAAACTCACATTGACTCCTACACTATCATAACGGTAAACAACAGGGAACACAGTCAGCACCTGCGACCACATATTGTTCACATTTACCACCAACGTCCATTGATGTCTTCAAATGTCAACGTATGATCTGATGTTACAGAAAGGTTTTTCGCTGTTAATTTTGAGCATGTGCAATGTGCTCTCCGCCACACGACACACATTTAAATGATTACTAAGGTTTTTCTCGGAGATATTTTGACTGATCATCATAACCAGAAGCTTGCTTGTTAACAAGAGCACCACTGCTCTTTGCACTTCGAAATCATTGTCCCTACATTAAGTGCTGCCTTTATGAAGAATTTGATTAGTTTAGAAATGTAACACTTAGTGAGCCTTCTAATTATTCCTAGCCACATTTAAACAAAATTTACTCATGGTTGTCTCCAGATGTATATATTATATGTCTGGCTTCAGTGAGACTAATCCCCAAGAGGCTGTACAACCTGACAATCTTCATCGAGGAACTGCCCCCAGCCCTATAAAGGCCTTGCAGATAGCCAGTTCAACACAGGGATGGTTGTCATGATTAGTGTGAGTATTAGGGTTTCTTGCATTTGATTTTCTTTTTGTTCAGTATTGCTCTTGTTTTAAGGATTTTGATTATTGCATTGTGATTTTTGGGACTTTCTCACTGTGGATCATCTTTTGGGTAACTCCTTTAATGACTCTGTTTGCTCTGTGGAGCTTTTTCTGCATTGTGTTTGGTATTTTGCAAATAAATACTACTTGTTTTCATACTCTGTCCTTACAAGCCAAAGTTGTATGATTTCTCCTTCTCTTGGAAGACAATTGGACTTCTGGGGGCATTTAAGGTATTTTGAGGCTTAAATCTCTTTTGGGCCAATTGGGTTTGAAGCAGGCCTGTAGGGCTAGGAAGTTAACCCACTTTTAGAGAGGCCTAATCCAGGCAGGCATAGAGGGCATGGCCTGTCTTGTGATTGCTTTTGGAGATCTTACAACTTTGTTTGTTTGCATGGAGATAGAAGACACAGCTCCATATACACCAGAAAGTCTTAGCTTTGTGAAATATTTTATGCCTATGTGTGACCTTCGGCTCTTTTTTGCTTCTTAAGTTTCTCTCTGAATGCATGTACTTCGAAAGTGCTTTTGTCTAAACTTGTATTTCATATTCCATGTATAAGCTGAAATACTTTTATATGTGTGGTTAAAGTCAATATGTAAATGTAAGCAAAAATCACTCATAAGTCTGCATATCCATTTAAAGCATAAATCACAGTGACATAATAATTTCAATTATCTGATATTTCTTAACTTGTATTATAGTACAGAAAGAAGAAGACTGGAAGTAAAGCACTGCCTCCTAAAAATCAAGGCATATGTGTAGGCTGCTAATGTTACCTACAAGATTCAGATGTAATCACTTCTTATATGAATGCTTTTCAATAAAAAAATAAAATAAAAATCTCACAAAAAATCAACAAAATGTTTAAGGGTGCTATTTTCACAAGAATTTATATACAAGTAATGTCACTGAATAAAATGCCCCATACTCAAAAAGTTAATATTACAAAACTGTGCAGATGATTGGATAGATAGTTGTTGTAATTTTAACCCTGGAGAATCAGTATCAATTTTTTTAGTGCCATCTTTACTGTAAAGGTTAACAAAACACGGGGGCACTCAAATTCGGTCCTAGAGGACCTCAGTGGTAGCAGGTTCAATGTCTGAACTGTAATCCAAACCACGACAATAACAAAACTTCTTATTTAGTGTTATAACTTGTTAGTGTTTTCATTCTATCTCTTCAGGTCAATCTTATTTTGTAGATTTTCTTTTCTAAGGACATCATCCACATGATTTGTAGCCCCAGGATGACTTATTAATTCTTATTTTTCCACTTTTATGCTTTTCTATTTCTTTCCAGACATTTTATTTAAACTCAGCCTTCTTGATTAGCACATATACAGGTGTAAAGAGACCAATGTAGATGGTGAACTGCCTGATCCTTTGTCTGTGTGGTGAAGAAGCAAATAAAAACAGAAGATGAGTGCTCCCTGTCAGTTTAATCAACATTTTCTAGGTTCATCCAGGTTGTCACTATAAATTTTGGGATTATTAGAGAAGAAATGTTTATGGCTGTTCCTGAGCCTAGTATGCAAGAGGGACGTGACCTTATCTTAACTACAGATCACAGGAATGTTGCTGTTTCAAATAAGCAAATAAGAGTTAGGAATCTTAAAAAGAGAGTTAACTAAAATGAGCACAAATCTTTAGGCTGAACAATAATGGTTTCAAATAAATAAATTGGGCTCGAACAAAAAGCTGGGGTCATTACCAGACTTGATCACCCCAAGTGTACAAGCTATTTGCTAAACAACAAAGGTTAATAATTGTTGTTTATTATCAATCAAACTGTGCACACTATATATTATCAAATCAATTTAGTTACAAGTAATAAGAGGAATTTAAACGTTGTTATACTCATACTGTATAGGAAGATTAAGCATTCTGGATTATGTTAGTTATAGCATAAAAGAAGAGTGTGGGACAACAGTTTTCTGACCAGCAAGTGCTTTTGATGGATGAGGTTTGCAGGTTTATCTTCCTTGATTAGAACTGTAAACTAAATATGCAGTATGTCCACTATTTTATTGTTATTAAGCTAAAGGAGAGAATTTGCATGATCAGATGAGCCACATTCTTCAGTTGTGAATGAAGTACATAACGAAACATCACTTTTAACTAAGGATCATTTTCCAGGAACCAACTACCAGCAGAACTGGAATTTCTATGATAATGTAATAAGTTTATCTACTGCAGATTTCTAATGAAGGATTCTTATGGTACTTCCAAAAATGCCTACATTTCTGTCAAGAAGTGAAATAGAAGCAGAGATATCCTTATTATCCTGTAGCATTGGCAGTTGCACTAATTTTTTCTACTCACTGCACTGGCTGTCCTAACTGCTTTAAAAGACTCAACGTCACTGTACCATGACAAAGGCTTGTGTATTTTTGTGTTTGTTTATTTGGACTGTCTCCTTTGCAGTGGTTGGAAATGTGCAACTTTCGGCTTGTTCACCAAAGCTCAAACTAATAGAAAGAATGGTCTGCAGCAATCTGAGGAGATGAAAAATTGATCCACGTAATGAAGTGGTATCTCTAGCAGGAAAAGAAATTGAATTGTGCATTTTTCATCATTGCAGGTCTCTGGTGATCGCAAATTCTTATAAACTAAACTATTGTAGTAGAGCCTCAAGCAAAAGTAGAATTTCCCAGCCCTAATTCATAGACCAGTGATGGCCTGTTAGAATGTTCAGTTTTTGTCTGATTGGGCATGGTACCTTACTTGATTTCACAAACTTCATTTTATTTGATATTTTTCTTCAAGAGAAACAAGCAGGACACAGGAGCTCACAAAGGTACTTGTATCTGCTGTCACACACGTATGCATGGGAAGCAGTTAAAGGGCTTAACTGAGGGTAAGATGTCAGCTCGAGGGTTGATAAAGTGCACTAACCTCTCTTCTTCCTTTTCCACAGATCAACAGAAGGGAAACCCAATTAAACCAGCACCAGCTTCCACCCTCCTCTCCAAACCACACCCCTCCTACTCATCTCACTTCCGCCATTCCTGGCATGGAACAGCCTCTTCCTGCACAGCCACTATAAAAACCCACTCCCTTCATTCCTCAGTTAATCCATTGGGACTCAGTCTTTGATGATTACTCTTTGCATTTATTTCTGTTGCCTGTCAATATAAGGGGTGGATCCCCCAAACCTTTTTACTTGTTTTGTCTTCTCATTATGCTGGTACTAAGAAACATAGAAGCCCCAAAGAATTAAACAACATAGATTTAAAGATTGTGCATCCTAGCTTTAGTGATCACTGTCACAATCTTTAATTCTGTCTGCTGAGAAATAAAGAAATCATTCATGCTGCCCTGTGCTAATAGTTGAAGGCTCATCATGTGTTAATAGTTGCTCCATTTGTCTTCTATACCGTACTTACAAGTGAGACAGTGAATCAGTAGTAGCTGTTAAACATGCTTCTATAATTTATCAGACATATAGAGCGTTCTCATTCATGGAGCCTGCTACATAATTTGATATGAGCACAAAGTGAATACAAATGGAAGGTTATTGATTGAGAGGAAGCTGGAGATAAACTTACAGACATCTGAGAAAGAACCTGAAGAGATCAAGGTAACTAATGGACTGCACTTGGATGTGACATGTGTTTGCAAATAGATTGGATCTGCTGTACGTGCCTGATGTTACTGAGCAGGAACCCCTTTGTATCTGTGCTCTTTGCAAATCAGAGAAAGGTGCTAGGAACAAATTAACAGGCTGGAGCCAGGCACATCGGTGTATCTGACAAAACCAGTAAGAGATTTAATAGGCTGTAACACATGCAGTATACATAGTATGCAGTAACACACATAAAGACTGACAAAGGACAGAGAACACACACATATTTTTTTAATTGTCATGTTTCTATAGTGAGCACCCTTCATAACACTTTACCGATACAAAGCTGTCTTTACATAAATATTACAAGTAGAATACAGTCAGGTCAAGTGGCCCAATCAAGATTACACAGCCAGTCAGTGACAGTGAGAGAACCTGAAGTGTTCTGACTTATAGTTCAGCTCCAACATATTAGACAATGCTGCTTTCGTCTTTTCATTTTCTGAACCTTCTGTTTTTATTACGGTATCACAGAGTGCCAGAAAACAAGAACAGTGACTAGCTCAGGGTAAGATGCCAATTCACTGGTGGACACTTTCAAACAAATACACTCATCTTGAGCCAATCTAGAAATGCCAACGCACTCAAAATACATAAACTGTGAATAAATGGTGTAGTGGGAATATGCATAGATCCTAGGAAAATACACAAATATCACATAAACAACATAAACATATTTATTTTTATGACTTTTCGAATAAACACTAATATGGCTCTAATTTCCTTCAAAAATGTAATCTTCTAATATGCCAGAAAAATTCCCTGCACTTTCTCTTCATAATTTTGTTCAACCAGCCTAGAATCAAATATGTATTATTGTAGCTTCAAATGAATAAAAAAATAAATGAAATTCAAGGTGTGTTTTACAGTTATTTTACCTTTACCCAGGTCAGTCACATCACATAGGCCAGGAGTAGGCAAACCGTGTTCTGTGGCATGAGTGTGAGTGTCCCACAGTGTTACTTGTAGAAAGCTATACTATTCCAACCCTCATGAAGTGCTTTTAACAAGATGATGCTACAGTTAGATGGTGTATGAGTAGTTGCTATGCAGTGTCCTCCACAGAATAATTATAAAATACACGCTTTTACCATATAAATATGGACAGCCTGTAACCCTGTCACATACAGTAGACGTGTCTGTGTTTTAGCGGCTTGCTAGCCTTTGTCTTGTGTGTATTTTTTAGATTACACATGGTGATTTTATTAGCGATAGATTTTGTTGGCTGGGACAGTTCGATATGTGGCTCTGAGTCAGTGCACAAATCATTGTAAAAAGTGTTGTTTATAAGTGTGCAAGGAGGAGGTGAAAAGGAAAAAGGTTTGCTGGTAGCAGATCTACTATACTTCAACCTAAGTGTTTGGTGAGGCGAGGAACTTTAAATTCACTTACCAGCAGTGGCATCCTGACTGTGCCCTTAGGCAATTTTTCAAGCAAACACTTACTACTGATCCCAATTTTTGTGTTTTCTTTTTTTTTTTTTTAGACACTTCATTGCAAACTCTGAACAGGAGGTAGTTATGGTTCCCAGGTGAACTCATTTCAATTTTGGTATAGTGATGACAGTTTCTTTCACGTCTGTGATAATCTGACTGATCTGCAACAGGTAAACTTGCTTTCCCAATTTCAAGGAAATGCGTTCAAACAGAAATATGGACTACACCACATATGCAGCTCAGGCATCAATCCTTTGGGGTGAATTTGAATTCCCCTTTCAGAACTTTAGCTACTGCGAGTGTGGCTGAGTTAGTTTGTTTTATTGTGAACATTCTCAAAACTATATTTTTTTATACTGAAATTCTTCTGTTTTATATATTGTGAATTTTGTTTAATGTGAATGTAATCATTGTATCTGTTGTATATAGTTCCTATTTGTCTGTTGTAGCGGGGGGGGGGCTTTAATTAATGCAACACCCATAGGACGCACATGTGACGTACAGCAGGCTCCTGGAAAAAGCTGGAGGACGCTTTTGCAGGAGACAGAGAGCGCCTGACGTTACATGTGCTGACTGTGCCCTTTACTGCTTGTCTTGTAGAAAAAAGTGGATGACGCTTTTGTAGAATAAACGGCAGAATTCGGGTATTGCTGTGTCTGTCTTCTTCCAAATCACCAGCAGCCATTCTAAAGCCGCTACACAAGACAGATTTTGTAGTTTTTTGCTTGATTTCAGCAGACTGTACTTTACTCAGGATTCATTTCCAAGGCTTTAAAAAGGCTGCTTTGTACATAGTCTCATTATACATTTGCAAGTAGGTCTTTTCACAAATGAAAGTTACTAAAACCCTCGCAAACATATGCTGTTTTTAATATCTGGAAAACATTTGGGATTAAATTACTTAGAGATTTTTATATAGACAACATCTTTGCATCCTATGAACAATTACATTCCAAATTTAACCTTCTAGCAACACATTTCTTTCACTATCTTCAAATTAGAAACTTTGTTAAACAGAACCTACCCGATTTCCCTCATCTCCCACCTTCCTCTATGCTGGAAAAATATTGCTCAGTTTCAAGTACTCAGACAGCATTTCTGCAATATATAAAATTATTTTACACTCCCTCCCTTTCAAAGATCCAAGAGGACATTGGGAAAAGAATCTCTCACTCAACATATCAGAAAAGGAGTGAAAGGTAGCAATGTAGAGAATTCACTCAAGTTCTATATGCGGAAAGCATACAATTATTCAACTCAAAATTATATATCGAGCACATCTGTCTCGCTTAAAATTGTCCAAAATGTTTCCAGGGCAAGATCCAACCTGCGAACGCTGCAATCAAGTCCCAGCCTCACTGGGTCACATGTTTTGGGCCTGCACCAAATTAACATCATTCTGGACCAAAATTTTTAAGTGCCTTTCAGACAGCCTTAGTGTCACAATCCCACCTAACCCATTAACAGCTGTGTTTGGTGTCCTTCCAGATGGGCATAAAGTGGAGAAGGACAAACTGTGATTGCCTTCACTACACTATTGGTACGTAGACTTACAGTATTTTGCTAAACTGGAAGAATCCTAACTCTCCTCTTTTAAGTCAGTGGGTAACTGATGTTTTATACTATTTGAAATTGGAAAAAATTTAATTCTCACTTAGAGGATCTGTGCAGAACTTTTTCAAAACCTGGCAGGATCTAATCAATAATATTTTAGAATAAGCTCAGCAGATTCTCTTCCCATTTCTTTTTCTTCTCCATTTATCTTTATCCGCCTATTAAACTCATCAATTTATTTATTTTTACTAGCTTTAAGTTTTACTCCGTTGGCCATGCTCTCTTTCTCAGGGGTGTGGGTTGATTTGTTTTCAATCCTATTTTTGTAAAAATTGATCTATTTATATGGAATGATTACAATAAAATCAATAAAATTAATAAAATTTAAAAAAAGAAAATGACTAAAAACAAATATAGATGTATACTAACAAATACAAATCTTTGCAATGAATTAGTTGTTGCGACATCTAGCATCTCAGTTACTATTAACCATCTATACAGAAGCAGGCAGTTTCATGTTCCTGACTACAACAATGTCATAGCACATTACTTTGAAATTGCTGTCTCACTGGTGTTTAAGCACTGCTCTCAATAGCTTTAAATAAGAAGTTTTAAAATTAATTCCTTGGAGCAACTCTTTGTACATCATACTGCCCACTGTATGAGTTGTTTCTGACAAATCAGCCCACCACCTAATAAAGTGACATAGACAATATACTGTAGGCAGTTGCCAAGTGTGAATATGCAGGCAGTGCTTGAACGTAACATAGACAATCTATATTCTGAAATGGACACAGTACTCCCTGCTGCCAGAGCTCATAAACTTGAAGGCAAAGGGTGGAGTAAAAATATGTATGTGTAGTTGTTTATAAAATATTGACTGTTTGCTTGCTTACTCAGTTGACTAATACTGTAAATGACTGAATCATTGATTGTCTGATTGATCAAATGGTTTGTGTGACTGAGTTATTAATTCACTACTGACTGATTGATTGATTTGATTCTTAAATACTTACTGTAAATACTAATGGTGTTCAATGTAGAAAACAACATATAAAAAAGTTGGAAGGATTGGTTGATTGAAATCTAAAATAAGCAGCCCTTATTTGGCCAATCATTACTCTGAAAAATGGGCAGCGCTTGCATAGAAATAAGAAGTGCATTTGCCTACAACGTGGGTTTTCAAGGTCAGTCTTGGCCCAAACCCCCACCTACCGCCTCCAAACACCTCCAATCCACCCCATCGTGTTTCATTGAAAACCAATTTCCCAACAATGAGGTACAGTAATCCCTCCTCCATCGCGGGGGTTGCGTTCCAGAGCCACCCGCGAAATAAGAAAATCCGCGAAGTAGAAACCATATGTTTATATGGTTATTTTTATATTGTCATGCTTGGATCACAGATTTGCGCAGAAACACAGGAGGTTGTAGAGAGACAGGAACGTTATTCAAACACTGCAAACAAACATTTGTCTCTTTTTCAAAAGTTTAAACTGTGCTCCATGACAAGACAGAGATGACAGTTCCGTCTCACAATTAAAAGAATGCAAACATATCTTCCTCTTCAAAGGAGTGCCCGTCAAGAGCAGATGTCAGAGAGATAGAGAAGAGCAAACAAATCAATAGGGCTGTTTGGCTTTTAAGTATGCGAAGCACCGCGGCACAAAGCTGTTGAAGGCGGCAGCTCACACCCCCTCCGTCAGGAGCAGAGAGAGAGAGAGAGAGAGAGATAGAGAGAGACAGAGTTTGTTTTTTAATCAAAAATCAATACGTGCCCTTCGAGCTTTTAAGTATGCGAAGCACCGTGCAGCATGTCATTTCAGGAAGCAGCTGCACAGAAGATAGCAACGTGAAGATAATCTTTCAGCATTTTTAGACGAGCGTCTGTATCGTCTAGGTGTGCGAACAGCCCCCCTGCTCAATCCCCATACGTCAGGATCACAGATAGTCAGCGCAAGAGAGAGAGAAAAGTAAGCTGGGCAGCTTCTCAGCCATCTGCCAATAGCGTCCCTTGTATGAAATCAACTGGGCAAACCAACTGAGGAAGCATGTACCAGAAATTAAAAGACCCATTGTCTGCAGAAATCCGCGAACCAGCAAAAAATCCGCGATATATATTTAAATATGCTTACATATAAAATCCGCGATGGAGTGAAGCCGCGAAAGGCGAAGCGCGATATAGCGAGGGATCACTGTATTACTAATTTTAATTAATCTCATTGTTCAGATAAGTGTCAGGGGAAGCCATAATCATGGTTTTGGTTTTGCTGGAATTTAAATGTAAGTAATTGTTAGAGTGGTGGCTCTGAGGTTAGGGATCTGCACTGGTAATCGGAAGGTTGCTGGTTTGAATCCCGTAAATGCCAAAAGGGACTCTGCTCTGTTGGGCTCTTGAGCAAGGCCCTTAACCTGCAATTGCTCTGTCCTGGGTATGATGTTAATCTGCAACCAGCCCTGCATTTAGGCCCTCCAACTTGCAGGGAAAAACTTGGAGGTTGGTGGCAGAATTGGCACTCCAGCCACTATAAACAAACCTCACACTGTTTCACTCCATCTGAACTAGTGTGGTGCTGAGGTGTCACTCGCTGCATGGCTGCACTCAGGCCCTAATCTGGAATCCTGAGTTGATTTGTCATGTGGTGGGTGCAGCAATGCGCTGTATTAGTGTGTGCTCCTAACTTCTCTCTCTCGATCATTGTTCAATTAGGTGACCTTTTTGCTTATATTATTTTGCTATTACAAAAAGTGAAGTGGTATGAGATTGACAATTATAAGAATTTTTTTTTACCATAACTTAAAAAGCTTACTTATCATTTTCTTTTTAAGTTTGTTTTTTTTTTCCTGTGGGGTTTGTTGTTTCTCTTCATTGTATCCAGATATTGACAATTAATATTCAGCACAGCATCCACTGCAAGTGAAAAAATGTTAAATTGTACTAGCAACTTCAAAATTATCCGCTTGTGTGCTCTTACCAAATAATGGCTTAAATAACCTGACCATTCAGAAACAAAAAAACATTAAACAGGAAGGTGCAAAGATCAAATTCATCTCTGTCTAGCACACATTCATGCTTGCTTTTTTCAGTAGTCATTTAGCATAACTAGTTTTTAACTTCTAGAGTAACACAAAAACCATAGAAAATGGAAAGTGACAGCTTGCTTCGAACTACATTTAAAAGAAGAATGTGGTTGGGATGAAAACCTTCAGCCACAGGGGAGCTCCAGGAAATCCTCTGGTGTTCAACACCTTACTGTATCGACCTTGTTTCTATCAAGTGATGATTAAAGAGGAGCTAGAAATATTGCTATTGTGTTTCTTGCTCATACTTGTGCAGTCTTTATTGATCCACTGTGGAAGGTTAAAAGAAAAACAATTTGTTCTGCTACAACAAAAAATATATTTTTTTATGCAATGGGAATTATAAATTACTGTGAACACAAAGGTGGATTGCTGCTCATAATTCTGAATAGGTCGCTCCACTGTAGGGTTTTGTGTCAGGTTTAAACTACTGGCTGACTGAACAACAACACAAGCCTTGGAGGGATAAAAATGTGATATCAAATGTTTACCTATGTTATCCTCAAAATTATTTAATTGTAGCTATTTTAACATTTTACAAAACAAGATTTCTTCTACAGATTCCCCTATTGGCAGACACTTCACACATAAGGGAAGCTTCATTATTTTCTGTTAAGTAATATTCTTACAAAACTCATTAAAACCTACTGTAAACTTAATAAGAACAAAGAAGACAAATGGGAGTTGCTGGTTTTAATGCCGGTGGAGGGAATTAAATTTAGGCTACATTAAGATGTAGGGATCTTAGAGCTCCTGCTTCTGTGTATTCTGATTTGCTTTATGTCACTTTTGGAATCATAACTGTTTTTTTTTATTATACTGTTATTAACAGCATGTCATTAGAGAATATATTTTTTTTCCATTCTATTGATTTTTTGGAATTATTTATTTTTTATGAAGCTTCCAGTAAAGAACATTTTGTTTTGTTCTATTTAGTTTTTTAGAATATTTACCATTATTGTTTTTGTTGTTAATGACAGCAACACTGATGCTACCTGCAGGGTCATCAGCAACATGTGGTGTGATATCAGTGTGCCATCACTATAAAAATGGCACCACACCCACACTAGTGTCCAAACGTCGGGTCAGCAACTAAAAAAAACCCACGTTAGCTTAAAGCTTAGGCAATTTAAAGAAGACTTAATTTAGTAACAACTTAATTTACTGTATTGATGATTTGTTCTGTTCTGTGTATTGTATTGCATTGGCCGCCTTCTTTTTGACACCCACTGCACACCCAACCTACCTGGAAAGGAGTCTCTCTTTGAACTGCCTTTCCCAAGGTTTCTTCCATTTTTTATGTACAAGGGTTTTTTTGGGAGTCTTTTCTAGTCTTAGAGAGTCAAGGCTGGGGGGCTATCAAGAGGCAGGGCCTGTTAAAGCCCATTGCGGCACTTCTTGTGTGATTTTGGGCTATACAAAAATAAACTGTATTGTATTGTATTTAATCTTTAGGCTGGAAATTGTGCCAAATGTCTTGGTTGTGGCAAACAGGATTCAGCAGCCTTACATGCATCAGATCTCTCTCTGCCCCTCAAAACTTTCCTAAGCTTGTTTCATTAAAAAAAAACTGTGAAAGAACTTAATCTTGGGTTATTATTTTAGTGTCATGGCAGTTGTGTTGTAAATAGGCATTGCATGTTTTCTATTTATTTGGACAGCTTATCCTCTCTCGTCCAGGATACAGCTGAAAATGACCCCTGTGTTACTAGGATTAGTGAGTACTGCAATGGGGTGGTGTACAGTTCACTGTGTTGTCTTGCCTAACACAGAAGTAGATTTCTTTAACATATATCACAGTTCTTGACTCATAAAGTGCCTTGTAATCTTGCTCATTACAGGAAGGTGGTGTATAAAATGAAGGCTGTTTTAAAAGAGGAAACAATAATAGTTGAAAGCTTTACTCTTTTTAAATAATTATGCCATGATAAACCCAGACTCCCCTTGAATCTCTGAATAAAGGAGGCACAGTAACCACACTTTCACCCCTCTCCCTCTTCCACAAACAATTATGGTGAAGGCAGACAAATTAATAGATGTCACAAAATAACAAGATTGCCAGACCGACTTCCATTCGGAGGAGGTCACTCAAACTAGGTCTCTTAGATTACCAACGGTAACATTTATATATCTATTCCATTTATCTTGGTGCATGTCTGTAGACATATGTAACCTTTAAAACCTTAGAAGTTCCTGAGCTTTGTGTTTTAAATCTATAGCATTCATTTCTTTATTCTTTTTATATTCATTCAGCTTGGGGTGAGGTTATCAGAACAAGAATTGCATTTTTTAAAGAAGAAAGGGTAGAAAATTGTTTGTAACAATACATTTAATATATATCCATTAAAAAAAAAATTCAAAAACATCTCTGGAAAAATAAAAAATGAATAGCTCTGAGGGGGCACCAGAAGTTAATACTGTTGTTATCACAGAAAGTAATATCATTGTGCTATTTCTCTCATCAGTGAGAAATTGTACCTGACATTCTTCTGGAATAGAAACAATTCACTTTAATTCACTTTCATTTATTAGATCAAGAAAGGTCTCCTGAGATCATGGCTCACATTTATTATGATGACCTACTAAAGCTAAAGAAAAACACTGTGCACTTTAGAGATATCTCTGGTAATTCCTCCAGAGCTCATTATCACCATACACGCAGACCTGAATTAAGGTATATTGTGTTATGTACCAGTTTTATGAACAATGCCATAGATGTACCAAGCAGATATGTTATCTCTTACACTTCAGTCAACTTTTCAAGTGATTCACGGCATTTGACAAAGCAAAAGATCAGTAAAAAGAAGAAATGATTTACTTAAAAAATGCAAGTATTTATTTCTAATGATAATATAGACCATAGCGTCACCTTATAAGGTCCACCTAATAAAGCATCCCCACTCTTTAGCAGAGCTGTTCTTCCTTTGTTCATTTTAAAGTGTCTAGAGAGGCTTCTTGAATAAAGTTCTGCTTAGGTTTCCTTTCTTTAGCATACTTGCTTGTTGGGTCTGGATACATAATTTAAGAGGTTTGTGCAACTTGTGCAGTATTTGTAGAGCATTTCAAAATGAGTATTAAAATTAGCAATCCATGGAAAGATTCAAAAAGACTCATTCTTGTTGCTGTCTAAATACTCTTTTAACAGTTATGTATGCAAACCAAATCAAATTGTGACAATACACATTTAACATCATTGTTGTGTTAAGGACAGTGTGGAAAAAAAGCCATTGATTATTATGTGGAGCCAAACTGAGAGATGAATTAAAAAATGCATGCAACAAATAGTCAGACAATCAAAGAAAGGCAATGAAATTAGAGTCAATGTTTTAAGGCGCCAAGCTAGAATCAGAAATCTTTTAAACAAACTAATACTAATGAGATTCTAATGCACCACATAACACTACAACATCTCTTCTTTAGATTTTATCCACCAAGTGTTCTGCTGTAGAAAAGGAAAGGAAAGTATGGCAGACTCAAAAGGCCCAGAAAAAGAGAAAGAACCAATGGATATATGTAATCAAAATGGAAAGCTGAGCTTAGAGTTAGGAGGCCAAAGAAATTGACATCCACAACAAATTCACTAAGAAAAGGGCAACGTCAAAAACTAAGCCAGAATTTAATAACTGAGAAATCAAAAAATGCACTGAGGGTACTTCATTATGCAAAGACTAAGGTAGCATAATGAATGCAATGTGGGATTGAACGTATTTTCACGTGTGTAATATATCATCACGCAGCTTTCCGGGAAATGACCCCAACCACCAAAGAAAGCATCATTATAATGGCTCAACAGAATGGTGGTGTCCAGGAGAGAACAATATGGCATTGTAGCAAATATTACATGGCCTGGGGGAAGAAGCTGTCCCTGCAGCAGGTGCAGTGTACTGGAGTCTTTCAAGGTCTACAACATTTTTGACAAATTTTGTAATGCAAAGGGCAAGTAAACATTTTTTTTCCATAAATGTCACAAGAATCCCAATATGAGATTTTAGTTGTGCAATAACTATACGTTGAAAGGTTGCTGGTGGTACCTGTAGCCCAAATTGAAATATTGAAGTATTACCATTGATGACTAAAGGCAGTAAATTATTTTTTTTAATTTGCCTATTGTGTGACATAACCTGCTAATACCACTTTAGTCATAACAATCATTGTAACACATTGTACTCTTTTGAGCATAGAGTAATATTCATTTTCAGACTTGTCTGAGCCTATGGAAATTGCCACAGTTATTCACAATTTCATGAAATTTCTCTAAGAAGTGAAGTGAAAAGCAAGAGCTTGATTTGGTCTTCAAGTTGAATTTCCTAGCATCACTGCCGGTTCCACGTTATTTTGTGCCCTAGGCCAAGCTTATTAGTGCATAACCGACTGTTCGGTAGCTAACCTGTGCAGCTGGGTTTCCCCCCTTATGATAGATAGATAGATAGATAGATAGATAGATAGATAGATAGATAGATAGATAGATAGATAGATAGATAGATAGATAGATAGATAGATAGATAGATAGATAGATACTTTATTAATCCCAAGTGGGAAATTCACACAATGATTTGCGCCCTAGGCAAATGCCTAATTGTGGCACCTGTCCTGCAGAGCATACTTCCTTGTAATTATGTTGCTATTTCTTGGACTGTGTGATTTTGTGATTTTATTTTAGTTGAGGTTGCACGATGTAGTCACATAACTGGAGATTTTGGTCAGTTAGACTCCTCTTAATGCTGAACTGCTATTTTCACAAGTTTACTTGTAATATCTTGTGAGGGATGGACAGCATCCTTACCTGGCCAGGACTCCTTCATAGGACAGAGGGAGAGAGCATGCACAGGGCATTGTCTTCCCCGAACTGGTAGATGACAGCCCCCTATCCCCCCCCGGGTTAGAACAGTGCTTCAGATTCCCACAGGGCAAGCTGGGATTTGAAGTTTGGTGACTCAGCTCTGTTTGGTTTTGGGGGTGCCACCAGCGGAGGCTGTGGGGACTACAAAGCAGCCCTACTTTCTTTGGCTTCCACGTCACCCAGAAGTGCTTCCAGACCAAGCAAAGGGACCACTGGAAGTACTCCCAGCTGCAACATAAAAGAAGATAAAAGTATTGCTGTGTGCTTTGTTTATTTTGTTTGTACTTGTGGTGGGAAATGCTTACTGAAGAGGTTCCCACGAATAAAAACTCGCTAGTGCTTTTTTGAATTGGTGTCGGGGCCTGTCTGTGTTGGATTTGAGGAGCTGGAGCACCCCCTACAGTCCATAATCTAAAATACTGTGCCGATTTCTTCAGCATTCACAAGGTATCTATTGCAACCTATTTAATTTAGACATCTGTTATATATCACTATTTGCCTTCTATAGACACACCCATGAAGACCAATAACACCCACAAGACTAGAGATTCTTTTAGAGATTACCCAAAATTCAACAATTGTCTAAACACACAAACAATCAAAGAATTATTGAATAATTACATTTATTAGCAGAATTAAGTAATTAATAAAAAAACTATAAGATCCAGGCTCAAAAATAAGACAGGTGTCTAAATCCAAGGCTGCTAAAATTCAATAACACTAATTATTAACAAGACGAAAAGCAAATCAAAAATTCTGTAGCCAGAGAAGCAAAATGAAAGGTTAAGGAACTGGAAGCAAAATGACTCTAGAAGAGGGCTGCTGCATGGTGATAACACTCAATGCTTCAATGAAGACCCAAAGGTCAGATGAGCCCATTTATGAGACTTCACATGACAGCCATATTTCACAGCTTGATTTTTAACATGAAAAAAGGAACTGTAATGCAAAGTGAGACCAAAAAAATGAAAATAAGGTTGAGCTAGGAGTGGAAATACAGCTTGACCAGGAAAAGGTAGGAAGAAAGACAAAATTGCTTGTGTGGTCCTGACAGTTTGCAATTCATAGCAATAAGCACATTATTGTTCCACTTGGAAATGCTGGGTTATGAAACCTTAATAATAATCTTTTCTCAATACTCTTCTTCTGCAAAAGGCTACCGAGCTATTGATTGATTCCTTTGTAAAAGAAAAAAAAACAGGCACTATGTTACTGATCTCTCTGGCTATAAAAATCTTCCAGTATTATAATATCCTTCAATGTATTTTTGTGGGGATTTATTATTCCAATAATCAGTACTGAAGCTGTGAGTAATGGAATGGCCTTCTCTCTTATTACTTCAAGTTCACCGACATTGAAAGGTTGCATGAAGTGAGCAGTGTTGTTTACGAAGCACCACGGTCCTATGAAAATACTTTGCTCTAACCCTAACCCTAACCCTAACCCTAACCCTAACTCAGTTGCTAGAAAACAGGCCTCTGCCATGTGACTTTGGATTTTATAATAGTATTATACTCTGCCTTAAGCTACATGCATTTCTCCACCTTTGACCACATTGTCCATGTACAGTTTACCTGCGATTCTAATATTCATTTACAAAATACATTTGTGCTGGCATATTAATTTCAGATACAGTGATCCCTCGCTATATCGCGCTTCGCCTTTCGCGGCTTCACTCCATCGCGGATTTTATATGTAAGCATATTTAAATATATATCGCGGATTTTTCGCTGCTTCGCGGGTTTCGGCGGACAATGGGTCTTTTAATTTCTGGTACATGCTTCCTCAGTTGGTTTGCCCAGTTGATTTCATACAAGGGACGCTATTGACAGATGGCTGAGAAGCTACCCGGCTTACTTTCTCTCTCTCTCTCTCTCTCTTGCGCTGACGTAGGGGGGTGTGAGCAGGGGGGCTGTGTGCAGCTGCTTCCTGAAGGACATGCTGCACAGTGCTTCGCATACTTAAAAGCTCAAAGGGCACGTATTGATTTTTTTTATCTGTCTCTCTCTATCTCTCTCTGTCTCTCTCTCTGTCTCTTCCTGCTCCTGACAGAGGGGGTGTGAGCTGCCGCCTTCAACAGCTTTGTACCGGCGGTGCTTTGCATACTTAAAAGCCAAAAAGCCCTATTGATTTTTTTTTTGACTGCTTGCTTTGCACTCCTTTGAAAAGGAAGATATGTTTGCATTCTTTTAATTGTGAGACAGAACTGTCATCTCTGTCTTGTCATGGAGCACAGTTTAAACTTTTGAAAAAGAGACAAATGTTTGTTTGCAGTGTTTGAATAACGTTCCTGTCTCTCTACAACCTCCTGTGTTTCTGCGCAAATCTGTGACCCAAGCATGACATTCTAAAAATAACCATATAAACATATGGTTTCTACTTCGCGGATTTTCCTATTTCGCGGGTGGCTCTGGAACGCAACCCCCGCGATGGAGGAGGGATTACTGTATAAATGATGCATGAAGATGTGTTTACTCAAGAAGAGGCTAAGCTTGTTCTGGGATATGTATCTTAAAGTCTGTATGTTGAATTGTTATCACAGTCTCAACATTTGTATTTTTGCTTTTTATGTTCCTTGGTCTCATTTTCAACAGTCCTTTTCATCTTGAAGTTTAGTTTTGCAATGCTTTTGCTAGATTTTTCACCTCCAGATTATGTGCTCTCTTATTACTTCTATCCTTCTTTTTTCAATTTCAGTCTTCTAACTTTGGTCTATTTTTCAACAAAGCCTCGTGACTGCTTGGTGTAAACCATACTTTGTCAAAATTCTTTGTGGTTAGTCACTCTTACCTGTTCACACAGTATTGAACCCTCTATTATGGCCCTGTTTTCAAAGACCCATTACTTTCAAAGCAGAGAGTCATTTTACTAACTCTTGACCGATTTACTTAATTGTTTGCCATAATACCCTATAATACCTGCTTTCACTCTGTAAGTCTGCTGGGCTGTTGAAATTCTCTGATGTTGGTCTCCTTGCTATTCCAATCCTTGCCCTCCTCAAATGTTCATTTTACTCTGTCGCTCCTGTTCTCCATAATTTTCTTCCTAGATTTTTTGTGACCCCACAGCTGTCTTGACACATAAATGCAAAATCAAAACCTCTCTATTCTCTTCCATTTTTTGTAATTGCTGTCTCTTAATTTTCAATGTTCAATAAAATGTTCTATTCATTTTGTTTTCATTGACACTATCACACTATATGCTAACTTGATTCTCTAGCTCTGAATGCTCCTCCCAAAAATATACCAGTTTAACATGTACTGTCACCGTTATCAGTTTTACCATGGGCTCTTCTATGACATTTTATAATAAACTGTTTGATTTGAGCAGCTCATTTTGATGGGATTTCCAATTTAAGTTATATTAACTTATATATTTAAGTTAAGTGTTATATATTGTATATATCAGGTTGTTTTATGGTATCCATCAGTGTTCATTTATTTGTTTCTATTTTTATTTACTGGTTTAATCTTCATTATCTGGATCAGTTTATACACAGATGGTATAAAAGAAACTTACTGAAATTAAACCTTCATTACTGAAGTAGCAACAAACTAAAGGAAAACCATCAGTACAGCAAAAACAACTCTGAACATTAACAACTCCTGCAGCATTGTTTGTGACTGCCTCTTGGAGCTACCACTGCTGCACACCTCAGGCATATAGAGTTAATGAGTGTCTGAATCTGCAGTTGTGGGATGTTTGTACCATTCCTGCTGAAGGGACTGATGAAGTTGTCTGGTAGTGGCAGAGGGTCAGATCTATGAAAGTTGCAGTCAAGGCCACCATAAAGGGGATGTTCAATGGGGTCATGGTCAAGAGAGAAGGCAAACCAGGGCAGCACCTGATGAGCAGCATTTATTGCTCAGGACAGTTGTAGCCATATTGGCTGTGTGTTCTCCTGAAAGGTCAGCCATCTATGAGGCGTGTGTGCAGGGTCTCTAATAGTTCACTTTGCTTTAAGGAGAGCAGCATTAAGCCATCACATGGTATCTGCTGGCAGTTTCAGCAGCAGAATGGTTGGAAGATCTGAAAATATCTCTGAGATGGACCAGTCTGATGTGTTGGTTCTTCTCTGATGTTGTCACTCAAGGGTAACTCCACCTTAAACAGCCATTCATCATGCCCATCTGCTGAAACCTTGCTTGTAATCAGGGCATAGTGAAGTATTTTATCTATATTGTCTGACAATGCTAGTACATAACATGTGTGGCAGACGACAGGGGACCTTGCCACACCGGGACACCTGGAAAAGGGAAGGACTGGGAAAGGGTTAATATCTTCCCCGGGGCACAAGCGGGGCAGCCCCCGATTGGGCGCCTGGATGATTCTGGAGCCCTGGATGACAGCACTTCCACCACACCAGGAAGTGCTGCTGGAAGAGGAACCAAATGCACCTAGAGTGTTTCCGGGTGCCCATGCAGCACTTCCGCCACACCAGGAAGTGCTGCAAGAAGTTCCTCAGGGCACACCTGGAGCACATCCGGGTGCAACATAAAAGGGGCCGCCTCACTCCATTTGGGGAACCGGAGTCAGGAGGCAGAGGACGGAGCTTGCAAGGAGAGGAGAGGAAAAGAGAGGAGTGGAGTGCATGCGGCAGAAGAATAAAAAAAGGTGAAGAAAGGGAAGAGGACTGATTCAGTGGACTGGTAAATTGTGCATTGTGTTGTGTGCTAAAAAGAAATAATAAACATGTGTGCTTTTGGGATTTGGCTGTCTCAGTGTCTGTCTGTGTCCGGGCGGGTGTTTCACACATGCTTGTGTGCTACATGCCAGTGGTGCTCTCCCTAACTTCTGGTGGCATTCAAGGCTTTATGCGAGACACAGAAAGCTAAATATAGGTATAGCTTGATGTGACCTAAATTTTATCTGAAGGCGTTGTTAAATGTGACCTGATCACTTATTGTTTTACATGGACCTTTTGTGTATAATTGCACTGTACCATCTTTCATGTGTTTGGCAAGTTGCATTGTCTCACTGCACAAGCTGAATTGCTGATCAAAGAGGTAAAGCAAATTGTCAATTTTTTATAAATATAACAACAGTTTTCTAATTCCTGAAAATGTTGCATTTATTTTCCTATCATTATATATATGATACTGGACAGATATTGTATGTTGACCAATCTTTAAAGCAGCTTATGACAGTACATACTGTTAATAGTGCTATAAAAATACCTATTGATTGTCCATAGCATCTTTGCATACTGTAATCCTTGCAACAAAATATACTTGCAAACAATGCACGACAAAGCTGGTAAAGAGAAGAATGTGGTAGGTGTGTTTAAGCATGTGCTTTTGATACTTCAGTTCTCCACTGAGGATTATTTACTGTATCTTTTCCCATATCACCAATAATCTAACTCATATGGCCTGATCCCAGTTTTTATAAGTATCTTTTTCTTTCCATACTTCTCTGCTTAAGGTTGGTGTTTATCTGCTGTAACTCCAGTTTACCAGGAGTGGGTTTGGGCTCCACCCTCAGCTCCTTTTTCTGCCTGAATTTGCCCCAGGCCTCTGCCAGTGTCTATTGCTATATAACATTAATCATGCTTCAGCCATGTGATGGGAAGGCTGCTGGAAATTAAAAAGAGGGAGCTAGACTACAGGTCTTCAGTCCAGCATGACATCTGTTTGCTCTTAAAATCACCTCTAGTTTAGTGCTCCACATTTTTGTAAACTTTGATGTTGAAGTATTTTAGCTTGTTATGATCTTTCACTTGTTTTTGAACTTTGCCTTTAGTGCATCACATTATTATGCGGGTAGTGCTGCTGTCTCGCAATAAGGAGACCTGGGTTCGCTTCCCGGGTCCTCCCTGCTTGAAGTTTGCATTTTCTCCCTGTGTCTGCGTGGGTTTCCTCCTGGTGCTCCGGTTTCCTCCAATAGTCCAAAGACATGCAGGTTAGGTGAATTGTCACTTGGTGTGTGTGTGTGTGCCCTGCGGTGGGCTGGCGCCCTGCCCGGGGATTTGTTCCTGCCTTGCACCCTGTGTTGGTTGGGATTGGCTCCAGCAGACCCCCGTGACCCTGTGTTAGGATATAGCGGGTTGGGAAATGACTGACTGACATTATTATGCCTTCCTTCTTTTGATTTAACCACTGCAATTTGGATTTCATACTTAATTTGTATTTCCATGTTATAACTTCTGTACGCCTGCTCATTCAGGTCTGCACCCTACTGTCCGTACTTTGTAACTACTGCCACAGTTCACTCCACTTTCCTGTGAAATCCAACAAACTTGAGGGAAAAAGAGGAAGAACTCTGAATGCTTCAAACCATATTGTTCTGTCTTATTAAGAGTGTAAGAAGGTCTCTGGGAGGGAGAGGGAGTCTAGCATGCCTTTGAAGGTCCACAAGAGAGAGTCACTGTTTACAGTAAAAGAAGAAGTTCACTTCCAGTTGATACACAAGGGGAACATGGCTAAATTAGCCTAGCAAGATAAAAATATAGAGGGACCCTCGCCCTGTCTCGTAGAGCAAAAGAGTGATGTCTGCTCACCTGAGGGTTATGGTGTGTGGAACTTTATCAGAATTAGCTGATATTAAGAGTGGTGTTCCACAGAGGTTAGTGCTAGTGGCCAATTCTCTTTTTAATATATATAAATGATTTGGATAGGAATTTGGATAAGTAACAAGTTGGTTAAATTTGCAGATGATGCCAAGATAGATGGATTGGCAGATAATCTGGAATCCATAAAATCATTGCAGAGGGACTGGACAGCATACAGATTTGTGAGATTTGCGGCAGATGAAATTTACTGTAATGTAAGTAAATGTAAAGTATTACACATAGGAAGTAAAAATGTTAGGTTTGAATATACAATGGGAGGTCTGAAAATCGAGAGTACACCTTATGTGAAGGATTTCGGAGTCATAGTGTACTCTACACTATCAATTTCCAGACAATGTTCAGAAGCCATTAACAAGAGAATGTTAGGTTTATAGCATGTTGTGTAGAGCTCAAGTCCCAGGAGGTTATACTCAAACTTTAAAACACACTGGTGAGGCCTCATCTGGAGTACTGTGTGCAGTTTTGGTCTCCAGGCTACAAAAAGACATAGCAACACTGGAAAAAGTTAAGAGAAGAGCAACTAGGCTGATTCCATGGATACAGGAGACGAATTATGAAGAAAGATTAAAAGAGGTGAGCCATTTAAGCAAAAGAAGACACGATTGAGGTGTATAACATTATGAAGGCAATTAGTACAGTGAGTCAAAACTGTAATTTTAAAATGAGTTCACCAGAACATGGGAACACAGTTGTTAAGAGTAAATTAAAGGCAGACGTTAGGAAGTTTTTCTTTACATAGAGAATCACAGACACTTGGAATAACCTACCAAGTAGTGTAATAGAGTGTAGGACTTTAGAGACTCAAAACTTGACTTGATGTTTTTTTAGAAAAATTAAGTGGATAGGACTGGTAAGCTTTGTTCGCCCTAAAGGCCTGTTCTTATCTAGATTTGTCAAATGTTGTGATGTTCTGTTGATGGGAACTGACACTTTCCATTCTTTTGTTTGAAAACATTGAAAATGTAAGAAATGAGCCCAATTCCGTAAAATGGACAGACGTACAGCTGTGAAAATCCTGCAAATACATTGCCGAGGTCAAGGATGGAGAATGTATGGTAAGAATGGTTGCCACAGCTTACCGAATGCCACCATCACACCAACAGCTTTGTTCCACTCTAACCTCCTGCATATCTCTTACTAATTCATATTAAACCTTGGCAAGCAGCTAATTAGCCAAAATGGCAACAAAAACTAAAACCAAAATCATGTATGAAATCACATCATTTAATGTTAGAATTAGAATTTGAAAAAAAAGTGCACACAAATGTGAATAAAAATAGATTAAATAGAAATGTTTCAAACTAAAATGCAATCTAAAATCTTAGAAAGAGTTCTGCATCATACTGAAATTATTTGCCTGACTGTGTTGTTACTGTAAAAGCTATCCTTTCATTAATTACACTTACTTGCTTTGTCTTTTCTAGTGTTGTGAAGTGCCACAGCCTATTCTGGCAACACTGTGTCCAAAGCAGGAACCATCTCAGGAAGGGGCAATTGCAAAGCACACTCCCACAAACACTCACATGTGTCATTGTCTTTGGGATTAATAACACTAGAGTACCTGGGAAAAAAACCCTAGAAAGACAAATTCAGTGGCAAGGCCTGGACTCAAACCCAGAACTTTGGAGCCGTAAGGCACCAGTGTAAGCCACTGCACCACTATGCTGCCACTCTATAAAATATACATTTAATAATAATACATTTTTCTATGTCAATCTACTTAAAAAGGCAGAACCTAGTCTGTTTTTTGCGTTTATCTATAGAGAGATGAATCTATCTACAAAGTTCAGTGTCAGCCAGCTGTCACACTAAATTCTCTCAGTATGTTGTCTGCATCAATGCATTAACACAGCTCTCTGTTGAGATGCGAATGCCCTTTTACTGAGTGATGACGTAAAAGATAAATCTCCCTCTGTAAATGTTCTTCATGACCTGAACATTTCTTTTTCTTAACTATGTACCTTGAGGAGTATACTGATATTTCTTATGGCATTTTTCTTTCCTGTGTGAGCTGCTACCCTTCAAGATGCTTATAAAGTCTTCTTAATAATTGAATAAATCACCACCCTCATACTCTCAGTTCATATCCTCTTTAGAAAGCATAGAGACCAAGATGTCTATAAACATTTTTTTGAATGGATAAGAAGTTAAGACAATATATTTTATGTGAACAGCTTGTTCATTCTAAGGGAGGACATGTGATTCAAATCACACTTAGACTGTAAGAGAGGAGTCTGAACTCTTATGTTATATTCTGTGTAAAAAGGCATCCTCCTACATTTGAATTTTGACAAAATTCAGATTACATTACAATTTGTTTTACAGTAAAATATGAAAGTATTCAGTTTAGCTGATGAAGACATATTTTACCTTACTGAGCTACAGAAATTTAAGTTTAGCCCAAAAAGCTTGGTCATTTAGTTTTCTGCTCATAGCTGATCAGATCAAAATAAAGTCATCAGGTCAAATCCCAGACAGGTCTGATTTGCTGTCTAAACACATGACAGGAAATAATTGAATTCATTGCCAGTCTGTGTGGAGTATCATTGTCTCTGGTTATTCTGGTTTCCACTTGCTTTTCAAAGAATTGCATGTTGGGTAATATAGCCAGTGTGAGTGACTGTAGGTGCGAGTATGCATAATAATAGACTTGAATCACATTGAGGGTTTCTTCCTGCTTTGATTCCTTTGCTTTTTTCTTCTAGTACTAAATAATGTGGATCCAAAATATAAATGGATGTAAAGAGATCATTATGTTAAATATCCCAGGTGTACCACATCATCAGTGAACACGTACTATCAATCAGATTTATATAACAATTTGATATTATACAATCACACATACAATATAATCCATTAGAAATGTGTTAATTATAACAAAAGACAAAGAGCCTACAGGTTAAGGAGTTAACAATTATAAAGCAGACATCAGTAGATACAAGAAATTTATGTGTATGCTGAGAATGGTGTTAAACATTAACCTTAATACTTCTGTGCATTTGAGATGGACTTTAATCAAGATACATTTTGATAATGAGGTGAAACTGCACTTACTGAGTACAATACTGGATAATCTGTTATGCGCATGAGAATTCTGTCTTGATTACAGGGACGCAGGAGTGGTCAATGTCTAAAACCAACAGTAAAACATGTCCATCTACTTCCCCATAGATGTGAAGCTGCTGATTTGGAAGAAGACATATAATACATGATTTTGCTCTACTCATCAGTCCAATCTTAAAAAGAGTCCCAGTAGACGAAAGACTTGGAAGGGTGAGGAGACAGAATCCTCTCTTTAACAGAATTAACAAAAAAAAATTAAGATTGTGATGAGATAGCTGTTGGTTGTTCAACTTGCCAACTCTTCTTTAGGATCTCTAGTCTCTTTTTGCACCTTGAACCCTGCAAAGAAAATGTTCAGTATTTATAGAACACAAACAATTTGTGATATGCAGCAGAGTGAGTAATTTAATCACAAATGCCTTTTCATGTAAATAAATCTTTAAGAAGCATTAAAATTATTTTATTTTCTATGTATTCATTAGGACCAAGTACCTCAATAGGTGCTCCCTAAGGCGATTAAACAGTTTTCTTGAGGTGGGCATTCCATAAAAGAGAAAGCAGTGACACTAAGCTAGTAGATATGGCTGAAGTTTGGAAAACTAATTCTGCATGTGTTAGGTGTCCACACTCTTAAATGAGAAACACATTGGGTCAGGTTCGCATTTTTGTAAACTAAATACTCCCTGTAAAGCTTATTACCTTTGAACATTATTTGGAAACACTTGGTGACAAGATATGTCTGATAAAGACTAATCGCCTCTGTTTTTCCACTTTAATAGCTTCTCCATCCTGTTCATATACTGTAATTGGCAAAGAAGGGTAAAAGCAATCCTGTTACTGGAACCACAAGTCAATGAAACCTTGCTAATACTTCACACCTTCTATAGAGCTTCTAAAACTTCGTAGATGTAAAGAAAAAGCTTCATGTAATTTGGGACCTGCACAGCTTATACGATAGGAGCAATGAGCTAGACATATACAATGCACAGATCTATTAACTATTATTACATAAAATGAGTGTTGCATGACTAAAATTAAAATATAAGTTCATACATATGTTTTCTGTTTTGGGAAGCAACAGTGTGTCCCTGCAGCATCGGGGCAAGTCAGAAACCAGTTCATTATTGTATGTCAATACATCACAGGACACACACAACTCCTTCAAAAATCAAAAAATATATATACTTCTAGCCTTTAGTCTAATGTACACATCTTTAGTTTTTGAATTTTAGAGGAAGCCAGAGACCATAAAAATCACACTAACATATTAAGAATAAACAACCTCCAAACAGTGGCTACACCATGAACTGAATACCTGTTCTACCACAGCAAGAAAAAAGCCTGGAAAAATGTTTTTTTTATGGACTGGGAGATAGGGGAGCCAAATATAATGGTGAAAAGACAAACTGAAGGTCAGAACACCAGGAGATCAAAACAAAAAGGAATCAAGTTGAAATAAACAATTGAAGGCTTTTTGCCCTGAATAATATTTTATTTAACTACTTCCTGAAACTGTATCAAATGTTTTATAGTTGAATATCTAAAATCATGAAAAAATGTCACCCTGTAGCAGTGCTACGGAGTAATGGACTCCATTTCCCAGCATGCCCTGAGGGTATTGCCCGATCGGTCATCTGCAACAGGTGCAGACGCAGCTAGTGACAAGAAGGGCCAGAGGTAACTTTAAAAGGGAGCAGCTAAGAAACCATGTTGTTTTCTGTTTGTATTCATCCGTCTGTCTCGCCTCCAATACTTCCTGTGGAATATTGTTTCTATCCTGGATTGTTGAACATGTTAATGATGTATGGACTGTTTCGAGCCTCTCTGTCGTGTGAGTAGTGTTGGATTGGTCATCATACTTCATCAGGGGGAGCGCTCCCCAGATCTGTTCACCCCTCACCACATCAGGACCACTTGTAGGACTGTTTAATACATTATATACAGAAAGCTGTTCATCTTTCCCCCCATTTCACTTCAAATGCTACTGTTGCATTTGAATTGTTAATGGACTGGGTCATTAGTGTTTATTGTTGTGTTAGTAATTAATATCACTGTGGGGAAAATGAAGGGTTAACTGTTTATTTGTTGTTTATATTTCCTTTTCATTTAATAAATTGCATAGTTATTTATTTAATTTACTCTTAATCCGTGTCTCTGTGTGTGAGTGGTGCAAGTCGAGCCAAGGCTGGGTGCGTTCCTGGGATCTCCACCAAAAAAAAAAAACAAACAAATCACTGTCCCGTCAATAGTGTGAATCTGAATTACAACTTTATTGATATCATCTCAATGCATCATTTCCAGGTGTCATGTAATGGCAATGGTTCCTCCCTACAATATGGCAGCCAAAACTATAAGCAAAAAAATAAAGAAACAAAATTATCAGCAGTAAGGATTCCAAAAGGAGGCACATTTAAAATAAAACAAAAAAAAAAATCCACAAAATCATTACACTGGAGCTGTGAGGCAACAGCTTTATCTAATGCACCCTTAAATGTGCCAAAAAATATAATTCAAAATCAAAAGAACTCTTTCATTATTAGATGAATAATGTACTCCTTTTGCTCTTACAGGATCCAACTTTATTTTAAAAAATATTCTCAATTTTAAATGTAGCACAGACCTGCATTTCTTGCCGGAGACCATTGCATCACTGAGAACTGCCTTGGGGGGTTGTTGTCATTCCATCTCTTGCAAAAGCCATCCACATGAACTCTATCAAAATCACCAGTGCTTCATTTAGCATTCTGTACTCCTTTCTTAAGCATTCATTACCTGCCTTTGTGTGTGTGTGTTTGGTGGGGAGTAATCCAGTTAAGGTTAAATTGCAATTTACTTTCCAATTTGCTTCCTGGCTAAGATGGATTTTGTGCAGGGATGTGCACAGACCTGTTGCTGGACAGTGGCTCAAAAGGGGAGATGGAGCACTTTACAGGACAGACTTTGTTAAATCTTAATCTTGGAAACAAATTAGTGCCTACTTTTATTTCTGTGTTTTTTATTTCACTGGAAACATGGATGCATTTCAGGGTCATTATCACAAATTCACAAACTTGGCAATTGCTGGTTAGATAGATAGATAGATAGATAGATAGATAGATAGATAGATAGATAGATAGATAGATAGATAGATAGATAGATAGATAGATAGATAGATAGATACTTTATTAATCCCAATGGGAAATTCACATTATGTCATTATGTCACATTATAAGAAAATACACCCCCTCTGCTGTGTGTATACTTTAATTTCCTAATACAAAATACTATATTTTAAGAGTAAACCAAAAAAATCCCATTTAGTTACAAGAACCTTAACAAATTAAGTTCCCATCATAGCACATCAAAGATTTTTTTTCTACCATAGTGTTTATTGTGGGTCAAATATTCAGGAAAATACTAGAACTAATCAGCAGGTACCTTATGTGATCAGTCTTTTTTCACATTAGACATTCATCAAGAAATTCCTACTGTATGATCTAGACTTCTAAAGTGGAATGTAAAATTTTTATATACGATTATACTATATGTATTAAGCTATCTCAGTAACAAATCAAAGACAATAATACTCCTTTGCTTGTTTGGTTGTTGTTAACTTTTGCGTTTAACAGCAAAATCTATTATTTTAGTTCTGCCTCCTGTCTACTTGTACTGGAAGACATTGGTAAATATAAAGAAAACAGCACCAAATGTAAAAATAATGACAATATGTTTACTCTTTCAAAGAGCCCCCTTAATATATCCATCCATCCATCCACCCATCCATCCATCCATCCATCCATCCATCCATCCATCCTCTTCCGCTTATCCGAGATCGAGTCGTGGGGGCAGCAGCTTGAGCAGAGATGCCCAGACTTCCCTCTCCCCGGTCACTTCTTCTAGCTCTTCCGGGGGAATCCCAAGGCATTCCCAGGCCAGCCAAGAGACATAGTCCCTCCAGCGTGTCCTGGGTCTTACCCGGGGCCTCTTCCCGGTTAGACAAGCCCGGAACACCTCACCAGGGAGGCGTCCAGGAGGCATCTTGATCAGATGCCCGAGCCACCTCATCTGACTCCTCTCAATGCGGAGGAGCAGTGGCTCTACTCTGAGCTCCTTCTGGATGACCGAGCTTCTCACCCTATCTTTAAGGGAAAGCCCAGACACTCTGTGGAGGAAACTCATTTCAGCCGATTGTATTCGCAATCTCGTTCCTTCAGTATCTACGCATAGCTCATGACCATAGGTGAGGGTAGGAACATAGATCGACTGGTAAATTGAGAGCTTTGCCTTACGGCTCACCTTTTTCACCATGACAGACCGATACAGAGCCTGCATCACTGTGGATGCCGCACCGATCCACCTGTCGACCTCCCGCTCTATTCTTCCCTCACTCATGAACAAGACCCCGAGATACTTGAACTCCTTCACTTGGGGCAGGATCTCACTCCCAATCCTGAGAGGGCACTCCACCCTTTTCCGGCTGAGAACCATGGTCTCGGATTTGGAGGTACTGATTCCCATCCCAGCCGCTTCACACTTGGCTGCTAACTGATCCAGAGAGAGTTGAAGATCATGGCCTGACAAAGTAAACAGGACAACATCATCTGCAAAAAGCAGTGAGCCAATCCTGAGCCCACCAAACCGGACCCCCTCAATGCCCTGGCTGTGCCTAGAAATTCTGTCCATAAAAGTTATGAACAGAATCGGTGACAAAGGGCAGCCCTGGTGGAGTCCAACTCTCACCGGAAACGGTTTGACTTACTGCCGGCAATGCAGACCAAGCTCTGACACTGGTTGTACAGGGACCATACAGCCCTAATCAGGGGGTCCGGTACCCCATATTCCTTGAGCACCCCCCACAGGATTCACCGAGGGACACGGTCGAACGCCTTTCCCAAGTCCACAAAACACATGTAGACTGGTTGGGAAAACTCCCATGCACCCTCCAGGACTCTGCCAAAGGAGTAGAGCTGGTCCACTGTTCCACAACTAGGACAAAAACCACACTGTTCCTCCTGAATCCGAGGTTCGACAATCTGACGGACCCTCCTCTCCAGGACCCCAGAATAGACTTTTCCAGGGAGGCTGAGGAGTGTGATCCCACTGTAGTTGGAACACACCCTCTGGTCCCCCTTCTTAAAGAGGGGGACCACCACCCCGGTCTGCCAATCCAGAGGCGCTGTCCCTGATGTCCATGCGATGTTGCAGAGACGTGTCAACCAAGACAGTCCTACAACATCCAGAGCCTTGAGGAACTCTGAGCATATCTCATCTATCCCCGGGGTCCTGCCGCCAAGGAGTTTTTTGACCACCTCGGTGACCTCAGTCCCAGAGATGGGAGAGCCCACCTGCAAGTACCCATGCTCTGCTTCCTCATTGGAAGACATGTTAGTGGGATTGAGGAGATCTTCAAAGTACTCCCCCCACCGACCCACAACATCCCGAGTCAAGGTCAGCAGTGCACCATCCCCACCATATACAGTGTTGTCACTGCACTGCTTCCCCCTCCTGAGACGCCAGATGGAAGCCGTTCTCCATGGCCTCCCCAAACTCCTCCCACGCCCAAGTTTTTGCCTCAGCAACCACCGAAGCCACATTCTGCTTGGCCTGCCGGTACCTATTAGCTGCCTCCGGAGTCCCACAGGACAAAAGGGTCCTGTAGGCCTCCTTCTTCAGCTTGACGGCATCCCTCACCGCCAGTATCCACCAACGGGTTCTGGGATTGCCGCCATGACAGGCATCAACCACCTTACGGCCACAGCTCCAGTCAGCTGCCTCAACAATAGAGGCACAGAGCATAGCCCATTCAGACTCAATGTCCCTCACCTCCCTCGGGACATGGTCGAAGTTCTGTCAGAGGTGGGAGTTGAAGCTACTTCTGACAGTGGACTCTGCCAGATGTTCCCAGCAGACCCTCACAATATGTTTGGGCCTACCAGGCCTGACCGGCATCCTCCCCCACCGACGAAGCCAACTCACCACCAGGTGGTGATCTGTTGACAGCTCCGCCCTCTCTTTGCCCGAGTGTCCAGGACATATTGCCACAAGTCCGATGACCACGAACTGAGGCCTAGGGTGTCCTGGTGCCAGGTGCACATATGGACACCCCTATGCCTGAACATGGTGTTCGTTATGGACAATCTGTAACGAGCACAGAAGTCCAATAACAAAACACCACTCAGGTTCAGATTGGGGGGGCATTCCTCCCAATTACGCCCTTCCAGGTCTCACTGTCATTGCCCACGTGAGCATTGAAGTCTCCCAGCAGAACGAGGGAGTCCCCAGGAGGTGTGCCCTCTAGCACCCCCTCCAGGGACTCCAAAAAGGGTGTGTACTCCAGACTGCTGTTCAGCGCATACGCACAAACAACATTTAGGACCTGTCCCTCCACCCGAAGGCTACCCTCTCATCTACTGGGGTGAACCCCAATAAACAGGCTCCAAGTCGGGGGGCAATAAGTATGCCAAAACCCACTCGGCGCCTCTCACCAGGGGCGACACCAGAGTGGTAGAGAGTCCAGCCCCTCTCTAGGAGACTGGTTCCAGAGTCCACGCTGTGCGTCGAGGTGAGCCCAACTATATCTAGCCGGAACCTCTCAACCTCGCACACTAGCGCAGGCTCCCAAGAGCCAGCTTCTGTAGCCGAGGATCGGACCACCAAGGTCCCCGCCTTCGGCCACCACCCAACTCACACTGCACCCGACCTCCTTGGTCCCTCCTACAGGTGGTGAGCCCATGGGAAGGGGGACCCACGTTGCCTCTTCGGGCTGTGCCTGGCCGAGCCCCATGGGTGCAGGCCCGGCCACCAGGTGCTCGCCATCAAGCCAGACCTCCAAGCCTGGCTCCAGAGGGGGGCCCCGGTGACCCACGTCCAGATGAGGGAAAATGCCATCCAATATTTGTACGCGTCATAGGAGGTTTTCTGAACCACTCTTTGTCACATCCCTCGCCTAGGACCAGTTTGCATTGGGTGACCCTACCAGGGGCATAAAGCCCCTGACAACAGAGCTCCTAGGATCATTTGGACACAAAAACCCCTCCACCACGATAAGGTGGCAGCTCATGGAGGGGCCCTTAATATATAAAGAGAATAAAACTGTCCAGGAATTCATCCCTCAAAAAATTGGCCATCCCTAAGCATGCTGATACAGCTTTATACTGTGTATTTAACCAGAGTTCAATGTCACTCGGCAGTCTTTTGTACATGGACACATAAATTCCTTGCTTCTTAGTAAGGGTTCTTTTGTTGAAATGACTGGAAAAAAGGAAAAGTCAGCCTGCCTACTGTATTCTGCCTCTTCACAATGCCAGTAATAACATATGTATGACAGAATCCCATTCTTAACTAATTGCCAGTCCATCAAAGTGCACTACCACTCACACATAGGCAAAAATACACACATAACAGCACTCTTCTGATAAGAACAAACTGAATTCTTAATGAAAACATTCATTTTACAGAGAAATGTGCAATGAAGGACCTTTATTTAGTGTAAATAAATATAAAAATGATTACTCATTTCGCTACATTTGGTAACATGCTGCAACTTTTGTGTATACATTGATTCTTACTTAGAAATTACTTTCATGTGTAACAGCGCTGAGATCAGTAAGTAAACACTCCTCATTGTCACATAGACTTTTTCAAAGTACTCAGAAGGCTTGATTTTTTAAATCACACATGAGGTTAGGAGCACACACTGATATAGCGCATTGCCTCACCCACCACATGACAAACCAACTCAGGATGCCAGATTAGGGTCCAAGTGCAGCCATGCAATGGGTGACACCTCAGCACCACACTAGTTCAGATGGAATGGAACCAGTGGGAGTTTTTTTATGGTGGCTGGAGTGCCAATTCTGCCACCAAGCCCCAGGTTTTCCATGCAGGTTGGAAGGCCTACATGGAGGGCTGGATGCAGATTAACGTCATACCCAGGATGGAGCAATTGCAGGTTAAGAGCCTTGCTCAAGGGCCCAATGAAGTAGAGTCACTTTTGGTGTTTACGGGATTTGAACCAGCAACCTTCCAATTGCAAGGTGAGCATGCTAACTGCAGTTAAAAAATAGTCCTCTCCAAAAGAAAATATTATACTGGTGTCTTGATTTACATTCAACTTACATGCTGCCGACTAGTGAGCTATTTATCAAATGCACAAAATGTATATAAATATACAAGTCTCACGTGTGAAAAAGAGACCAGAGAGACAAATTAAGTGTTGGGGAACCGTCCCCATATACTGTAGGTGAACCAAAATATTTGCTTTTTGTACAGCACTGCAAGAGTGAGCATATACATTCGCCATTGATACTGGAAAGGCGGTTGGTTTTATGGCAGATGGACCATAAGGGTGACCGGGTTGAAATCATCACATGGGGATGCCTGGAATGCGGAAGTTCTTCCTTGTACAAGCTGCACTTATTGGGATCCGTCTGGTCCTCGGTCTTTCTGACAAAAAAGGGAGAGAAGCATTAGTATGCCATCTTATACCCCCATCCAATGAGTTTTTGCACTCCGTTGGTCCTTCTGGCTGCCCCATAATCACACATGTGTGACACATAATAAACTGGCTTTACAATGAGGACATTTTGTTTTAGTTCAATTGACTGTGAAGACTTGATTTTTGCCTTCCATAGGGAGGATGCAGCATCTTTTAGAACCAAACCTTTTTGCACCCTGGTGAAGGTGCGTGCTTGCCGCTGCTGTACAAGAATGACGATAACAAAAAAGGTTGCAAAGATATTAATATGGTGTATATTAAAAAAGACAGATTTTCAATTATAATCTACAAGTCTAAAATCTAATTGATATTATACAGTACTTTAACTAAAATAAGAACCCATCATCTTGTCGTCTGTTCCTGGCACTCGTTTTTTAGCCTTGACTGCCCAACTCTTATTTTACTGACAGTCTCATGATTAGTTTCTGTCATCTGACAAAAACTTGATTATGACTAGCATTTTGCAGATGATGCCATACAGCTACTATAATGTATCCTTAGCCTGTACCTACTATTTTGAGATTTACACTTTAAAACCACAGGTAACATTTAACAAAGTCAGCTAAAGTATTGTCCAATGTAATAAACAAAACAGTTACACACCTCATTAGTGGTTTTACCCTGCTTTGTGTCAAATTTCAAGCAGATGCTTTTCAAATTTACCAGCCCTAGACGCCCTCATTTTCCATCTTTCAACACTGAAATAGCGCTAAGCCGCAGTCACTACAATCTAAAAACAGAGCCTCCCATAGCCTCAAGAGAATTTGATAGCATGCATTTTAAATAGGACTGGAAGAAAACTGTGGTTCCTTGTAGAGCATTTTCTTTTATAAATATCATAAAGGCTACATTTTCTACAAGTATGGTTTGTTAGCTTACATCTGATGTAAAATATATCTTTAAACCCACAGGACACTCTATATCTTTCCTTATTCATTATGACTGCGGGCGAAAGGCAATACCTTTACCTGCGCCCAGAGGCACCTGTTATCATGAAAATATCTATTGAAATACTCTGGAGTTGATAGGCAGAAAATGCTGTGTGCTGAGAAAAAAAAGTTATGTAGTAAATCTTTAATAGATGGAATGGAAACCATAACATGCAATCTAAAAAAGCTGGCATGATAATCAAAGTGAATGTGTGCGCAACTTGTGCAAAAAACTATCTTACCTCATTACACCGTACAAAACAATACAACCAGTACACTAATATTTGTTATACATTATTTGGAAGTAATAGCAATAATTATCATAGGCCATATTTTAGTTCCATTTCGGAATGTAAACCATAATCAACCAACCTTTAAAAAGGCATGTTGCTTATCACTACTTTTTCTTTGTATCTTAAAATGCAAAAGGAGGAGCATTTAGGTCTTAACTAGAGAAAGGAACAAATGAGGCAATGAAGAGAAAGGCACAGGGGATTGAGCCCCTGTAGCCTCCACTCTGTGCTTGTGTTTGCTTTTGTGTAAATTTTGAATGCATTCCTGATATTCATGTGAGTTTCCAAAAACAGACTCTGACTTCTTTGCACTGATCAAAGCAATGTGGAAAGTGTCCCTGATAAATGCTAATCTTTTTCATTTGTTCTTGAATTAATTTTGCAAGGTGGATCGGCGACAAACTCCTTGAAGGGACCATGAGCCTTGTGAAAATCAGATTCCTATGTGCTTTATGAGTTTTCAAAACTATCAGTGCACGTAGGACTCTGATAGCGCATTCGCAGTATAGAAAAAGAAATACTTTAAGGAGCTGCAGCAAATTGCTCCCATTAATGTGCCAAATATGTGGAAAATAACAGTCTTCAGAACTGGTGGCAGTCATGTTGTCATTAAAAAAAAAGAAAGCAAATGTTAAGTGGTACTTAAAAGTGTTTATCTTTATGTTCATTTGTGAAATAAGAACATTAGGACAACCTAGACGAGAACAGGCCAATCAGCCCAACAATGCTCGCCATTCCTTCCTATCCACTTAATTCTTCTAAAATAACATCAAATCTAGTTTTGAAAGTCCCTAAAGTCTTACTGTCTACCATACTATTTGGAAGCTTATTCCAAATGTCTATGGTTCTCTGTGTAAAGAAAAACATTCGAATGTTTGTGAGAAATTTACCCTTAACATGTTTCCAACTGTGTTCCTGTGTTATGATAGAACTCATTTTAAATTAACAGTCTCAATTCACCACACTAGTTTTAAACACTTCAATCATGTCTCCTCTTAATCTTCTTTTGCTTAAACTGAAATGGCTCAGCTCTTTTAATCTTTCCTCATAATTCATCCCCTGTAGTCCTGGAATCAGCCTAGTCACTCATCTCTGGATTTTTTCTAGCACTGTTATGTGTTTTTTGTAGCCTGGAGACCAAAACTGCACACAGTACTCCAGATGAGGCCTCACCAGTGCTTTACAAAGCTTGAGCATAACCTCCATGGACTTATAGTCTACACGTGGTGCTATACCACATTCCGCTAGCCTTCTTAATGGCTTCTGAACACTATCTGGCAGTTGATAGTGCTGAGTCCACCATGACTTCAATATCCTTTCTAGAAGTTGTATTTTCGATTTTCAGTGTATTCACACCTAACAATTTTATTTCCTATGTGTAATACTCTACTTTTGCTTACATTAAATTTCCATCCATCCATCCATTATCCAACCCGCTATATCCTAACTACAGGGTCACGGGGGTCTGCTGGAGCCAATCCCAGCCAACATAGAGCGCAAGGCAGGAAAGAAACCTCGGGCAGGGCACCAGCTCACCACTGACATTAAATTTCATCTGCCACAAATCTGCCCAAGCCTGTATGCTGCTCAGGTCCCTTTGAAATGATTCAATAGATTTTAGATTATCTCCCAATCCACCTAACTTGGTATCATCTGAAAACTTAACAAGCTTGTTACTTATATTCCTACCCAAATTAATTATATACTGTAAATTAAAAATAACAGCAGCCTTAGCACTGACCCCTGTGGAACACCACTCTTAATGTCAGCTAATTCTGATGAAGTTCCTCACACCATCACCCTCTGCTTCCTGTGTCTGAGCCAATTTTTCATCCATCTACAAACATCACCCTGAACTCCCACTTCTTTTAATTTGATGCCCAGCCTCTCATGTGGCACCTTAGCAAATGCTTTCTGAAAACCAAGATAAACAATATCATATGCTCCACTTTGATCATATCCTTTTGTTGCTTCCTCCCAGAATTCCAGCATGTTGGTAAAACATGACCTCACTTTTCTGAAACCATGCTGACTGTTAAGTAAACCTCTTGTTCTTGCTATATGTTGCTCAATCTTATCCTTAATTTTTCCTTTTATTAATTTACCTGTGATGCACATTAAGCTTACTGGTCTAGAGTGGCTTGGACCTGCCCAGTCAGTCTTTTTATATAACGGGATACAATTGGCCATTTCCCAGTCTTTCAGAATTACTTTAGTATGTAGCGACTTCCTAAATATATCTCAAGGGTTTATATATGTACTCACTCACCTCTTTAAGTACTCAAGGGTAAATATTATCTGGTCCTGGTGATTTGTTTGATTTCGACCTATTTAATTGAAGCAGCACTTTTCCCTCTAAAATTTCGAAGCCACTCAGTATCTCCTTAGTAGTCCCTTTTGCCGCTGGGAGGTTATCTACTTTCTCACATGTGAAGACCTCAGAAAAATGTAAGTTTAGAGCATGTGCTATTTCACTGTCTGTATTTTTTAATTCCTCTTTACTAATCCTGATGCACTTCTCCTCCTCCTTGACTGCTCTTTTACTACTAAAATACTGAAAGAATCTCTTTAGGTCATCTTTCGCTTTACCTGCTATATTCCTCTCTAACTGCCTTTTAGCCTTCCTAATATCCTTCATATTGGTTGCCCTCATGTTCTCGTACCTTCTACGATTCACATTGGAAGTATTAATCTTATATATCTTAAACGGCTGTTTTTATTCCATTCCAACTTCATTTTCAAGTCCTTATTAACAAACTGGAGTTTTTTTTAATTTCCTGCTAATTCCAAATTTAGGTAATGTGCCTGTTCTGCATTATATGTTGTAAAATGCTCCTCAACTGTCTCCACACTTAAAAGCTTATCGTAGTTCATGCTCCTTAGACTTTGCCGCATCTGCTCAAAATCTGCTCTACCAAAGTTAAACTTAACAGTTTTAGTCTTAGCATCCACACTCTTCCAAGACATTGAGAATTGTATTAAATTATTCTCACTTGACCCTAGTGGTTCAATCACCTCTGTGTCTTCAATTCTATCCTGATTATCACAAAATACTATACAGTATCTAGACAGGCTTCTCTCCACATTGTTACTGTATTTTAAAACAGTATGTTAAAGCACCAATCACTGATTGCTTCTAAAAACTCCCGCCCTTGTGCTCCACTATTTGCAAGGTTAGCCCAGTTAATATTCAGGTACTTAAAGTCCCCTGTGACTATAATATCCCACTGTAGAGTTGCCTTTTTAATATTACTAAAGAGATGGACTATAAGCAGTCCACAGCAATTAGTAATAATCTTGTATCAAAACATTTGTAAAACTAACTCAACAGAGGAAATAATTTAAAAAATATATAAATTTACGTGTGTCTGTATTTTCGCTTTACTGCATTGTGTTGTCATGTCTCTTCCTATCACGTAATATTGTGCGATCAGCTTCATTCTACACCGATCCTCTTCGTTAAGCGCTGTTTTATTAATTTTGCTGCAGAATGTGCTCCTCCTAAAGTATCTATCTATTGTGGACACTTTTTTGTGACTGAAGACAGAGAAGAAAATTAAAATTAGTAAAAACCTTTTATTGATACATACCAGACAAGGGTAAAATGACAGAGAAATACAGTCCTAGGACACCGCACTTCATCTGCCTCGAGCGCAGATATCCTTGCTCTTTTATACCTTTCTAGTCTCCTGATCGTTGACCACGTAAGCAATAAAAATAGCGTCCTGACTCATTTTGTATTATTCCAATTGGTATAGTCTTTACCCTAAAGGTATATTTTCTTGTCACACACATCATTGAAAGAAAACTTCCAGAAAGTATATATGCTTTTTGTCACGTACGCAAAACACAAACAAGTTTGATCATTCTGTCCTATTTTCTGTACTTACACACATACATTTTGTTCAATTACATCATTTTATGTTTTTACACTATCTATCTATCTATCTATCTATCTATCTATCTATCTATCTATCTATCTATCTATCTATCTATCTATCTATCTATCTATCTATCTATCTATCTATCTATCCTTACTGAACAGATTAAGTTTAAGTAATAAACATTGATAACAGGCTGTCAACTGAGTTATTCACAATCTTACTTTCATGAGGCTCTGAATTTTTCACTACAATGGCAACACTGCAGGTCATGGAATTCATCTCAAAACTGTAGCAGCCACTGGTAAGTAATTTGCTTTTTACACATATATGCAGCATTCAAACTTCACAAAATGCAATTTGGAAACACACAGGTAAGCTGCAAAACAATTGCCATGGAAAGCAGTCAGGGAATGAGCTTTTGTTATGAGGAGGATCCAATCAGGGAAGGGCCACAAAATCAACACAAAACAATCAGGGTACAATTAGACTATCGTTTTTGCTCGTCCGCACTGATATGTCAACACTTCTTTTTCAGAAGTAAGCCCGAGAGAGCATTCATAAAAGTTTTCATTTTCAGGAATAGAAAATGACATGGTAGTATGGATGAAAGGTGGAAACATTGACAAATCAATGTGTTTATAAATGAAAATGCAGTACAGTAATCCCTCCTCCATCGCGGGGGTTGCGTTCCAGAGCCACCCGCGAAATAGGAAAATCCGCGAAGTAGAAACCATATGTTTATATGGTTATTTTTATATTGTCATGCTTGGGTCACAGATTTGCGCAGAAACACAGGAGGTTGTAGAGAGACAGGAACGTTATTCAAACACTGCAAACAAACATTTGTCTCTTTTTCAAAAGTTTAAACTGTGCTCCATGACAAGACAGAGATGACAGTTCTGTCTCACAATTAAAAGAATGCAAACATATCTTCCTTTTCAAAGGAGTGCAAAGCAAGCAGTCAAAAAAAAAATCAATACGGCTTTTAAGTATGCGAAGCACCGCCGGTACAAAGCTGTTGAAGGCGGCAGCTCACACCCCCTCTGTCAGGAGCAGGAAGAGAGAGAGAGAGAGAGATAGCGAGAGACAGATAAAAAAAATCAATACGTGCCCTTTGAGCTTTTAAGTATGCGAAGCTCCGTGCAGCCTGTCCTTCAGGAAGCAGCTGCACACAGCCCCCCTGCTCACACCCCCCTACGTCAGCGCAAGAGAGAGAGAGAGAGAGAAAGTTAGCTGGATAGCTTTTCAGCCATCTGCCAATAGCGTCCCTTGTATGAAATCAACTGGGCAAACCAACTGAGGAAGCATGTACCAGAAATTAAAAGACCTATTGTCCGCAGAAACCCGCGAAGCAGCGAAAAATCCGCGATATATATTTAAATATGCTTACATATAAAATCCGCGATGGAGTGAAGCCGCGAAAGGCGAAGCGCGATATAGCGAGGGATCACTGTAATGTGTACGAGGCCTTATATACATTAGTTGAAGTATGATGAACCAGCATATATTGTGATCTCTGCATGACCTACAATAATTGATTAGATTTATAAACAACATGCCCATAGCAATGCAAAGACAACCACAAATGGCTGCAACCATGCAAAAAACAGAAAACTCAAATGGCATTTGCCAGACAATTAAGCAATTAGTAAACCATTTGAAATAAAAATATAAAAATTGTAAAACTGAAAGTAAATAAAACATGAGGTGCAAAAACTGAAACACATCACACCTGCAGGAGAGAGGCATTACATGTGAGCCAGACTATTATACGTAAAGAATATTTGACTTTCACTTGTGGCAGATGGTACAAAATCCAGCAACATTAATCTTTAGAAAATGTAATAAAAGAAAGTTGAAGACTCCTTAGACTAGGAGTGATGCAGCTTTCAAAAAACATGTAAAAACCATGTAAACAAAATACACGATAAATATAATGTGATAATGTGGCTCTTAACTGGCTGGGACGCCTTCATTATGGAACTCCTGGGTTGCAGAGGTGCCTCGAATTCCCACAGGGCTTCATGGGAGTTGGAGTTCAGTACAGCCCTGTTGGGTTCTGTGGGTGCCGCCAGGGGGTACTGCAGGAATTGCTGAGCTCTATTTTTTTGGACTCCTGCCTCACCTGGAAGTGGTTTCAGACCATGCTAATTGGCCACTGGAAGTACTCATGGATGCAGGATTAAAGAAGCCCGCTGCCACTGCTTCAGGAGCCAGAGTTGAAAAGGAGAAGACAAAGCTTGCTGGAGGAGGAGTGGAGGCAGAAGCAGAGAGAGGGAAAGAGAAAGAGAGAGAGAGAGAAGAAAAGACAGAGACGGAGAACAGAAGGTATTCTTGTGTGCCTTTGTGCTGTGAACTGTGTATTGTGCTGGGCTGTGAGAAATGCTGCTTGGGAAGCGTTTCACATGAATAAAAGCGGAGTGCCATGCAAAAGTTGTGTCTATATCTGCTGCAGGCCACAATAAAAATATTTTTTGTGTAATTAAATATGTATAAATAAACGCATATGTCATTATTGTTCAACTTTATACCTAAATAAAAATAACAATTAAAAAATAAAAAGTTAATTTAAAACTTAAAATATGACACTAATACACAAAACTCTGCTTCTTATGTTTAACTACAGTATATTGGACATAATAATCTGAAATCTGCTCCAATGTAAGGTAGAGGGGGCAGAACCTACCCTGGCAGCAGTATGTAGTGCTGGTCCATCACAAGGCCCATTTATGATGTATTATCACAACAGTAAAACTCGTGTAACCAGTGACTATCAGGATCAGGCTGGTTGACAACAGTTGGTAGTACAGACAAATGGCATTAATGGGGAGGAGTAGGGTCTTCTACCTTCTGTATAGAAAGACCCAAAGAAAGCTGTACTATACATTAGATCCTGATAAGGAAAGATATGTCCAAGGGAGCCCAAGAGGGGGAAGGGATGACCACCCTAGTCAGACAACTACAAGGTTAACAACCTGCAGCAATGAATGAAAACAACAAGTATTGAGTGTTTGTTATTACTTATTATTTTACTGACGACTTTATCTAAGGTGCCTTACAACATTTGAGATACAACTGGTTTCAATTCTTTTGATTTTCCAATTGGAACATAGGCAGGTGAAGTGACTTGTTCATGTTCACACAGTCCCAGAAGTAGGATTTGAACTCACAATCTGAGAGTCCAAAATTTTAACCAGGTCACTACACTGCTTGCCTCATTTGTGCTGGAAGTTCTACAAGAATCAGAGAGGCCTAGAGGTTCATTAGTCAAGGATGAAATGTAAGAAGTATGTGCAAGGATCTGAATGTGCAGGCTTAGCACCTTAGCACAACCAGTAAATGGTTGCATGCAGGGACTTTGTGCTCTGCTTTATATCAGTGCCAGCATGATTGGAACTCCATAGGGACTCCCCCAACTTGAGGTCCACCAACCCCCTATCTCCACCTTCATGGATGATTTTACTATGAACACTGAGTCAGTGCTGGGAGATTGACTGATGATAGGCCAGAATGATGTCCAAGCCAGAAAAATCATAGTGCTTGGTCCTGAGGAAAGGCAGAATGACCTCTGGGAGCAGAACTACACCGTACCAAGCTCTTGATCAGGGCAGAATATGATGTCCTCTCATAGTCATCCAACATGCACTGCTGGGGCATGGTGGAGAAACCAGAGTGACCTCTTTGTCATAACAAGGGGGTCCTTGTGCACATTTTGAGCTACTGTCCAACATTCTTGGGGAAGGTCTGATATTGGTGGCAGTACAATCAGTCACTTCACCTTATCATGGGGACCACCAATAGTGCCATCACCACATACTGGAAATCAATACACCCAAGGCCATTTATTTGCTTCATCTGACCTGGACGCTTACGTATAAAACTTGATAACGCTTGAAATTATGCATGAGCTATTTCTTACACAAAAGTTTGGATTTATAAAACACAAACTTGGTGTGAAAATGGGCTTAGTGTTCCATCAACTTCAACCATTCGTAAGTCCTATGTAGATGTGTATGCTATTGGCATTTTAGTGACACAATGTTGCAAGATAATGAAGTGAACAGAAAATCTTATATCACTGTGCATTTCTACAATGTGCTGTGATGGCCCGGGTGCTCACGGCCTGGCATTTTGCCATACACAAGACATCGATAGTCATGAACCGAAGATGGACTAGTGCAATGAGGACACAAACAAGTAAGATTTGTGCAAAGTGAAGTGCATTGAAGTTCAATAAATAAATAATCCAATAAATAACCTATGAAATCCAGTGCTCTTTTGTGAGAGATAAAATCATTCAACAAATAGGTCCAAACAAATGTTAAAATCAAGACTAAAACCACAGAGTCAAAATGAGTTTTCTTTCCTCTCTGTTACCTTAGTGAGTCTCTTACCATTAGGTCTTCTCAGCAGGGCTAAAACACTGGCAAGTACAGCCATCCAACAACAGCTTCAATTCTTGCCTCCTCAGCCAGTACTGGCTGGACACCCAAACCCCGGCTTCATCTAATGACCAACATCCCAGGGGTCCAAAGGACAATCCACAAAGCCAGTTTGCTGCTTCCACTCTTACTAGCTCCTACTAGCTCAAAAGTAGTGACACAACTCGTCCCTGGAGCGCCATTCCTGTCACTAACCACGTCGCATCCCAAGTACCTTGTCTCCTGTCTACTGCCAACCACTTATCCGATCCACTTCCTTCTTTCACCAAACTCTCTGCTTTGATTTTCTCCCAGAGTGTCTTTCTCTTTCTCTCTCAATCTCTCTATATATTCTCTGTTCTACCCAGACTTTATACCATTGTGGGTGCTGGTGCTTTCACCAATAACCCATAGGACATCAGATAGGAATGGCTGTGCTGACTGCACTTGCATGTTTATAAGCAATTCACCAGTTTCCCCACGAAAGACCCAGGGGCCACATGGCCTCTCACCAGCATGCACCCACACTGTTTTTATAAAATAAACATGAACTGCCATGGACCCCTGACTCACTTCACCACACACGCCAGTATTATCTAATGTTTTGAACTAATTATATCAGAGTTAGTGGACATGTTCTCTTAATACAGTGGTCTTCAACATTGGTAATAAGTGTATGTATCAGCCATTAATTGCCTTAGTGTGTCATCTATCAGTTTTGTCTATAAAAAAGGTGTGTTGTGTGCTTTACAACATAACTTTCAGGGTTAGAGTTACCAAGAAGCCAACCACCATACACAGTATGTCCCTGAAGTCTGCTTCCCATACTACTATTAAAGAAATAAAGGAATCATGGCTTCACTTGGTCCACCTCGCAACAATGGTAGTCAGACGGATTTAAACATCACATATTAGTTGCATATTAATTGAATCAAAGTGCTTTTTATTTACAAAGCAAATTCAATCTGTGATGGTGTCTTTATTGCAACATCTGTGAAGTCAATTAAGATAATTACATTAGAAAAATCAGCGATCAATGCAAATTGCCTTTTGATTTTGGCCTGCTCACCATGACTGTAAACAAAATTGGATGCATGTGGATAGCATCTTAGTTATACTCAGAACTTGAAGTGAACCACACCAACACTTCCCTCCTTTTGCAGCAGAGAGTGGATGTGTAAAGATGCACATTAGCACTTTGTGCTCCAATCACCATCGAATCACAAGATACCCCTTGTTCTCCCATTCCGGTGTACTTATATGTAATTTATAATGCGTCACAAAGAGTAAGAAGAAGCAGACACTATATGGGATTATGCTGGTAGTTATTTATTTCCACTACAAGCACTGATTATATCATCCCATACAGAAGGCATGACGCGGCTCAGACTGCAAGATTCCCGACCAGTCACCTAGTTCACACTGAAAAGCGCTCATCACCAAATAGCTTACAGTTCTCAAAACCTACAATGGAACAGGTATGCGTCTCTGTAATGTAGGCTGCAATTCAGCACACAACACTAGGAAGCCTACATTTGGCTTAAAGACCAGTCATCATCATGATCCAAAAAATCACTATGATCCCTGAAAACGTGTTCCTTGTGTAGCATGCCACATTGTTATATAGCTCCACAAAGGTTTTCTATAATTGCAATGGCTTCTGCAGTATTGTACAATATAAGAGCAGAAATATGGACTTCCTCTGCCACCTGAGACAGGCCAAGATGAGCGCACGGATGACCCATGACCCGTCCCTCAGGACATCAATGCAATGGCAATTCAAAGACATTTGTATGTTGTATGTCGAAGGTAAGGAGACTTGAATGAAATACAACACTGACATTTACTTGGCAAAATTATTTTATTTTTTTACCCTCTCCAATGAGATGCTGTCACTTGCTCCAACTCTTGTTTTTTTCTTTTATATGTGACTCCTGCAGATAGACCAGGAAAAAGAATGTTTTAGCTGTCTCCATTTCTGTCAGTAATAACTTAAGTTTACACTCACTGAAGCTTTATGTACTGTGTTTTCCCGTGGTTTGTTGCAAAGATGTCACTAAGGAACACTGCCAAATTTATATCGCATTTAGCTCATGAATATTCAAAAAAGGCATTTTGTAGGCCATATATGGTTACTACAGGGAGGTAATGGGGAGTGGCTAAAGCGCATGTACAAATGCATAAACGTTTAAGTTGATTTGAGATTTAGAAACTTGAGGTGGAAAGTGGCATATGTACGGTTTTATAAATTAGATTTTTTGTGCAAACACCATTTTTGCCTTTTGAGCATGAACAATTTTTTATTCATGAGGTGCTTGGAGAAAACAGAATTGCTGGCAGCTGATGGTAGACTTGGGCAGGCAACTTAAGTTTATTGCCAAGACCACTCTCACTCGGAAATAGTCTTTCTATCAAGATCAATAAAGAGCATGGTCATGCTGGATCTTACAATGCCATGGCAGGAGTGCTTGGAGGAGGAAAAGGAGTAAGTATGAAGGGCTAGTCGTGATTGCCACAGACAAAGCTGGAGGGCAAGGTGCCTGCCCATAGAGATAGGGTTGGAGGCTTTGCAGGACAGTCTCTCTACAGGGAATACTCATCACTCAGTATCACAGGGGAAAGAAGGTGATGAGCTATCTACAATAGCACACACGCTACAGAGAAAACCTTCAGATGGCTCAGGATCAAGAAAGTAGATCCATGAGAAACTACTTTTAGGGCACAACCAACCCCAGCTGGACCAGCTGAACTTCTGCTAGGGCATGACCAACCCCAGCTGGGTCACCCGGATGAGGGTGTCTGATGCTCAAAAGACCTAACACACTTGATGACCCCAACAAGCATCATTAATAATGCACCCTAGCCTAATGTCAGTAGAAGTATTGTCATGGACCTTTAGTCACATGGACCTAACTGAGAATTACCATTTAACCTAACTGGGAATTATTTTGGTATATCTTAGAAAGTTGGAGTATAAAAGACAAAAAAACATTCAGACATGAAGAGAATGTGCTAAGGATTCAAACTCAGGTTCTTTGATGTAGCAACATTAAGCAATTTTCTATTATGCCACCCTTTTAACATATATTACATAAATATAAATGCATTAATCATTTATTGGATTTACTTTATCTGATCTTTTGTAGGTCCATAGCCCCCTAAAAAATAAATGGATCATTCAGCTGAAAATTGCATACAAGATATCATTGGTCTAAGCTCCCCTGAAATTGGGCCTGATGCTGCAGCGCAAAAAAGGCCTATTTTTTCTCGGCATTGGTGCATGTGCATTCGACACTCACTGTACATGCGCACTCAGACCGACCAAGGAGCCTTAATTGCTTGCGACGCAACCAGCCAGCCTTTATTGAACATGAATAATAATAACCACGTCGTATCGTAACAACTCGAGATTAACATCAAACTATGTAACATCAACATTCAATAGCAATTGTCTGAAAAGTGCACTTAATGCAGAAAACCTAACAATGAAATACACAAAATTTTGCAATTCTGTTACGAAACAGAGTAAGAAAAAATGAATTTGCAGAGACATTGGGTCAAAGTGACTCAGTTCAGGCTCTTGAGGGTAAAAATTTGTCCACGATTTAAATTTCATAATAGACCTGAATGCGGTCGAGGATTTAAAAAATTTTAAAAATTCTAAACATCCACGCCAGGCCTGCAGGCCGGCTTTTAGTTTTACCTTTACAGATAGCCATTTAAATAGCCATCGATTTTTACTGCACAACTAACTTTCAAGGTGAAAAATTTACTACGTGGCACTTACCGAACAATAATAAAGTGGCAAGAATCCCCAAGATATTGCAAAAAACGCAGCTAAATTACTAAGTAAACTGTTTAACGTAAAATTGATAGCATTAACTTGAAATCTTCAGTTAACAATAAACACAACAACGTTACAGTTACGTCACAGCACAAAGAACAATAGTAACTGTATAATAAGTAACGCTGTGTCTAGGCATCCGAAAGTCAGACTCCAAATTTCATTCTAAGAATTATTTTGAGGTTAATATAGCAAAGGAGAACTGTTCAGCTTCCGGAAAATTCTTGTCTGTTTTCATCTGGGCCTATTTCAGGAATGGGCCTAATGCTGCAGCATCAATAGCACCCACCTTAATCCGGCCATGCCCCCTACCACTAACCAATTAAGCACTAATGCCTAAAAGAACAGGCTTGCTGTAAAACAATTCACTGGTATTGGCATTTATAAAAGGAAAACTATTTTATATATAATATACTTTGGGCGGCACGGTGGCGCAGTGGGTAGCGCTGCTGCCTCGCAGTTGGGACACATGAGGACCTGGGTTCAATTCCCGGGTCCTCCCTGCGTGGAGTTTGCATGTTCTCCCCGTGTCTGCGTGGGTTTCCTCCGGGCACTCCGGTTTCCTCCCACAGTCCAAAGACATGCAGGTTAGGTGGATTGGCAATTATAAATTGGCCCTAGTGTGTGCTTGGTGTGTGGGTGTGTTTGTGTGTGTCCTGTGGTGGGTTGGCACCCTGCCCGGGATTGGTTCCTGCCTTGTGCCCTGTGTTGGCTGGGATTGGTTCCAGCAGACCCCCGTGACCCTGTGTTCGGATTCAGCGGGTTGGAAAATGGATGGATGGATATAATATACTTAGTTTGTCGCACTTTCAAAATCATTCATGACCCAATGTGCATCAATATTTCCAACATGCATAAAAGTATTTTACTGAAAGTTACTTAGTGTGCAGTAAACAGTATTTCAATTAGGAAAAACCATAGCTTTAACAACCCAAAATAACTTTTGTAAAATCTCTACAATTTTGCATGCTCTCTCCGTATTTAAAATGTGGTGCACACATGATAATAAAGCCGTAAGGCAGAGGATTGCAGGTCATTTGTTTACTTTATCCCTGTTGGCCCTAAATAAAGCCTGCATGTGATGTGTTCCGCTCATTCATTATAAACCTTCAGGCTCTCCCTGCACTTTGGAAGACCCTTATGAGGCTGTAGGTAGTGTATCTATTCAGCGTTACTCAACACCCACCTACCACATTCTTCCCTTGTGTAACTACAGAGGTTATAGGAGAGATAGGTCTTCTTGTTCTTGTCCAATACATTGCATTCAAAAGCTCAGATTTAGGTTTGATGCTACAAGTTTCTTTGCCTAAGGATAAACAAAAATCCTAACGTAGCTCCTTGTTGTAAGTCAAACCTACGTCTGCTCTCAGTAGTGCTCTGAGAGGCTGTGTTGGGCTTTCATTTGTGAAGTTTGTAGGAAAGCTTTGATTTTATGAAGTGTAAGTGCACTTGGGTTTAGTTTTCCATTTTTCTTTGCAGCTAATAAAATGATGCAAGTTTCAACATTTCTGCAAAGGGAATTTAATCTGCCATACTTGAGAAGGTTATAGCATTGCTGCTGTTGACATATAGTTCCTATTTTACTTACTGAACATTTTCCCACTTTTGCATGGGTTAGACATCAATAGAGTAAAGAAAGTAAGGTCAGTATTCCCTTGCTCCAAAGTGCTAAATAATCCATGAACTCTTCTTTAAATGTTTGGCTCACATGCTGTAAGAAATTTTATGTGTACTCTGTCTGATTTCAACACATGGCAAATTTAATTATCAATAATAAAATGAAAGACACGATTGAATGTAGGGAATTAGTAATTACTCACTTTTTCACTATCTACATATTGACTTCAACATATTCTGTGCTTGTTTTTAGTTTTCCCTTTAATTGGCCCCTAAAAGGCTATATCAGGATAAGGACACCACTTATTATTTTATGTTTTAAATATTCTAAATCAAGCAGTACTGCGGTGGGTTGGCACCCTGCCCGGGATTGGTTCCTGCCTTGTGCCCTGTGTTGGCTGGGATTGGATCCAGCAGACCCCCGTGACCCTGTGTTCGGATTCAGCGGGTTGGAAAATGGATGGATGGATAAATCAAGTAGTATGGTTACAGTATGCTGTAGCTAAAATGCCTCACAGCAGGGGACTTAGAGTACTTGTTTTTTTTCTGTTCTGTTTAAAGCTGCCCACTTTTTAAAGTTTGTTTGGAACATAAAATGATATTGGGCAGAGAGTAGAGCTAGAGGCGTTCACTTTGACAGATATTAGTACATGTTCCCTCAGTGTGTATACACAAAGGTATCCAAACAATCAGATTCAAATTGCCAGATTCCAGTACTTCAAATGCCATGCTCTAAGTGTAGAAAGTCCAGAAATTACCATATTAATCCATTATTTGGTACTCAACCTTTTGCTTGTCTGCATTATGTGGCAAATAAGTCTCTTGCAAGCATTTCCTCTTTTGTGCAGTGTAGACTAGTGCTGATGCAAAAAAATAATAAAAACTAAAAAAAACAAGAGCAGCAATATAATTCTTATCATGAACTATAATCTATAATATTTTAACACTTTAACATATGCAATATAATGTGTGTTACTATGTAGGAAGCAGCCCGGACACAGACAGATGGACATCGTCATGTCACCCAACACACGTTTATTTTACAATATTTACACAGAATATGAAGCACACAACCCAGTGCGGGTGGCACGGTGGCGCAGTGGTAGCGCTGCTGCCTCACAGTTAGGAGACCCAGGTTCGCTTCCCGGGTCCTCCCTGCGTGAAGTTTGCATGTTCTCCCCGTGTCTGCGTGGGTTTCCTCCGGGCGCTCCGGTTTCCTCCCACAGTCCAAAGACATGCATGTTAGGTGGATTGGTGATTCTAAATTGGCCCTGGTGTGTGCTTGGTGTGTGGGTGTGTTTGTGTGTGTCCTGCGGTGGGTTGGCACCCTGCCCGGGATTGGTTCCTCCCTTGTGCCCTGTGTTGGCTGGGATTGGCTCCAGCAGACCCCCGTGACCCTGTGTTCGGATTCTGTGGGTTGGAAAATGGATGGATGGACAACCAATCACCCCACAAGTTCAGGCCCTTCCACAATGCCTTTCCTCTCTTCAGGCCGCCTCTTTCCTCTCCCAGACCTCATCCTCTTCCACCCAACTCCAGCCTTGAATGAAGGGAGGCGGCACCTTTTATAGTCCCCCAGATGTGCTCCAGGTGTGTTCCGGCAATCTTCGGACCAATCTTCGGACACGCCCCAGTGTGGCGGAAGTGCTGGCTGCATCCCCGGACTCACTCCGGATGTCCCTGCTCCTCTTCCCCCCAGCACTTCCTGGTGTGGCGAAAGTGCTGAGGTCCAGGGTTCTCTAGGCATTAGGGCGCCCCCTGGCGGTGACCACGGGCCCCTAGAAGGTTGAGCTTCAAAACTCTGTACCCGTGGTCCCCACAGCAACCAGGGCAGATGCCCCCTCGTGGTCTGGAGGAGCTGGGTACCACCCCCAGCCGCATGCCACAACTGATGCAAGAATGCTTATAGTCTTCATCAAGACTTGTCAGGAAAATAGCTTTTGTCATTAGTCAGTACACAGAATTCATTGTGTTTCTTTCAACATGTCATTAAGACAACGGTCAAAGGAAGTAAGAGTCACTTTCAACTGGGAACAGAAGACTTCAAACTGTAGGTCTGACTGGTCGAGTGACATCAAGAAAGCCCATGTTAAAATTTCAAAATAAGAAAAAGTGTCTTGCCTGGGCCAGGAACCACCACCTGTCTCAATGTACTCTGAAAATAAACCACAGAACAAACAAACAAATGGAGATACCCTTACTGCTTGAAGCTGTTGAAATGTGAGGCATCTACTTGTATCATGCAAGCTGTTGCTTCTCAGAAAGTTGTCTTCTGATTCTGTACTGACATGGGACTGCCATACCCGTTCCTCTCAAAGTTTCCTCCAGTTTCCAAGTTCCTTTTGATGGTGTAGGAAACTGTACTCACTGACCCCTTAGCTTTCTTTGTAAGTTCTTTAAAGGAATGACCTTCATGTTTAAAGGGCTATAATGGTCTGTCTGTCTTCCTTTGTTAATCGCCTTTGACTCATCATTATGATAGCAATACCCAGTGCAATATTGTCCAAATAATGCACATTTCATTCCAACCCTGCTTTTATAAAGACAAAGGATTGTAAGTACTCAACAAAAGTTAGAAAACCTGCAGGAACTGTTTGCATCAACTTTCAAGGCTAAATTAACTTCTGTTGCTTCAGAAAAAGGGCCCTGAAAAAGGGCTTTTTGTATAACATCATTTCTTAGTTACTGCCAGTGGAGGTTGGTGAAAAAAATTTGAATGGTGGCGCAGTTTTTGGGGGGACAAACTGAAGCAGCACTTATTTTTTTTATAGTGCCTTTCACATCTATCTATCTATCTATCTATCTATCTATCTATCTATCTATCTATCTATCTATCTATCTATCTATCTATCTATCTATCTATCGTGCCTTTCACATCTATCTATCTATCATATAGTGCCTTTCACATTTATCTGTTATATAGTGCCTTTCATATCTATCTATATAGTCATTTCACATGGTCTCATAGTCCTTATCATAGTGCCAGTACACATCTTGGCCTGTCCAGTACCAACCCAGGTCAAATCCAGGCTAAAATGTATTATTCCCTTTCTGGTGCCAGCTTTCCTATTTCTACTCTGCTCCAAAACTTCAGTCTGTGATATCCACAGCCCCTTTATTCTTCCCATAACTTGCCCTATAGATATGGAAAGGAACAGTGCATCTGTCACCCAAATTTTATACTATACCTGTCTCTAAATTGCCCAGTCTTCTGCCAGCTTGCCCAATGTTCCCATTCTGCCAAAACCCACACCATAATGTTTGGACCCCCACCTCTAGAATCTTCCAATAATGTGGACTTCCATCTGTCCTATAAAACATCCAAAGCATAAGTCCAATCTAAATCTTATACTGCCTCTGCTAATAGAGTGCCCAATCCTTGGCCATTTTCACTGTATTCCATAAATCCACATCATACAATCACTAGTCCTCTGATATTTCTGAGGTCTTGTATCCCAGTTAATCTTTTACCACACCCACAGAGTCATTCCCACCCTAATTTCATTGTACAGTTGCTGCCAGTCTGCTCAGTCTTATGCAAGTTTGCCAGGCTTACCTCACGTGGGCACAAATTCACACTGTAAGATCCACTGACCCTCACATCTTCAAACACAACTCTTCCCCTAACCTGTCTTGTACTACACCCACAGGACAAATCCAACCTAAATCTTACTCAGCCTTTATGATTAGGATACCTATATTTCCTTGAATATATATTTTGCCCACCTTTCCTTCAGGCCTGAAAACATCTCAGTTATATTCTGATTAAATTGAGTCATTTCACTAAAACTGACAAAAAAAATTAGCCTTATATTATTGTCTAGATTAGTGTTTCCCAACCTTTTTTTCTGTAGTGGCACACTTTTTGTAACCAAAATCTTCCCAAGGCACACCATGATCTTACTAACCACAAATACATAAATAGGTATATGTCATACACTTGCTCAACTGCCCAAAGGGGGGCGACTACCAGAAAAGCTGGTTAAAAAGGAGCTCTGAGATCAGCATTCACAGACGTGGCACTTAGCGAGCACTTTGGTGGCATCTCCAGCTGCTTCACCCTTTTGCCCACACCCCTCTCTGCCTTAAATGCAACTCATATGCTCACTATCCATTGGTCCTGTGAGACTTGCTGGCGACCACACACCCAGGCAGATGGCCTCTAGCAGCCTGGAGACGCATCTTAAGTGCTTGAAGTGCTGTGTCTGCAACATAGCAACCACAGAGCTGCTTTAATGCCAGCTTCTCCGGCTAGACCTATTCTTCTCAGACAGCTCTCAACCACCTGCAGGTCAGGTTCAGACTCAAATGCACTACACTATTACTTTCACTGCACACCTGGGGTAGCGCTCACAGTGCACCACTGTGCCACTGAACACTGGTTGACCAGTGCTGGTTTAGAGGACTGAGACTACTTTCATGCTGCTTGCATTTTTCAGAAAGATGTTTTAGGATCTCATACCCCCATTTTTGTCCAAAACGCTGTGACACAGCAAACAGGGAAAGCAAAAAGTGGCATTATTTACACCACATTCAATTAGCCAACTCTGTTTGTCATAACAAGAGTGGAAAAAATCCTCAATCAATTCCCTGCTGCTAAATTCTTAAGTCAGGTTGGTGTGGTCCCAGCTCCTTTATCTTCTTCAAGTGAACGATTTATGAAGGGGTATTTCATTAAAGAAATAACCAAATTGTCTTCTATTTTTGAAGTTCTATTTGAGAAGTCTAGCAAAATGACACCTTTAATCGGCTAACTAGAAAGATTACAGTATACAAGCATGCAAGCTTTTGAGGCAACTCAGGCCCCTTCTTTCTAGTTAGCCAATAAAAGTTGTCATTTTGCTTGACTTCTCACTACATTCATAATGGCTAACACGGCACAACGCCCCAGTAGTTCACTTGAATTTGCCATCTCCGTAAAGCCACTCTTACTCATTTGTAGTTTTGTTAATGGTAGGTGTGAACTGTGAACCATGGGCGTGAACATTAAAAACGTCATGGACAATTATCCAATCACATCTCTCTATTATAAAAAAAAGTCCTGCGAGAGAGACTAGGGAGACAAGACATGATCTTTTCGAAAGACAATCTGACGTCCCGCAAGAGTCACTTTAACGTCACGTGAGATAAGGCAGTGAGATAACATTTAAAACAAGTTCACGGACATCTAACCAAGCAGTTGTTGGAATGATTTTGGCAGACAGACATCATGTGCTCCCAGCTCTTAAAACAACGACAAGCGACAAGCAAAACACACAGCTTGCCAGCAGCAGCAGCAGGAAGCCAGCAGATGATCCAACCGCTTCTCCTTAGCAAGCGTTCAGCCCCCCCTCCCCTTTCACAACGTGAGCAGCATAGACGCGAAGTGGCAAAAGGACAGCTGCTGTACAGGCTTTGAAATGATCGACGCAAACTGCAACAAGCAGAAAACGCAGCTCGCCAGCAGCAACAAGCCATCAGATAATCCGACTGCAACTCTTTAGCATGCGTTTAGTTCCCCCTTCACAACGCGAGCGGCAGAGACACAAAGTGGCAAAAGAACAGCTGCTGTACAGGCTTTTAAATGACTGATGTGCAGCATGACAAAAAGAACACGCAGTTCGCCAGCAGCAGCAGCAGCAGAAAGACAGCAGATGAAACAACGGCATTTCCTTAGCATGTGTTCAACCCCCTTCTCAACACGAGCAGCGTTTATCCTGTGAGAAAGATTTAACCACACCCGGGGCTGGAAATAAAGGACAAGTATTGTTTTTACAAAAGTTTTAAAGTAAAAATGAAATTAATGTGTATGTAACAATTCAAATGAAAATATCAATCACTTTAAATTGTATATCTAGTAAACCAAACCTGGGAGTGGGCGAGCGAAGCAAGCAGGGGGGTGGAGCCCCCTAGTTAGATTAGAAAAACCTAAAAATATACTAAATCGTTGTCAATAAATGTGGGAGCCTCAGTAGCACAGAGAGCTGTGACCCCGGAAAAATCTGAAAGCAGTCAATTAAAGGGCAGCCTCAGGTCAACTGCTTGCCTAAAGTTCAAGGACTTAACATACATTTACATTTGGCCAATGCCCTTCACTCAGGAAATTTAGGTTTTCACACAGAAATTAAACAAATACAAGACAGAACCAGTTTTTAATGGATGCTGACATGCTCTGACACCAGGCACGCTGTGCAAATAAATTTATTTCATGATTAGTTTGCATTACTTAATTAATTTGAAAGGAGTTTTTAAAATATTTTGGGGTGGTGGGGGGCAACACCAAAAATCACACAAGGAATGCCTCAATGGACAAGAATGCCTCAGTTCTTGGGAAGGAAATTAAAAGAGAGACATCCAATCTTCCAGGTAGGTTGGGCATGCAATGGGTGTCAACAATAGGGAAAATACAACACACAAAACTGAATACAATTAGTCCTCTTTTCACAGCTAGATGGCTAATCTATCATTGCCACCTCAGAAATACAATACAATAATACAATATAATCTGTTCTTGCACAGCGCTCCTCACCAAGTGCAGACGTAGAGCGCTGCAAGGACTCCCAAGGCAAAATGCAAGGAAGGAAATTACTACTCACTAAATACAGAACTAGGACATACAAGTATAAAGCTACGTATTTGTTAAAATACACAGAAAACAAACTAGAAACTGATTCATGTAAATGGTAATTAATAATATCTGTCCATTAATTAACTGTAGAGCTATGGCCAGTTGAAAATGGAGCAGATGAAATTGTAAGAAGAGAGTCAAAGACAAAGTCAGACATATAGTCAGAGTCCTGGAGACATCGGCCACCTGGCTGTCTACTCCTACTGGGCATTCTACAGCAGAGTCAGTTGTTGGTCATCCTGTATGATGAAAAGATCCTTCTATCTGATGATTCCAATGCCCCTTTATCAGCTTTATACTGCTTTAATTTAAATAAAAACAGGACAAACGAAGGGGTTGTGAAACTTTTGACTAAAAGTGTATATTGAAGTGAGTATTGTGTGAATTATCTGTTCATGATACTCTTTATCATTACCTTTTAATTTAATGCTGTCCATTTTTACTTAGGGCAAACACAAGCCCTTTGGGTGCATGGGGGAGCCTCTAACCTTGCCTTCAATCAGGGTGAATTTTCCTCTCATGCATTTTCACCATAAGTTTCAAATTTTTTATTCAATTTTTCTTCTCAGTAACATCTATTGTAGTTGTTATGACTGTTGTTTTGCCAGACTGCTACCCTTGTCAATGAGATAGCAGAGTGACTGGAAGCCTTACAATTCAGCAGTTGTTATCACAACACCAAACCTTCTGGTATCATTTCAGGTTATACTGTTGCTATACTTCAGCATTCATTTATGTAATGAGAAGTCAAGCAAAATGACACTTTTTATTGGCTAACTGAACCGATTAAAATATGCAAGCTTTCGAGGCAACCGAGACCCCTTCTTCAGGCAAGTTATGGGGCCTGAGTTGCCTCGAAAGCTTGCATATTGCAATCGGTTCAGTTAGCCAATAAAAAGTGTCATTTTGCTTGACTTCTCATAACACAATACAACACCCTAGTACTATAGCAATCATTTATGAAAGTATATAATGGCAGGGAAAAGGCTGAATGTGTTTGTTTGTTCTAGATCAGCAGAGCTGTGACTGTCCCTATTTTAAACAAGCATGGACCACACATTCCCCACATTTAGAGCAATGTTATTAACTGGAGTTTTTGTTTTCCCTTCTTCCATTTTTAAGTGACCATATCTCAGTTCTTATTGTAACAGATATTTACAGTATCTTATTATGCCTTTGTTTATATTTAATCATTGAGTGTAATTTGGTTACATGGTGTTGGTTTACTGAGTGATTCCAAATTAACCCTGAGTGAGTGTTGGGTGTGTCTGTGAGAGTAGGTCCAGAAATGGAAAGACGCCCTGTGCAGAGGCTGTTTCTGGCCTTGTGCTCAGGCTCCAGCACTCAAGCGACCTTAAGTTGTATTGAGAATGATGTAAATGTAGCATAGTTTTGTACTTTATTTTATCTTCTTAAATGTTTAAGTATGTGCTTTTTGAAAAGCAACATACAAGAATTGATTGAACTGATACTAATGGTTCAAAAATAAAGTAGAATAGGTTGTTATATTAATTTATATTTATTGCAGAAAAAAATGACTGTTAATATCACAACACTGGATAAATTTATAGTCTTAATTCTTTTCCATTCCCTTCAGCAAGGTATCTTTTAAGCCAAAATACTGCAGTGAAAACCAAACTTCATATTCAAAAAGAATCACCAACTCAGAACCTAAATCAATGTATTTCTTTTCTTCCTACTTATTTTTCTTGAAGCAATGTGCATATTCCCAAGATATCTCTAAGGTTTATCAAAACTCAGAGAGAGAAGCTCTTAAATCACATACGTATATGTAAAATGACACTCATAATGTCATCGAGCGACATAATCAGGTATGGCACGGTGACGACACACGTGACATGGTAACATCTTTAGAAGATGTCATATCATCAATGCACAATAACTGTAAAACCAATAAAAAACACAAATGTGTAATTCCAAAGCGTAAAAGTAAGAAATAATAGATAGATGACAGGCTGCCATTCAGTGTTGCTTTAAAACTGTGAACAAAGTAGAGTAAATAAAACTAAAACTAGTGGTGTTGATAATCTGCCCCGCTGGGCAGTCAGAGCCACTTTTACAGCATGTTCTTTCTGAAGGTTGTTATCAATGTAGTATCAGTTGGGAAAATAAGGTAGATTAAAAGAAATAATCAAAGTTTATGTTTAGTTTGGAGGATGACTGTAGTGAATCTTTAACAGTTCTCTAGAGCAGGGGTTCTCAAAGTCAGTCCAGGGTCCCCAGTGTGGTTTCAGGTTTTTGCTTCAACCAGATTCATAATCAGTGACAACGGATAAAACTGATCTCAATTAATTAGCTGGCAATTGTTTTTCTCTTCTCTTATTCTGCAATAAGAAAGCACAGCAACATTCATCCATCCATTATCCAACCTGCTATATCTTAACTACAGGGTCACGGGGGTCTGCTGGAGCCAATCCCAGCCAACACAGGGCGCAAGGCAGGAAACAAACCCCGGGCAGGGCGCCAGCCCACCACAGGGCACACACACACACCCACATACCAAGCACACACTAGGGGCAATTTAGAATTGCACCTAACCTGTATGTCTTTGGACTCTGGGAGAAAACCGGAGTACATGGAGGAAACCCATGCAGACACGGGGAGAACATGCAAACTCCACGCAGGGAAGACCCGGGAAGTGAACTCGGGTCTAAACCAAATTATATCTTTTACAAAGGTAGTTTTTTAAATCAGTCACCACCTTAGAGATTAGGGCCTTACTAAGCAGCCAATGTACTGAGATCTTCTTGAGCTCTGCCCATTGACTGTAACACTGGTGTAGTGAAGGTTCCTATGTGCCATGTTATACTTTGAACTATGTTGTTTTGGGTGTTTTGACCCTAGTAAGGTTGATCAAGCTCTAAATAATGGAATGAAGAAAACAATCGCCAATGCACCTAACCCTCATGTCTTTGGGCTGTGGGAGGAAACCGGAGTACACGGATAAAACCACAGCAACATGATTTCAAAAATTCTAAGATATTTAGAAATATTTCTATTTTTGCTATAGATTTAAATGCTTAACTCACTTTTGTTGATTTCATTATATTTTGCCCGTTCTATGTGCAGTTTTCCTCCTTCGTTGTATCTTATTAATGACAATTAAAAATGAGCAGAGCAGACACCCAGCACTGAATCATGAAAGGCTGCAACTACTTTAGCGTTAGATGCACTAATTAGTAAATAATGGATTAATTAAACAATTAGAACACCTGGAAAAATAAAATGAAAATCAAGATAAAAATACTGTTAAAAACAAAAAAATACCCTATTCCCATATACTATAACTGCTTAGTACATTTTAATATATTTTTTTTTAACAAACTTAGTTTTCTAATTTCTATATTGTTCCCAAAACACAGAATCTGGGAAAATAACAAATCACTTAATTAGCCCAAGAATCCAATTAAAAACAGAAGCTGGTTGGAACAAAAACCTGCAGGACCGAGTCTGAGATCCCCTGCTCTAGAGAGATGATGCACAAAAGGGCTACTTTTCTTTTTCAATAAAATGACTGATCAATCACCATTGTAAACCTGAAAAGCCAATTAAGGAAAATGAATATGGTTGTCATTGACAACCTTCTGGAAAAGATCCTGTTATTTGTTGATCACTGTTCTTCAAATGTTCTGTGTGCCGTTGTGATGCTTAGTTATTCTACTTTAAGACCGCAAGCAGCCAGGACCTCTTCTGGCTGCACTAATCATAAGACAGGAGACGGTGTTGATGACAGATTTAGAAAGACCACCAGAGGGAAGAACAATGGTGTAGGGAAACACTCATTTTTACATTACAATACAATACATACAATATATTTTGGAGTGCAGAAAGCAATGATTTTCATAAATTTAGAAAGTACATATAATTAACAATTTATCTGTCACTTATTGACGGAACTAAACTCATTTTATGAATTATTTAATTGTTTACTTATGATGTGTGTCCATATACTACGATTCCACTACCTATGACTGCAAAGGAACAGAAGTTAAATGCATACTAAAGGCATTTAAAAAAAGAGAAATATATTGTATTAGCCATCCCCCATGGCTTCGCCCGCGTATTAGTGAAACAGGATAGTGAGGAGCGCCCCGCGCAGCTCTCTACTCTTGACGTTACTTTTCCCCCTCCCCTCGGCCTGCAGCCTCTGTCTTGGATTAGCGCGACTATATCACTCCTGCAAGCAAACTATGATTCTTAGCGCAATGACAGAAGTCACAAAATCAACCAGGATGTTCAAGCAAATTATGGAAAAAAAAAGATCTAAATCCGTTAAGTAGTTCTCTCGTTCGCTAACTAAGTGGAGTTAAGGTTACACCTTGAGGCAGACACGTGAATGAGTAGGACTCCATCCGCTCTCCCCGCAGTCCAATGAGTCTCTCTCGGATTCGCGCTAATAAATCGGTACCACAAGCGAACTATGATACTTAGCACAATGAGAAAGTCGCAAAATCAAACAGAATATTCCAGCAAATTATAGAAAAAAAAACAATCTAAATCCATTAAGTAGTTCTCTCGTGAAAAGCGGACAGACATACAAACAGAAATTGGACCACAAAATTTTTAGCGAGCACCAATGGGCCAAGGGTAACCTATATTCCAAAAGTCCCAAGTCCTCATGGTTCAGGAGATTTCGTGATTAGTGACTCAGTGGTATTTGGCTTTTATATATATAGATAGATTAGGCCATAAGTAAGTAAAGATTAAGATGATTACTTTAAGATACTGTATGTAATTGTTTATGTATGAGCTGTGATTCTAATACTTTGCTAGTATATTTAAATGTGTCCCTGAGCTCTTCTAATACAATATTTCTCTTTAGTAAGCAGTTTGTTGTATGTGTCAATTCTTCAAATGCATGCATTTCGACTTCTTACACACCGTACACTGCGTAACTTGTCTGCTGTTTGGTGGTCTCATAGTGTAGAGGATAATACTGCTGTGTCATGGATCATGAACTTAAATCCTGTGTCGGGCTGTTGCTCATGTTCGTCCTTGTTTGTTTGGGTTTTCCTTGGCAACTCCAAATGCACATAGATTAGGTTAATTGTTGATTTCAAATTGTGCCGAGTGTGCATGTGGGTGTTTGTGCCCTATAACAGACTGGCATCCTGTTCAAGTGCTGATGGAATAGGCTCTGTCCCCCTATGACTTTGGTTTTGAGAATGTTTGTTAAATGTTGATGTGCACACTGCAATGATATGATGATTGTGTTGCGTAATCCACAGTATGATGTGTTTTGGACTAATTAATCCTGTAGATGTCACTCAAAGTATTTTACTATGTTAGTTTGAGATCAAGTGCAGTTATTGCATTCAGGTACTTATTGACAGTCATTGTGTTAATGTTCACACTACTTGGAAGAATATTCCATTCTCATCTAAAACTATAAATTTGACTGTGTAAGTAATTCATCACAAGTGATGACCTGGGCTGGTTTAATCCAAGTGCCACACAATCTTTGCAGCTGTTCTTGATCTGAGTTAGTTTCTAAAAAGCAGCTGTCTTTGCATACTTACTTCATAAGAATTTTTTATGTTTCTATATTAGCATCCAACTCATCCCTCAGGATCGAAAAAAAAAAAAAATCTGTAGTCATCGAGAAACAAACCTTTGATCAAAAGTAAGAGTGAACTGCTAGAGCAAGTCTGATGCTCAACGGCTAACTGCCTCAGTATCTCCGCTTTCACACACAACACTTTTGATATGCAAACCGTGCATTTCAGCAGCACAGTGTGGCTATAGCAACTGAACATTTCTGTCATTTTACTCATTCGCTTCAGGCATGCTAGAAGTATTGTTGAGAACTCTATCAAACTTTAACTGAAATTGGTTTTCTGAGAGCAAAAATTAAGCAGCGGTAGATCAGAGCAGGAACAAGATGCACTTGTCTTTAGTAAAAGAGCTGCTGCTGACACTGTGTATTTTATTAGAACTGCAGCTCCTGTGCTGCCTGCCACTCAGTTTCCATAATCAAACAAACACAGAGGACCCTTGTCACTTGGTGCTTAAAGCAATACAGTGGTATACAAGAAATACTCATTCTGGTTCATCTGAACCATCCTGTGACTCACACTAGTCTAACTGTGTCACTTTCCTGTCTACAGTACAGAATTTATTTTTCTGAGAGGCTACAGTGATCCAGATCAAGCAAATTGTAATTGATATATATTAATATTCTCAAACCCGTAAATTAAACTCAAGGTTTTGGGGGAGCTCAAGCCTGTCCTGGGAACAAAATATTAGATTGCACTAGAAAGGGCACCAGTCCCACTCAAGACACCCACACTTGAACAAGCTTGGAATAGCTAACTGGCTAATTAGACTAATTGCAAATCTTTTTGAATGTGCGAGGAAAACTGAAAGAAAACGCACAGGAACATGGGGAGGACATCTAAACTTCACACAGATGACAACAGGGCATCATGGGGTACAAACTCAGGACACTGCATCCATGAAACAGCAGTATTATCCATTACAAATGGCAATTAGACAGTCTTTATTCTGTATAGTGTTATTAATGGAATAGATCATTTAAAGGTGTTTTACAGAATAAACAGAATTAGTGTGCAGTGGTTAACTGAAAAACAAAATTGGTAGTACAAAAAAAAAATTAGTATTAGTTAACAGGTATCAGAAAAAGAGGAAAAAAACTAGTATCAAGACTTGAGAATAATGGACTGTGGAAAGAGAGAGATCAATTGAAACAAGAGAAGCTAGAGCATTTTAAAACATGCTATAGGCCATTAGAGTTGCTTAATGGCCACAGGAGTGAGATATTTAAAGAGCAAAGGCTGATGCAAAGGGGTAACCAGAGCTAACCATTTATCTTATGACAGCCGCAGTGGGGAGAGGGGAAAAAATCAGTTCATCTGATTAGAAAGCTTCAAGCTTCATATAGTAGAATGGCAGGTTCTATCAGTTCATTATGCTCACTAATGAAGTGTTTCTGTCTCTGTATTTGGCGACCAGTTTTCTATCTATTAAGCTGACTTAATCCAAGGTTAGAGTTGTGGGGGCCAGAGCTTATACCTACATCATCTGCTGCCATTTTTGAGCCAAACATGTATAGAGCTGTAGCCCAATGTGAGGCACATTCACTCACATGCACACACTCAGGTACAGTTGGGAAAATGGAAGCACATTGGCCTTTAAATGCTGAGATCCAGGAAAAGAGCCAGGAGGCCTCTAGTTGTTCTTGTATTTACAATTGGTTTTGTCTGGGTTCTCAGATTTCCTGACACATTGCAATGTTGGTGGGTAGGTCAGGTTATTCGGTGACATTAAATTGACCCCATGTACAGTTGTGTTCAAAATAATAGCAGGGAACACTGCACATTCTATTCCAAATCAAGACATGAAGAAAAAATGCATCAAATTTGTGTTAAAAGTGAAGAAAGGGGAATATTAGGCAGGCTGTTCAAAAAAATAGCAGTGCGGAGTTCAATTAGTGAGGTCATTCATTCTGTGAAAAAAAACAGGTGTTATTTACGGCCCTTATTTAAAAAAGGAAGGCAACAAATGTTGTACATGCTGGTTATAGTGCATTTCTCTCTGAAAATCTGAGTAAAATGGGTTGCTCCAGACATTGTTCAGAAGAACAGCGTACTTTGATTAAAAAGTTGATTGGAGAGAGGAAAACATAGAAAGAAGTGTAGAAAATGATAGGCTGCTAGGCTAAAATGATCGCAAATGCTTTTAAAGCAACCAAAACCTAAAAGACATGGAAGAAAATGGAAAACTACCATTCGAATGGAGCGAAAAATAGCCAAAATGGCAAAGACTCAGCCAATGATCAGCTCCAGGAAGATCAAAGAAGATCTAAAGTTACCTGTGAGTACTGTTACAATTAGAAGACACCTATGTGAAGCCAAGTGTAAAAGAACAGACTTGACACACGTAAAGGAAGGTTTGGGGCAGCCACCCGTATAATGTTCCTAGCTGCAAAGGTTTTTTCTTTTTTATGCAACACAGTTGTTGATTGCATTGAGTCCAAGACAGAACTGATCAAGGTTGGAAAAGATGGCAGTTTTAAGTGGTCAGACAGGAAGTGATGTAGGGTAACCAGAAGTGATGTAGGGAACAGGAAGTGGCGTCCTTCTAGGCGCCGGAACAGGAAGTGACATCCTTCTAGGCGCCGGAACTGGAAGTGACATCCTTCTAGGCGCCGGAACTGGAAGTGACATCCTTGATTCAAATAGGTTTTCCCGCGGCTGGTCTGTAGAGACAACAGGAGAAGGTTTAGTGCACCCCGCCCCCCCCGGCCTGGCGTGGAATTACCTTTACTTGGTCCACACAACGTCCCCCTACTCGCATGTGTGTGACACAAGCTATCGACAAGAAGCCCCTGCAAAGTCCCATTGTTGAAAAAAAGACATGTGCTGAAGAGGTTACAATTTGCCAAAGAACACATTGACTGACCTAAAGAGAAATGGAGCAACATTTTGTGGACTGATGAAAGCAAGATTGTTCTTTTTGGGTCTAGGGGCCGCAGACAACCCTCAAACACCTAATTCAAGCCACAGTACACTGTGAAGATAGTGAAGCATGATGTGAGCAAGCATCATGATTATGGGAATGTTTCTCATACTGTGGTGTCGGGGCTATTTATCGCATACTAGGAATCAAGGACCAGTTTGAATACTTGAAGAATACTTGTTGCCTTATGCCGAAGAGGAAATGCCCTTGAAATAGGGTGTTTCAACAAGACAACGACCCCAAACACACCAGTAAACGAGCAACATCTTGGTTCCAGACCGACAAGATTGACTTTATGGAGTGGCCAGCCCAATCCCTGGACCTTAACCCAATAGAACATTTGTGGCGTGACATCAAAAATGCTGTTTCAGAGGCAAAACCAAGAAATGCAGAAAAACTGTGGAATGCAGTCCAATAATCCTGGGCTGGAATACCTGTTCACAGGTACCAGAGTGCAGCAGTTCTCAGAAACAGTGGTTATACAACTAAATATTAGTTCAGAGATTCAAAGGAAAGCAAAATCTTGAAACATTTTTCAGTTTAAACAGTGAATGTTCGAGTTTGTAAAGAAGAATGCAGACATTGCTATTTTTTGAGCAGCCTTTTATTCACTTTTCTTCACTTTTAACACAGATTTGAAATATTTCATGTTTTGATTTGGATCAGAATGTGCAGTGTTCCCAGTGCATCTGCGTGTATGGAAATAAAAGCTATTATAAGGATTTTGAGCTTTATTTACTTTTTTATTCACACATGGCTATTATTTTGAACACAACTGTACATGGGGACAATTTAATGTCACTGAATAACCTGAACTACCCACCAACATTTTAACATGTCAGGAAATCTGAGAACCTAGACAAAGCCAAATGTACGTAAATACAAGAACTAGAGGTCTCCTAGCTCTTTTCCTGGATCTCGGCATTTAAAGGTGGTTCCATTTTCCCCCTGATCCTGAGCCATATGATGCACCGTTCAACCATAAGTATTATGCCTTTCTTCTTCAGCTTCATCCTTCCCCCACAAGGACAGTCAGCCTCCCTTGCACTTGCTATCTTGCCTGCCCCCTACTGTTCAGAGAAAACATTGTCTTCCTATCACGTCACACTTCTCTGTTTTTCTGTTGGTCTTGGTGTACAGTGTCCATTTTAGGACATCCTCCTCCCTCCGAAAAAACTCCATCCTTCCTACTACCTTCGACAAAATATTCCTCCTCCCTGCGAGGAATCCCCAGTCACTCCTCCTCCCTCCTCCCTCCTCCCTCCTCCATCCGCTCTCAGTTCTCCGCTGTCCGTTTTCCGCCATCCACCCTCCTATCTCCGTCATCCGCCTTCAGCTCTCCATCAAACCCCACACTCCCCCCGCCCCCTCATCGACATTTTCGTTAATGAAGTGACGTATTACTTCAGCTCCACCTTCTTCACAAGTTCATTAACCATGCCGCCCACATACAAACTTAAAAGGTTTAAATAAAACAGAAATATATACCTTTATTTTTAACTTCCTTAACTTGTGGAGGGTGTATCCTGTAGCAAAGCCCTAACTTTTTTCACGAAAGCCCCTTTCAGTCAATAAGCCTTAAAAACAGGTGTAAAGATATTGACAACAAGCAACGCAAACCCACCAAGACATGGAATCGTTTAAATCAAGGCGCTGTGCTACCTTATTCCAGATCGGTCCTAAGGCGTTCGTATTTTTCAAAGCAGTTCTGGTTTCCATCTGCATCTGTAGCTGAGTTGAAAAATACCATCCCATACTATTAGTTAACGATTAACACATTTCTATATGTATTGTAAGCATACAATACAACTGATAATATGTTGCGCTTATTTATCTGGTGTACCGACATTTTTGCGTGGTTTGTGCCCTTCAGAATGAAAAAAGTTTGCATTTACCTTTTTAATAAAAGGCGAGCTTTTAAGCCTGAAAAATCACACCGTAAATGCACACGTTTAATTGCACATGTGTTAATATGTATGCTTAAACAATATTAAAAGACACTCAACAATTAACGTCATTTACTTTCGTTCCCACGTTTGAGTCGTGCTGTAAATTCTTACTGTGAAATATAATTGACAAATAATTTGGTTAATGAACTTGTGAAGAAGGTGGAGCTGAAGTATTACGTCACTTCATTAACGAAAATGTCGATGAGGGGGCGGGGGGAGTGTGGGGTTTGATGGAGAGCTGAAGGCGGATGACGGAGATAGGAGGGTGGATGGCGGAAAACGGACATCGGAGAACTGAGAGCGGATGGAGGAGGGAGGAGGGAGGAGAGAGGAGAGAGGAGGGAGGAGGGAGGAGGGGTGACTGGGGATTCCTCGCAGGGAGGAGGAATATTTTATCGAAGGCAGTAGGAAGGATGGAGTTTTTTCGGAGGGAGGAGGATGTCCTAAAATGGACACTGTATTACAGGGCCTTGCCACTCCTTTTTCCTGAGAACTTGTTAAATATGATACTGTTATAAAGCACATGCCTTACAGTATAAGTGATCATTAATAACAGATAACGTAAGGTGCAGATGCCATATTTTCAGAAAATAATGTTTTAACTTGGAAATAGTTTTGTTTCTTGTATAAAAATAAAGATTTGCTTTATGATTAGTTTGTTAATAGAATAATGTATTGAGGTATGCTAGACTTAAAATGTCAGCTCTAGAAATGTTTTATAGGTTTTCCAGTCTAATGAGCTAATCTGTGAGAGGAGTGCTTTCTGATATGGTGGATAATTTGTATCTATTAATAAAACTGGATAAGATATGTAGGCTCTTTTGTGCTTTGAGGGTCTAAGTAAGTGAATGGCATTTACTAGTAGGCCATCTATTACAGAGGCAGTGTGTATTGATGGACAGTGGCATTTACTGTAATTGCAACTGATTTGATGTTCCCCCTTTAGCAAGATGTGTGGTTGCTGCTACAAAAAGAACCATGTTCTTGTGTCACTTCTGGGCTACTGATGTTAAACAACTTCAAGATACAAAATTGTGTTTTCCTGCAGGGTAGGAATCTATGAACAGCACTATCACTTTGCATGCAGAAGTTAGTTAGAAGTTCAGCTCAGCATTTTGTTACAGTCATTTTTCTTTGCAAAGGTAATTATACAAGTGGGAGTTTACAATTAATTTGTGAAAAATTACATTATTTATAGCAGGGGGTTCCTTTGGTTAGTACTGTTGACTGACAACTTCAGGAGACATGACCTGACTGCCAGCCCTTTGACTGGAAATCAGTGAAATAGTCTCAGCAAAGCTCCCATATTACAATAAGATTAGGCATTTATTTTTTAGGTCAACTTGCATAAGAACAAATGCAGTACATTATTTTCCACTGAAAAATAAATTCACACAGAACATGAACAAATACAGCTTCTAGTATAAACAATCAAGAGCCCTAAAATGTACACTGTTTAAGTATGTTTGAATAGTATGATTGACAGGATATAGTAGTTGAAGTGTCAGATCTGAAAGGCTTAGAGCACTGAAACTGAGGTTACATATAGTTCTGATAGTACTGTATTCCAGTAAATGCCAACATAATATCTGACTGGCAGTCTAAAGGTTTGGGTGTGTTCTGATAATATGTTCACATTGTACTTGAAGGAGGTGCAGAGCAAAATTCTGAGAGAGCAAGGCCTAACAAAACCCTCTTTAATGTTAGACCCAGTCTATTACCTTACTATGTAGAGTATTACCAATCTCCCTATGTCCACTTGTGTTTATTCCAAGTACACTGATTTCCTGAAACATTTAAAAGACATTTACATTGGGTTGATTAGTCTCTCTGTTGATCCCAAACAAGTGAGTGCTTGATATGTGTTTGACTGAAGGAAGAACATGTACTGCCCAACAGGAGGCAGCTTTTAATGAGAATGGACCAGGAGATGAAGTGTTAGTCAAACGTCTAGCCAAGTTCATTAAAAATAAAGTCTGTTTGATCTGTCGTGTAGCTTAATACAAAAACCAAAAATCAAAGTCAAAGAATTAAAAGCAGCAAATCTATTGCTAACCCAACATACACTCGTCAAAGATTGAAGTTTTCATCTGCAAACTCAGAAAACCATAAAGCATTACGTTTTGATCATTACATTGATTCAACTATAACATTACAGGTCACAACCTACAACCTACAAACCCTGGACATACCCCCACATCAAAAATGAGGCAAAAAAGTGGAGTATTTGGAAAACCAAAATAATGTCGGGGAAGACACAAAATACTTCAGCACCTCCGAATAATTGAGCTAGGAAAAAATGATGGTCAAAAACTGAGCTATGCTTGCTTTGGAATTCTACTGTATATACATGGAAAGAAGTACAGGAAAATCCAAAAATATAATAAAAAGATTTAAAACAAAACCAAACAGAGTAATAGATGGCTGTCCCCAAGTGTCATGATCATAGTCTAAAGTTTAATGTTTTGTTTTTGTTTTATTTGTTTTTAATATTAGTCCTATTAGTAACATCATCAATAATCACTCCATATCTTTCTGCTATGATACTAAATGTTGCTGGGGGCTTCTCCTGTGTGTGTACATGCAACATCATAGGGCATAATCATGTGGTTTTGACATCCATCTTAACTTAAAGGCAACAACATGCTTTTTAATTCTCTGTACTTTGTATAGCTTGAGAAAACTAGTTTCCCTGGAAATTTCTTTGCATTTCACTTTTGGCTTATTTGTTTGGACTATGCCCTTAAATCTTTCCTGGTAGTTATTCAGTCAGTATTTTTCTAACCTGCTTAGTCCTGAACAGGGTCGCAGGGGTCTGCTGGAGTCTATCCCAGCTAGCACAGGGCAGAAACAAGCCCTGGACAGGGCGCCAGTCCATCGGAAGGAGAACACACACACACACACTCCCCCAAAAACACACTAGGGCCAATTTGGAATCACCAATTCATCTAACCTGCATGTCTTTGTACTGTGGGAGAAAATCAGGGCACCCGGAAAAAACCCAAACAGACAGAGGGAGAACATGCAAACTCCATGGAGGGAGGACCCATGGCGCAAACCCTGGTCTCCTTAATGCAAGGCAGCAGCTCTAACCACTGCGTCACCGTGCTGCCTTTTTCCTGGTAGTTGCTAACTTCCTAGATTTTAATTGTATTGACTTTAGCTGTGTCCTGCCTTTCACTCCTATTTGGCTCCTTTGATTATCTGCTTCACTCAGGCTACATAAATTAACCTCTAATGAAGTGGTTTTCAATATTCAGTCCTCAGGGCTCCCTGTGGCTGCAGGTTTTTGTTCCAACCATTTCTCAATCAGTCAGTCATTGTTACTTTTAATTGATTTAATTGTGTAATTGGCCATGTAACTGTTTAATTAATTAATTATCTTGTCCTTTTATTTTGCATTTAGAGAGTGCATAGTGTTAGATTTACAGTTATATGAAATTAAGACAAATTTATAGAATTTCTGTACCTTTAAATTATTTATTTTTTAATTCAGTTTTTCTGTGTAGTTTGTTTTCTTAATTGTATCTGTGTATAGACTAATAATGTTGAGCAGAGCAGACACCAGCACAACTGATTCAGAAAGGAGTAGCTACTTCAGTGTTGCCTACCTGTGTGCTTATTAGTAAAATGTCTAAATAACCAGAATATTAAAAAATAAAAAAATTAAAAGCAAAAACAATTCTTACCCATCTAACACATATAAATGTCTGCTTCATTCTGTAAAATATAGCATAACCAGTCTGTACTTTGGTTTTAAAAAATGGAGTACCTTGCCTGTTTCTCTGTCTCTTTCAGTTTTGACAACGATGTATGTTTCATTCCGTTTCTTGTTTTGTCCATCTCCCAGTCTTCTTTCTTATCTCACTGTCTTGCTTTTCTCCTAAAGACATAACAGATACAGCACACTACCATCTAAAATAGGCAGAGGAAGATGATACAATGTGTCAAGTGACTTCTGTGTCATATGCCTGGCAATGAGCATAGTAACTTTAAACAATATGGCCATAGCCAGTAAAGACACCAAACACAAAATGGTGGTGATTTTGATTGACAAATGTCTTAAAATAAAGTCAACATTTCATCGTCATCATAATGATAAAAATATTTGGATGGAAGGAAAACTGAATAAAATCAAATAAAAATTTCTCACAACAAAAAAAGAAATCTTTACAGTACATTTTGATGTATAATGCACAAGTATGACTACATCTAGTGTGTGGTAATCAGCTCCTGTTACTAAGCTACAACAAACTGCAGAGAAAACAATAAGCGTCTGCCATGCTAAAGAGCATGTCCTAGTATGACCACTTAGAGAACTGAACTACTTTAGTTTTGAGTAGCCCAAGGCATACATTATGTAATGTAAAAGCACAGCTCGGATATAACTGATCCATCAGAATTCTATAAGTTAAGCTGTGGTTCTCCTCCTTTGACGTACAAGGGAGAATGAAAAAGTAAAGGCAACTAATATTGGAAACTGTGAGCAGATGAAAATAGCAGTTATATTAATTCTCCATGTAATCTCTCTACAGGTCGAAGCACTTCTTGTATCATTACACTAACTATTTCATCCCTTGACAGAAGCTTTTCAGCTGCTCCCAAATCCAGGTCTGCACTGCTGCTTTAACCTCATCATCACCTGCAAAGATGCAGAGCCTCTTTAAGTAGGCCAAAGATGTAATAGTTTCATGGTGCTAGATCAGAGCTGTCGGGGGATGTGAAAGACGTTCAAGTTGCATCTGTTGCATTGCCTCCACCATTGTGGCCACTGAATGAGGACGTGCATTGACTTGGAGCAGCAAGACTGTTTTTGACAGCATTCCTCTTCTTTTGCAACAAATTGCAGGTTTCAGTTTCTCTCTAAGAATAGCACAGTATGTTGCACTGCTCACTGGCTATCCATCTTTCTGAAAATGCACCAAAATAAAATCTCTTATGTCTCAAAAAAAGGTTATCATTATTTTCTTGGTGAAGGGCTATCACTTGAATTTCTTCTTTAATGGAAACTCCATGCTTTGTCTCTTGTTTTTTGGCTCAAAGTGATGGACCCATGTCTCATCTCTGGTGGTAATCCACTCCAAAACACCTGAATCTTTTTCGTAAGGTTTCAGGAATTGGGTGGCAACTACTACACGTTGTTGCTTGTGCAGATCATCAAGATCTCTGAATACACATCTTGCACAAACTTTATGGTATAAGTTGTCAGGCATTGTGGAAAGTGCAGATCCATAGATGACAGTCAAATGTGCATAACAGCAGACAACACGATCTGTTGAACTTCTCTGATAAAGGCATTCGGGAGGAAAATGTGAGCTTGTCTGCACAAGCGAGTTTCATTGGTTACACTTAAACCTTTCTATTCATTCATAAACTTTTCATTGAGCCATGCTGTTTTCACGTGCATACTAAGCCAACACTTATGTTCACTTCAGTGAATTTCGTTAGGTTTCACTCTCTCTGCCCAAAAAAATCTCACTACAGCACATTGTTCAACAATGATGCAATCCCGCAACAGAGCGTCCATGTTCACTTGACCTTGGCTTCAGCTAGACTAACTGCAGAGTGCTGAGCTGTGCCTGTTTGAACTACCCATAAGCCTTCACAAATGTGTTGTATTGCATCAGCTTCTATCCCTTGTAGGTTCCTGTGCAATTTTCATATTTATTTATCCTCATATTATCACACTCACACTGACCATTTTTACCTGAATCCATTTAAGAAACCAGGGCCAAAGCTGGAGAATGCAGAAGAACTTAATACTGCATTGTTGGCTGTAAAAGATGTATACAGGGAATTTATTCTGGCAGCCAGATGGGTGATTTTAAAGACAGGAAACATGTGTAGAGATGAAAGTAAAATATGAAAGCGAAAGTATGAAAGCAACAGATAAGGTTAATTAAATACTGTATTGTAATAAGCAGACAAACTACTCAAAAAGGTTTGGGGTGGTCGCCCCATATAATGTCGTCCAGACACAAACAAAATGATTAGACTTCGTCTAAGGGATCAAAACATTTGATAAACAAAAATGGTTACATCGCGGGTATTTATAGGGGAAAATGATGGCTGGAAATGATTGGACTGGACACGGCGTCACAGCAGAGGGACAGAAGTGACACCATAAGGTTGAGACCGGAAGTAAAGTCATCAAAGGGAAACGGGACTGGCGTCTTCATAGTGGGACTGGAAGTGGTATCTTCATGGGTGGAGTAGCCATTTTGGGAGCCTGGATACAGAGAAGGTAAGCGTGATCTTTTATTATTTTGCTTCCTTGGAACTAAAAATAGAAAAAGAGAGGCGTTAGTATCCGACACACACCCCATGTCTCGCAGGATTTCACTCACTTCTGCGCTTGTTGACTGTCTCCTAAGCACACGTGTGTGACAATATATACATTAATTGTCTCATAGGCAGATGTTACCATCACAATAAAATTAGAAACATTTAATATATATTGATGCCAAAGACACTGTGTTCATGCACAACCTAAGTGTGCATTCTGTCAACTTGTCAAGATGGTTGTTGTCAAAGGAAAGTGCTGCATAAATTGAAGGACCAAAGGGCAAAGTCATTGACAAAATCTAATAAATGTATGGTCATTATAACATTTGTCACAGCCAAATAGCCAACTGAAAATATATTGAAAGCATTGACTGCCAAAATAAGAAAACCAGGTGCACAAAAGCAGTGGTCTACTTTGCAGGAAGAAACAGTGCAATTCGTTTGGTTACAACAATGTGTTTAAACCAAAACTTTTGCAGTCTGATTAGACTGATTAGTCTGATTGAATTTTATTAAACCTAAATGACTTGATTGGTTAGAAAATGTAAGTGATCTAAAAACGTGAAAATATTGATTGTATAAATGAATTTTGTAGCTAGTCTAATATAATTATTTGTTTTTTTGGAATTATAAGTCATATCACACTGGTGAAAAATTGAAAACTATTATTCTGCATTTGAAAAGGCATTAAAGCTTCCTAACATTTGTATAAAGCAAAGGATGTTGAAGTCCGTAATGGTGCTAGAAATTCTAGAAACTTTATTAGAAATCAGCTAGCATATTCAACCTCTCATTACACCAAGCTGCTGTTCCAGCATACCTCCACCATCATTCCAGTGCTCAACAAAGCATTTAAATGACTATCACCCAGTTGTTCTCACAAAGTGGCATAGCAAGTCCCATGGGCACCCTAAACACCTTTTTTGTTCAAAAATTTCCACCAGTCCACACAGCAAGAAGATGTGACAGTTTCAAAGCATTAGGCCAATGACAGCTCTGTTACAAGTTGTAATGCGGTTTGAAAGTGTACACTTAAATCACTGGTCGCGATCCAGTACTTGAAACAATTGTGGGTAGATGGGCAACAATGAAAGCAACTGGGCAGAAAGACAAGCTGCAACACACTAATATAATATGAAAATTCAGATAAGTCAGACACATGTGCAGTGCAGAATATAAAACAACTGAACTTTATGCTGAGCTGGGGCCAATCTTTTTCAAAATTGTATGAATTCCTCAAAATTCCTCAAAAACTTGTCAGCTTGTTTGGACACTTCTCTCTGCTTCTGAGTCATGGACTTCCTCTTGAACAGATCACAGTGCATCAGGATTGGGAAGGGATCCACACTTCTACCTTCATTCTGAACACAAGAACCCCGCAGGGCATCATGTTGAGCCCATTGCTCTTTAGTCTCTTTACCCATGGCTGAACCTCCATTCATCTTTCCAATAGTACTATAATTAAATTCAATGATGACACAATAGACTAAATTTCAGATGGGAGGAAGTAACCTTCACAAATTAAGCGGAACTCCTGACTGAACGGTGCAAGGACAACAACCTGATCCTAAACATTATCTAAAACAGAAGATCACCATAGATTTCAGAAAAACAGAGACCATCTCTAACCTCCACATGGTGTGCAGAGTGTCAGGTTTCTTGGAGTTTACATAGCAAGACAACTGCCGCAGTCCCTTAACACTTCTTACCTCATCAAAAAGAACCAACAGAGACTCTGTTTCCCTAGGAAACTGAAACAGGCCTAACTCCTAGTAACAATTCCTCATTAACTTCTACCACAAAACCATCAACAGTATTCTCTCCCACTGCATGACTCAATGGTTTGCTAGCTCACGGCCACCGAGCAGAAGGATCTGCTTTGTGTAGTGAAGGTGGCTCAACAAATCATTGGGAAAGGTCTCTTGCATCTGTATAGTGTCTATGTTAATGACTGAAAAAGAACGCTACCAGCATCATCAGAGACACAGCACACCCAAAACATTTTCTATTTTACCCACTACCATCCGGAAGGTAGTACAGAGTTATCCAATTCCACACAAATAGGCTGAAAAATATTTTTTTTCTTGAGCTGTGGTCTCTATTACCCCTATGTTCAACTGCTCAGGACTGATTTATTCTCCTTGTTGGACTGTTATTATACACACAAATTATTAATACCCCAAGTGCACAATTTAGTTTTTATTGCTACTTATTATTTTATTCTTATTATTTTTCTTTTATATATATATATATATACAGTGGTGTGAAAAACTATTTGCCCCCTTCCTGATTTCTTATTCTTTTGCATGTTTGTCACACAAAATGTTTCTGATCATCAAACACATTTAACCATTAGTCAAATATAACACAAGTAAACACAAAATGCAGTTTTTAAATGATGGTGTTTATTATTTAGGGAGAAAAAAAATCCAAACCTACATGGCCCTGTGTGAAAAAGTAATTGCCCCCTTGTTAAAAAATAACCTAACTGTGGTGTATCACACCTAAGTTCAATTTCCGTAGCCACCCCCAGGCCTGATTACTGCCACACCTGTTTCAATCAAGAAATCACTTAAATAGGAGCTGCCTGACACAGAGAAGTAGACCAAAAGCACCTCAAAAGCTAGACATCATGCCAAGATCCAAAGAAATTCAGGAACAAATGAGAATAGAAGTAATTGAGATCTATCAGTCTGGTAAAGGTTATAAAGCCATTTCTAAAGCTTTGGGACACCAGCGAACCACAGTGAGAGCCATTATCCACAAATGGCAAAAACATGGAACAGTGGTGAACCTTCCCAGGAGTGGCCGGCCGACCAAAATTACCCCAAGAGCACAGAGACGACTCATCCGAGAGGTCACAAAAGACCCCAGGACAACGTCTAAAGAACTGCAGGCCTCACTTGCCTCAATTAAGGTGAGTGTTCACGACTCCACCATAAGAAAGAGACTGGGCAAAAACGGCCTGCATGGCAGATTTCCAAGACGTAAACCACTGTTAAGCAAAAAGAACATTAGGGCTCGTCTCAATTTTGCTAAGAAACATCTCAATAATTGCCAAGACTTTTGGGAAAATACCTTGTGGACTGATGAGTCAAAAGTTGAACTTTTTGGAAGGCAAATGTCCCGTTACATCTGACGTAAAAGAAACACAGCATTTCAGAAAAAGAACATCATACCAACAGTAAAATATGGTGGTGGTAGTGTGATGGTCTGGGGTTGTTTTGCTGCTTCAGGACCTGGAAGGCTTGCTGTGATAGATGGAACCATGAATTCTACTGTCTACCAAAAAATCCTGAAGGAGAATGTCCGGCCATCTGTTCGTCAACTCAAGCTGAAGCGATCTTGGGTGCTGCAACAGGACAATGACCCAAAACACACCAGCAAATCCACCTCTGAATGGCTGAAGAAAAACAAAATGAAGACTTTGGAGTGGCCTAGTCAAAGTCCTGACCTGAATCCAATTGAGATGCTATGGCATGACCTTAAAAAGGAGGTTCATGCTAGAAAACCCTCAAATAAAGCTGAATTACAACAATTTTGGAAAGATGAGTGGGCCAAAATTCCTCCAGAGCGCTGTAAAAGACTCATTGCAAGTTATCGCAAACGCTTGATTGCAGTTATTGCTGCTAAGGGTGGCCCAACCAGTTATTAGGTTCAGGGGGCAATTACTTTTTCACACAGGGCCATGTAGGTTTGGATTTTTTTTTCTCCCTAAATAATAAAAACCACCATTTACAAACTGCATTTTGTGTTTACTTGTGTTATATTTGACTAATGGTTAAATGTGTTTGATGATCAGAAACATTTTGTGTGACAAACATGCAAAAGAATAAGAAACCAGGAAGGGGGCAAATAGTTTTTCACACCACTGTATATATATATATATATATACACAGTGCTCAGCATAAATGAGTACACCCCACTACATTTGTCAGAAAACCTTTAGTTTCCTTTCAGTATCAACATTGTCTATGAGATACTGTACTACAAAATACTCCCACAAATGTGGGTCATTGATTGCAAACAAGATTTGTTAATTTGCACACACAAAAAAGTGATTATCCTAACAAATTCATTCAAGCCTATGTAGCAAAAATGAGTACACCCCAATTATAGTCTTAGGAGAAAAGCCACAGTTAAGACTACAAAAGTCCAATTAACAGGCATTCAACCACAGGTGAGTCTAATGATTCATTTAAGAGGTGTCCAGCAGACAGGTGACTATAAAAGGGCATTACTTAACAAAGAAAAGCCCTTCCCATTTCATGCTGTCAGCAATGGCTCCACACAGAAGAGAAATGTCAAAAAATCTGAGAAAGGAAATCATTACTTTACATAAAAAAGGTGAGGGCTACAAGAAGATCAGCAAAGCTTTACATATCAGTCAAAATACTGTAGCAAAAGTGATCCCAAAATTTAAGAAAGATGGAAGTGCAACCATCTTACAGAGACGTCCAGGCTGTCCACGGAAGTTAACATCTCGACAGGAGCGTCTTCTGATGAGAAGGGTTGAAGAAAATCGCCATGCAAGTTCACTGCAGTTAGCTAAAGCAGTAGAAAGCCAAACTGGAGTGACCATTTCCCGTGACTCAATACGGTGCACACTGCAGAGGAATGGCATGCATGGGTATCGTCCACGAAGGAAGCCTCTCCTAAAGCCCAGGCACAAAAAAGCACTCCTAGAATTTGTTAAGGCCCATGCTGAAAAAGATGAAGACTACTGGGACTCTATACTCTGGAGTGATGAGACAAAGATCACTGTTTTTGGAACTAATGGTTTCAAAACTGTATGGTGTTGTAAAGGTGAGGATTTCAAAGAAAAATGCATGGTGCCTACAGTGAAACATGGTGGTGGCAGTGTCCTTCTGTGGGGCTGCATGAGTGCTGCTGGTGTTGGGGAGCTGCATTTCATTGATGGTATCATGAACTCAACAATGTACTGCTCTATACTGAAGGAGAAGATGCTGCCATCACTCCGTGCACTTTTCCAACACGACAATGATCCAAAACACACATCTAAAGCTACTGTTGCATTTCTGAAGAAGACCAGGGTGAAGGTGATTGAATGGCCAAGTATGTCTCCTGATCTGAACCCAATCGAACACCTGTGGGGAATTCTGAAGCGACAAGTTGAGCATCACTCTCCATCCAGCATCCAGGCTCTAAAAGAGGTCATTCTTGAAGAATGGAAAAAGATAGATGTTGCAATATGTCGCCAACTTGTTCATTCCATGCCTAGAAGACTTGGTGCTGTCCTTAAGAATCACGGTGGTCATACAAAATACTAGATGTAGTAGTTTTTGTTGCGGGGTGTATTCATTTTTGCTTCAACCAATTTGAGTGAAACTGAAGATTTTGTGATCTAAGTTATATTATTAACCTTAATTTCATGTTGTGGAGTTTAACAAGTGTTCAATAAAACTAAGCCTTGTGAAAATTTTGGACATTGTTCTTTTGTTCATTGAGCTACTGATTAAATTCGGACTTTTTAAAGGGGGTGTACTCATTTACGCTGAGCACTGTATATATATATATATATATATATAGTAAAAAAGAGAGACAAAAAGAGAAAAGGTTTGGGGATCCACCCCATAAATTGTAACCACTATTGCTTCAATTGTAAAAAGCGCCAGAGTAGTTTCTGGTACAGAGTCCAAAGCAGGACTGACTAGCAAGGTGAGGTGGTTGGATTTTATATAATGGTGGGCAGGAAGTGGCGGGTCCAGGAGGGAGTTGGCAGCAATTAGGTCAGCAGGAGGGCGTGGTCAGGAAGGGAGTGCGGAAGCTGGTTGTGATTTATCTGGGCTTCCCTTCTGGTGATCTGTAGGTAAGGGAGAAGAGACATTAAGTGCACTTCATCAACCCATGACTCCGCAACTTACCCCCAGACTGCCTCCCAAGCCCACGTGTGTCAAAATTATGTTAACATTTGAATGGCAGAAGCAATTTATTCACAAAACAACTTCATATGTGCAAGATGATTTACAGGAATGTCTCAACCTGTTTGCCATCATGTTCAACACATTATATATAAGTACAATTCAAATCCAAATTATATTATGTGATATCATCTGCTCTGTACTTTTAATATTTTTTATTTTACTGTTATACTGTACTGAGGATTACTTGTGTTTTGTTCTGTGTATTGTATTGTATTGACCCCCTTCTCTTTGACACTCACGGTACGCCCAACCTACATGGAAAGGGGTCTCACTTTGAACTGCCTTTCCCAAGGGTTGTTCCATTTTTTTCCCTACTAGGGTTTTTTTTGGGAGTTTTTCCTTGTCTTCTTAGAGGGTCAAGGCTGAGGGGGCTGTCAAAAGGCAGGGCCTGTTAAAGCCCATTACGGCACTTCTTGTGTGATTTTGGGCTATACAAAAATAAATTGTATTGTATTTTATTGCAATTAGTGTTAACATAATTTTGACTCACCCTGTATACAGTATATATAAATTTAAGTTATTTTCTTTTGATATAGTTGTGCTTTTATGTTGTTCGCAAGCACAATGACAAGTAAAGATTTCTATTTTGTTCTAGAATGGTTGACTCCATCTCATATGGCATATCTCTGATATTTAATTGAGGGAAGGCTATTGCTTATTTCTGATACCTTCTCGGAGTTTCCTAAACTTGTAACATAGAGCGTTGTCATGTTGAAAAAGTCATGAGGGAATGCTGATGACATGATAAGATGTATTTCACGAGCACATAGGTCATTTTGTAGGTTGTCAGGAGCACATAGGTAATTTTTTTTAGTGTTTCGTGTTGTCTTTTGATGCTACTATTTTTTACTCATGTTTTGTTACATTTTTATTATTATTTTGGTGTTGCCATTGGCTGCGGTGGGTTCGCACCCTGCCTGGGATTGGTTCCCTGCCTCGTGCCCTGTGTTGGCTGGGATTGGCTCCAGCAGACCCCCGTGACCCTGTGTTTGGATTCAGCGGGTTGGAAAATGGATGGATGGATGTTGCCATTGGTTGTTCTGTTTGTTTACTGTCTACCACCCATCTGGAGTATTTGATGCAAATCCTTGGTTACGTCTGGATTAAATCTTTCAGGGCTGATGTTGAATTTTGTCAAAATTCAGGGGTAGAGGACGGTAATCAGCTGTAAGCTGCAACAAAACTCGCCCTTACATTTTAGTTTGACTCTCTTTGAAAGAAGGAATGTTACATAGCTTTGTTGATTTGACCTCAATTCCCTATGCATGCATGAGTAGCAAAGAGCAAACCACCTCTAAAATGGCATCAACATCTGGTGAGAGACCAAAACGAATGTGCAAAGCAAAATACTCCATGGACGTTTTGCGTAATTTCATTGAATAGGACTCTGACTTGTCATACTCTGAGTTTGATACGAGTGATCTGGAGATGGACGAAAGTGAGGTACCAGCATCATCTGATCGGTCCCCAGCTGATTGTGGTGCTGAACACTTTCATGTAGCTGATGCACCTACAGCAGCGTTCGTCTGGGAGGACCACCACATATTGCGTTACACTGCGACCACCACCGACCACCCACCTTCTGTGCGAAGACAGCCAGGCAGCAGGCCCACTGTACATTCATGCTGTCCATTAGGATGCCCCCACGCAGCCATTGCTGCCAGAGATACCGAACACGCACCAATAGCAGCCACAGCACATAGCAACAGATGTTGTATGTTAATTTATGTGTGAAACAATTGCTTTGCATGCTTCTCAGAAAACTGAGTTTTTTAGAAAAAATATTCAGCCCTCAAAGAGTTAATAAGGTTATGCTGTTTAAAATGACTGTACACTATGAACTAGTATCAAACTTTGAAATTATTTAAAAGAAATAATTTCCTAGAGATTTAGTTCTTACAAACAACATACTGTTTTGCTTCTGATGATGTGCTCATTTTGCTCTCGTACTTTTCAAATCAACGCCTTTTCCATTTCCTGACTACTTCTTTTGCCTAATTCCCATAGAAGGATCATTCCATTGGATCTCTCCCACTCAAGCTGCTATTTAGTTGCAATCAGTGTTCACTGTTTCTTTTTTTACATGCACTTCATCTTCTCTGTGATTTCATTGGTACTTTCCCTTAAAACTGGATGGGTGTGTTAAGAGCTTGTACCTTAGGAGAGGGCTTTGTCATGATTCACAGACTCATTTTTGTATTTGTTTTTATATTAATTTAATTGTAGAATTATTGTTTTTACTTTATTATTACTTGCATTTTGTACATGACATAGGCAGCACCATTTTGTCAGCTTTTCAGGAGGGCACCGACATCTTGTTTATGGTTGCCATGGATGGGTTTCTTTTGAACAGGCACTCTATATGCTCGCATATGTTTCCATGTCTTTTAGAAAAACACCCTTACTTTTTTACTTTGGGCCACAATAATCACGTGGATCCATTTGTATCCACTAGATCAATGCACAATGAGTATTCAATTATCCTTTGGCACACAAATACTGTTCTTCTGGTTTCATAGGATCTCATAAAAACACATCTCACCCTAGTATACAACAGTAATTCGCTTGCATTTTTTGATATCTGGCAAGATGGATCAATAGACTTATAAAGTTAACACATCCTGATTCTCCATTCTGCATGAATTACCAAAAACCAGGATTCAGTAGGCCTGATGGGGAAAAGGGGAAAATGCAGTTAACTCACATGTCAGCTCGCATAATAATTTAACAGTTTTAATATAATATTTGTATGTCCCTATCAGGTTTAAGTACAAGACAAGAAAATACTCTGAGTGGACCTACATAAAAGTGAACAGATATGAAGAAATGAAAGCTTTGTATCTTTGTGAATAATATTAGAATGAATATCCCCTCTAAAAATGTATTAAATGAACATTGAAAATAGCATGGTGTAAAAAAAAAAGTGTGGGTAATATGTCAGAGTTCTTTTCCTTTTAAAAAACAGAACATAATCCATAGGGTTTTACTCATTTTGTTGAAAAAAAAGAAATGTTCAGATAGGAAAAATCACCTCCCACACTGTTTCCTATAAACAAGGATAGAATTTGACTTTTACCTCCGAGCACCGTATGATTCAGTATGTTTTTTTATGTTAAAAGCTCCATGGAAGCATCCCCTTTGTAAACGCATTTCCTTAACAGACCACAAATAACCAACTTTTTCAAAACTTAACAGAGGTTACAATTAATGATATATTTTTCTCTTCAAGTTAAAAAAATGGGCTGTGTCTGAGGAATTTGCATAATCTTTTCATATCTGTGTGGGTTGTCTTAGAGGATTCCAGTTTCCTCCCACATCCACAAAGACTTGCATGTTAGTTTAATTAGTGTGGGTGTATGGAAGTATTTGAACTCGCATCCTGTCCAAGGTTGGTTCCAGCTTGCCACAATACTAAAATGGCCCAAGTGGGTTGAAATGGATGGACAGATGACCAGAAGATTAAAGAAGCCTGTGCTTCCACAGTGGTTCATAAAAACACATTTGAGAGTAGAAATATAAGTGCATGCATCGTATCGAAATAGGCAACCAAGAAAAGTATTTGGTTGCCAACTAAAATTCATCAACTGATGGTAAAAGCACTTTAAGACACCTGATGGCACTTCCAGGAACTTGCTGGTACATGTCACCACCTAGTGGTGTTACACGTCATTATGGGTCCCGAAAGGAGTTAGTTTTATTGGTGCAATGCCAGGGAAGCCGGCCTAGTCATAAACTCAGGTTCTTCAGGACAACAAGTAATACACTTTAAAAGAAAGTTAATTTTTTAGACACATAGCTTCAATATAACACTTAGCAAAGAACCATTTTTGTACCTGCTGCTTGTACTAAGTGTTGCTATTTAATAATCTTCACCTACCCACTACTCCCTAAAAAAATCCCATCCGATATCAAAAGACATTGAACATAACCTGCTTCTTCCCTTGGCCATAGTAGTCTTTGTAAATCATTTTATATCATAAATTATTTCAGTTGTTTTGCTTGTTACATTTTAAAATGCACCAACTATAATGAACCGAGATGCAATTTCAAGGTAAGAAAGCTTTTTAGCAATTCACTACCTTTTAACACAGACATATTATTTCAAATACTACATCATGATACCTCTTGCGAATCTGAAAAATTCGGGCTAAAGAAGACGTGGTGGAGTCAAGAAGTATGACTTTCTTTTTAAATCACTAATGTTTAGAAACCCTGACTTAGGAACTGTAATACCAACATCCATAATGCAGTGATGCGACTTCAAAGACATTTTAAGCAACTTTGAAACAAAACAAGTTATTATAAATATAAGCAAAAGGTTCTGAAATGCATTATAATGAGATCTTATGTTCTAAAGATAAAACACATATGCATCAATATGCTATATTTATGCATGACCTAGAATCCAGCTGCATTAAATATATATTTTTTCATTTTTATTATTTTATCTCATATTTGTACAAGCACAAAAAATGCTTAAAAATATATACAGAAACCTAAAAGAATAAAACACTAAAACCTAACCTACCTTTATTAGACTGACCTACAATAATGCTATAATACTTCGCTAGCTGCACCAGTGCCATGTCCTGTTCACCTTCCTCATACTTCTCTCTTATCTCCCTCCTTGCAAACTTTCTCATTATCAAACAAGCAAACAACCTTTGTTTTATGTAGCACCTTTCTATACTGAACACACTTCCAAAGTAAGTATACATAGTACAAATGTTTACAAACATGTTTTTCACTTGGAGCCCAAGTATAATAAGTGTCTTGTTTACGGTCAAACAGTGGATTGGTTTTCTTTTCTTTGCCTTCAGCTAAGCATTCAATAAGCTGTGACAAAGATCAAAAGTTCTCTATTTTTTGGTGTACTAATTTGACTAAGTCCGATCACCAGCCAGTAGCACACATCATCCTGGCCATATGCTAGGGGCATCTCTTCTCTATTGACTGGAGTCATCTTGGTGACATTATGATCAGATTTATTATTAAAGCAAAACACCGGATTAGTGCATAGCAGCTTTCAGAAACACAGCATGCTACTGCCTAGGGTCATTATTATGCATCTGAAATTCTGTTTCCCGTGATGTGTATCAGACTTAAAAATGTGGTCATGCTGAGAACAAAGACAGAGAGATTTTGTGTCATGGGAAACATTTAATCCCTAACATTTGCAGTAGTTAGCCACTTACCAAACACTTTGAAAATCATAGTTTTAGGAAATTTTCTGCTTGTGAGTCAAGTTTACAGTATTTTAAGAGAAAAACAAGGCATACATAAAATGAAAAATAATATATGGTGAAAAATATTTTATTAATTTTGTTAATTGTATTTCAAAACAGGAGAAGTCACTCAAATATATGATTTGGTTGAGTTACTAAAACAAGGCCTTAGGGCTTGGGAGACACATCACACCATCAGCTCATGCAGTACATTTTTCAAGAGGAACTCTTTCATTACTGTCAATTCTGCAAAATGTATCTGCATCATTGTCTGCCCATTTCTACATCCATTTTCATTTCAATGACACACATATTTATGAACATTAAAAAATGTGATCTGTTCATGGAAAATTAAACTAATGGACTTGTCACAGTTTACTCCAACTCCTTGTATGACAAGAGATGGGAGTTCAGTGAAAAGAAGAATTCTAAAAGCTTCAAAGGCTTCACTTTTAGGAGGAAGCTAGAAGTGCATCAGCATTGACAGAAGGATCCACAAAATATGAGAGAAGCACCCCAGAGAAGGGTATTGCTTCTTCTGGTTTTCAACAAATCAAGATTAGAAAGGGGCAGTTTACCTTAGACTTCAGTTAGGTTTAAAATTCTGAGAGTCATGCATTTTTATGTAAAGGTTTTTTTCCAACACTCTTTTGACCAGGCAGAAACTTTGTTCATCCATCTGCCTTACGAATTGGCGTTTATTATGTCATTAATAGTTATTTTATATGCATTTAACAACTTATTGAGTAGAAAAATATCCAGTCTTTTTCTCTGGTGCTGGAGGAAAGTTTCAGGAGTGAAAATGGCAGAAAAATAAAGGAGTTCATTTATGTTCTAACCATTCCCTTGCAACGAAGTGAAGTAATTATATAAGGCCTTTTTACCTTTACCTAGCATTTTGGACTACCTAAAGAAGAAGAAGATGGGAAGATGTTAAAGTATTAAAATAATCAAGGTGAGGCATTGACCAGCCTGTGCTGAATTTGTAAGTTTGCTCACTTACAAATTTTTATGGTAGTTTCATTTTAATGGAGAGAGACAGATTTCTGGCTGGGTTGTAGGGGATCAAATATGTATTTCTCTCAATGACATGCAAATCAATTTATAACTTTTATGTAATGTGTTTTTTCTGGATTTTTGGTTGATATTCTGTCTCTCTCCATTAAAATGAAACTACCATAAAAATTAGAGACTGTTCATTTCTTTGTAAGTGAGCAAATTTACAAATTCAGCAGGGGATCAAATACTTGTTTCGTCCACTGCATGTGTGCAGTTTTCTATTTTCTGAGTGGGTTCTCTGTCATCTAAATATATTCAAAAATATTTAAATTTAAATACTAATCTAGCAAGTAAGCACCACACATCACATAAAATGAAGAAATATAAAATACCAGAAGTGAATGAACATTTTGAATCAGGTGAAGCTCTGAGTCTGAACCTTAAGTTGCTAATTTTTATGTAGCCAAAGATTAGCTATTGTGTCTTAAAATATGCAAATTATAAGTTTCTAGAATTTCTGCTATTCCTTGTTTCAGAACCAAGTATCGTACTATCATTGAACTACAAATGCTAGAGAACAATGTCATTCTCTCCTAATCAATGTGTACCAGGGTCAGCCCACTACATACAACACAGCCAAGACCTTCAAAGTTGACCTGAGGTCTAATCAAAAGCATAAGAAAATGTTGCCACCTTGAAGCAAATCATAATGGAGAAATAGAGAGTGTCAGTTCATGAGACAACATCATAATAATAATAATAATAATAATAATAATAATAATAATAATAATAATAATAAGAAGAAGAAGAAGAAGAAGAAGAAGAAGAAGAAGAAGAAGAAGAAGAAGAATGGGTGAGGTGAATTTGTTCTGCATGAAAACTTTAATATGTCCAAATTGTGGGCATATTGGGTGCCCAAAATGTTAGATAGATAGATAGATAGATAGATAGATAGATAGATAGATAGATAGATAGATAGATAGATAGATAGATAGATAGATAGATAGATAGATAGATAGATAACTTAATATGCCCCCAGAGAGAAATGTGGCTTTTTTTACAGAAGTTCTATCAATAAATAAATACATAAATGGGTAGATAAGTAAGTAAATAAAATAAATGTACACCCACACACTTTGTTCTAAATACACACAGGAAAACACTATAAAGAAAGAAAATTTAAAAGAAAGAAAAGTTCTGACTTGGCTGTCACAGTCACAGTGAGGCATTATGCAGACATATTGCTGTTGGTATAAAGGAGCCCCAGCAGTGTTTCTTGGCACATTTCTGTTGAATAATTAATTGTCTGAAAGTCCTCAGTGTTAGTGTGTCAGAGAGAGGATGTGCAGCATTGTTCATAATGGCATTCAGTTTTGTTTGAATTCTCTCCTTCATAATTCAACCTACAGGGGGTCCAGAGTGCATCCCATAACTGAGCTTGCCCTTAAATTAGCTTATTTATTCGGTGTGCCTCTCTTAAATTAATGTTACCAGCCCAGCACACAACAGCATAGAAAATCACACTGGTCATCACAGAGTTATAGAAGATGAGAATGCTGTCACTTCACACATTAAAGGAACACAGTCTCTTAAGGAAAAAGAGTCTCCTTTGCCCTTTCTTATACAGTTCCCCTGTATTCTGAGACCAGTCCAACTTGTCATTAATGTGGATCCCCAAGTACTTGTAGAAGTGGACCACCTCTACATCCACTCCCTAAATAGTGACCAGACGTAGAGGCTCTTTGGTGTGCCATAAGTCAAAAGCAGTTCCTTGGTTTTGCTGATGTTGAGATGCAGAGAATTCTTTTTGCACCAAGAAAAAAACATCTCCACCTAAACCTATACTCTGTCTCATCCTCTTTATCAATGTACCTCATAATTGCAGAATCATCTGTGAATTTCTGCAAGTCCTGGTGTTATATGTAAAGTCAACTCCACCAAGGAAGGTCCTAAGCCTGGCTGAAAAAGGAGGAAAGTGGTTGCTGTGGTGAAGAAGCCAGAACCAAGAAACTGGGGAAGTAGGATAGAAATCAATGGAAATTGGAAAGAATTCAAGCGTGAGTCATGTTACCGCACCCGGGGCATCAAATGCACCAATGCCAGGGTCCCTGGGTGTCGGTGTACAGTTGGCTATTGGCCAAAGAACCAAAGCACTCACACCAAAATACAATTCGCATTGCCACATGGAATGTGTGAACAAGCCATCATCCTGGCCAAAAAGAAATTACTGCCAAGAAATTATAGCTCTGGAACAATGACCCTCCAACTGCCACAATCAGATTCCAAAATGACTCTCTTCTACTCTGATGGTGAGAAACAGGAAGCCAGCATTGGTTTCATGGTTGACATTCAGACAATGAAGTGCGTGATCGCCTTTCGGCCATTTCAGAATGTCTCACAGTCTTGACCATAAATGGCACTATCAAAATGCATCTCATCTCAATCTACGCACCGATGGAAACCAGTTTTGAATCGGTCAAAGATGAATCCTACAACCAACTGCAACAAATGCTGGACACTATTCTGCAGTCCGAAGTTATCATACTCGCTGGTTATTTCAATGCCCACATTGGCATGGATCGAACTGGGTAGGAAAGCATGATGGGCTGCTTTGTATAAGAGGAAATCAATGGAAATGGGCTGCGTCTACTTTCCTTCCCCGTATCTAACAACCTCATCATTGGAAACACCCACTTCCAGCACCCCCTCACATCAACTCACATGGCGAAATCCTGCTGGCAAAGACTCGGCAGTACGAGACTACATACTGATCAACTCAAGATTCCGATCATTGCTCAGGGATTTATGAGTGATGAGGGGACCTGACTGTGGGTCAGACCATTACCTTGTCTTCTCCAAGGTCCAACTTCGCTTGCATCGCGCCAATCAGAAAGCTCAACCATTAACCCGCATCGATTGAAAGTGCCTACTAGACCCTATTTGAAAGGAACAATTTCAAATCACATAAGGCAACCGATTCTTGTCACTAGCAACATTAAATGACATCAATATAGAAGAACAACAAATATCCAAAGTCATCATGGACTGTGCTAAATTACTATGCCCATCTATCTGGCACAAAATGCAGGCATGGATATTTGATGAATGTCTTGATATGGTGGAGCAGAATCGAGTCAAGTTACTCGATCATAATTGATATCAGACGCTCAACCAAGAAATCTGTCAACGTATGAAAGAAGAGTGTGAGTTGTATTGGGTGCAAGCCACCTCAAAACACGAATATCACAGACTCTACAAAACACTTAGGAAGCTTACCGAGAAAAGCTAAGCAACCATTGATAACATCAGGAAAAGTGATGGAAACTTTGTAAAATCACCGGTTGAGCATCTGGAGCGATGGAAGGAGTTCTTTGAGGGCCTATATATAATCAAGAACCTCCACAAAGACCAGCAGCAGACCCGCCAGAAATTCCAATGTCAGACGCAGAGCCAATTCTCGATGAGGTCAAGGCGGCCATCAAGGCCTTGAAGAACAGCAAAGCATCCAGTTTGGACAACGTAACTGCGGAATCAATCAAAGCTGGCAGAGACTGCTTACTTACTCAACTTCATACATTCCCCCAAACAATATGGCACACAGAGCAAGTCCCAACAGCATGAAAAAGGGTATCATTATACCAATTCAGAAAAAAGGTGACAATCGAGACTTCAAGAACTACCATGGTATCTAATCTTCTTTCAATCGTTGGCAAAGTATTTATGAAAGTCCTTCAATCTAGACTGCAGAGGCACCGCGAGCAGACAAGCTGCAAAAGAACAAGCAGGTTTCTGACCGAATTGTTGCTGCAGTCACCAGATCTTCACCCTGCAGCAACTCATGGAAGTCAGAACTCACTGCGGAAAATGAACTGTTATTGTTTTCATTGACTTCAAATCAGCATTTGACTGCATCCACTGGCAGGCACTGTGAGCAGAACTGGAGAGAGAATGCATTCCCCAAAATTCATCACACTCCTTAGATCCAGCTACAATGGCTCCACTAGCCAATTAAGGATCCAAAATTAATTATCTGAAGAGTTCAACATCCGGACCAGAGTCTGTCAAGGGGACTTTGTGTCTCCACTCCTATTCAATATTGTCATTGATGCAATCATGCGGAAAGTATTCCAAGACACGTGCAGAGTTATCACTGAGCTTATCACTGACCAAATGTTTGCCAAAGAAAGCACCTTTTTCGCCAACAACAGTGCAGTGGTAACCGATACTCTTTACCAAATCACCTGTGTGAGAATAAGCCTTGTGGAACAGATAGATAATGTTGACTCCTGAAAGCAAATTAATTTGGAGTGGGTGAAATTTAATAAGCATTTCATAAGTGGGAATGGAACTTGGGCACATCACTGAGACCTAGAGTCCAAACAACAATTGAAACAATAGAAGAAGAAGGATTCTTCAATGCCAATGAAAGTCAATATCTAAGCAAATGCTGACAAGATTAAGTACACAACTTTTATGACGCTGAGGGTGTAGTCTTGATTAATGTTATGCTTCAAAAGGCCAACATATCAGGTCTATATTAAAATGATTTGGTTTGCAATGTGTGGTGGTCATTCAGGGAAGTACTGTCGACCAATCTCCCTTTTGATACACAACAATGTCTCCACTCATGCTACATAGGTTAAAAAAGCTGCATTGCAAATAGCAGATTACCCCAGAGGTTTTCCTGATTCTCACAACAATGACAAAAGTGTCGAAGCTTGGTACCTTGGCATTGTGAAAGATCTATATATATAAAATTCTTTTTGCGTTTGAAACGGAAATTACGTATGACCACACGATATGGAAATTACCTATGACTACAGAGCATATTATAATACAGGAAGTAGCCAGGGGCGTTCTGACAGAGAAGTTTTATTTATTCATCCACGTGACTGTCGCTGAAACTGCCACATTGTAACTTTTTTTTAGTTGGCAGTACTTGATAGTAGAAGAGATGAGGAAAACAGCTTTGCGTCTTTGTACTTTTTAACTGCGCCAAGCTGTAAACAATGTGAAGACGAGACCGCCTTCAGCTGCGAGGGGTCGTGAGAACAAAGTGGACGCTGGGAGGCGCGGAATGTCAGGCTGCTCCGCCGAGTCGAGAGCTTCACAGTTTCGGACATTCTTCTCACACTGTTTGTGACTCTTCAAGTCCCCTGTCAGCTCCTGGGAGAGTGGAAATCTTTGCGAATGAGTATAATCAGCGGCATTGAAGCAGGACTCTGTTTGTAAATTGCCCTGCACAACTACTTACTGTCCCTTATGGTAAGTTCAGGTCACTACAATCCCACAACATTCAAGGTTGCTTTTGTGATTAATTATTTTAACAAGTAAATCACAGGCATGTAGTGCAAGGTTGTCAGGCAAAAATTTGGACGATCACATAGAAAATATAATTTCTATACCACAGCGGTCGTGTAGCTCCTTTCACAAGGGATCTACTACTTACCTGTTGTGTTATAGCGCCTTTAAAATGTAGTTTACCCGAAACCACTCTAGTAGTGCTCAATGTATCTTTACTTCTTAAATGTTAATGTTTTACTGTTTAATAACTTATAGACTACATTTTATTTTTTTCCCTTGCACTCAGTGAGCGAAGCCACTGGGTAATCAACTAGTATCTTATAAAATAAAGAATGAGAATGTTTAAATGTGAGTTTTAAAAAAACACATTAATGCACTACAGTTTTATTTTTTTGATTGGTTTATTCAGTGCACTTCATTGTTGAGATTTCAAGTAATACAATTGTGTACCAGTATTAGTGAACCCTTGAAAAACTTTTGCAATCAGTTTACTGCATTTGTTTTCATGAATAATGGTGTTAAGCTTTGCTGAAATCATTTCTCACTTCTTTTTTTCATTAACATCGCAAAAACATCTCCAAGGAATGAAAACCCTCTGGCAATATTCAGTAATAATTCAATAGCTCAATTGTCAGTTTTTTTGTAAACATTCCTGTTTTATGTTAGAAGGGTTAATATACGGTACTTCAGTTGCACATGTCTTGTCAAGAACATGTCCAGCATGTTTGAATCTCCACAGTCATTCAGTTCAAGTGGAGGAAAATTGTGTTACCACAAATAAGCAAATTGGTTCTGGCAGCCATTGACAGGCTTTCAAATGTTGCCTCATTAACACATTATTTTCATAGATTTAAATTATCAGCATTATGGTAAACTGCTGTTATTAGTACAGATATTTGTGTTTGTGCTATATACAGTAGAGTACAAATAAAAGCTCCGGGGAACAATTATACAATTTTGTTTTCTCAGTTTGTCCTTCAACCTGGATTTTATTAATTTGTAACCTCAGAATGAGCACAATACCCCTGAGCTGCTTTTATCATATAGGATAATTAAAAACTATGTGAATGGAATCAGCAACAACTTGAATGTTAGGTTATCATATGTAAATAAAAACAGAACAAGTCAGCAGATTTATATTCTTTTATATAAAAGCACCAAAGTTTGGAAACAGTTAACTTAAAGTGTCTCACACTGCTATCACCTCTAATTGCACAATATTAATGACACTACTGTCATTCACCCAAATGGCATTACACCTGACCCCAGCCCTATGCTTTGTGGGTAGTAAACCCTCATGGCAGCTTCTTCAGTCTTTTACCAATCTAACCAGGACAAAGAAGTACAGAAAATGAGATCTGACATGTAGTTGCTAGTTTTTTCCTTCTATATATTGACCTTATCTGGTTTAATTTGAAAATAGAATATCATTTTTTAAGTGCTGATGGTGTTGAATTGTATTAATTATTTAAAACAAGAATTACATTAAAGCTAATTGCTTGAGAAATGTAAAACTCCTAAGATGAGAAACTTGAATCCACTGAAAATGAAGACACTATATTTTTTTCTGATTTAATCAGTATTGACATTTCTTTGCTAATTAAGAGTTGTTTTTTCTTACCTTACAAATACTGAAAAAAATAAGGGCAAGTTCTTGAATAAGAGAATTATTCATTTTAACTGGCGCAGTGACAGCGATTTTTCCTGCCTCATGTCCTGTGTTTGCTGAGATAGGCCCCAGCTTCCCCACAACCCTGCCAAAAAGGATGGACGGATTTTATCAAACAGTATTGATTGTTGTAATGCTGCATTTTCAAGATTTTCAGTTTGTTCAATTTCTAAGCTAAAGTTAATTCAAAATGCGCGGCATCAGGAATCATAACCAAAACTAAGAAGTATAATCACTCAACTCCAGTTCTTAAATCACTCTGCTGTTTTCCAGCTAAGCTCACAGAGCATTCTAAAATCCCCCTTTTTATATATAGAGTGCTAAAATGTATAGTTTCTCCTTACATTAAAAGAAAGTTAAAGTATATGTGTTGCAGAGGTAGGTGAAGACCTGTTTTGTACTGGATTGACCATACAGCAATATACAGTACAAATACTGAAGGAGATACACCTTGAATTTAAGAAAAGACTCTGCCAGTCCCACCAACAAATGTGCCATCGTGCTAAATAAAAAAAAAGAAACTGAGATCAAAAAAAGTTTTATGTTCTGTGCATATTAAAAGTTGAAAAATAGGGAGAGCTACAGAAACGTGCCCCTCTTGTGGAATACACTTACTTTTAAGTGAGACAGTGGAATGGTAAAATAGAGATAAAGTAGAGCACCAGTGATACACAAAAAAAAAAAAAACACAAGTACAGCTAAATCTCTAAAATAGAGCAACATTAAATGTTAAAAGACTGCATGCAACTTTTGAAATTTCATCTGCTCTTGACATCAAGTTTTAAATCAACACAAATCAGGACAGATTTCTTCTTGTCCTGAGAAATTCTTTTAACCAACAACATTTAGGTGAAAATAAACTGATCATTTTTGGGTAAAAAATAATAAAAAATTAAAAAATATATATGTATTCATTTTATTTGCTAATAGTTCAAACTAACTCTTGGTGGATACACTTTGATTATGGGAGTAACTCATTTCAGATGGGTCTCCATTAACTTATCATACCTGAATTTGTAATTCTTTGTAAAAGAGTTTAAGATTATGCAGACTGTGGAAGAGCCTCTTTAGGGCAACTCATTATATCATCTTCGACTGGGCAATTCCAGAATATCAGTCTTCCTTTTTTGAAACAATTTTTGGCTGAGTTATGCATGTGTCATGTTTTATTGTAATGTTGAAAAGTAAAATTTATACGTAACCTTCCTTTTCTGGCAGAGGGCACCATATTCTGTATCCAAAATATCCTAATATTGAGAGTTCTTCACTTCCCCACTAATCTGACCAGAGCATCTGTTCCTGCTGAAGAGTCCCACATACTGATGCTGCCACCATAGTGCATGACCATAGTAGAATGTTGGCTCAAAAAGGTCTGAATTGGCATCATCTGCCCATAAGTTATTTTCTCATATGGCTTTAGGAAAATGTGTTTTAAAAACAATCCTGATATTCTAGTTACTATATCCAGAAGCTCAAATTATGTCAGCAGCGGACTGTTAACTACCAGAGATTCATGTAGCTCTTTTAAAGTTGCCATTAGTCTTTTGGTAGCCTCCCTAATGTGATTTCTCTGCCCAGGAATAAGTCATGGAGAGATGCAGGATTTGTACAGTATCTTGTGTAGCAGTATGATCTTTAGAAATTATACATTTCTTTTGTACAGCTCTTAATGGAGCTTTCTTGGTTTAAAGTCTGTTTTGTTGTATCTTACATCACTTAAAAGTTCATCATTTTTATTACGACAGTTCTTATCATTTCAGGCTATACTTCTGACCATCTCCTTGGAAATCCCTTCCAGAATTCCCCAAAGTGTGCTTGTTTGTGATGTCATCCAGGCGACGTGTTAAAGAGTTTAATGAATTACTCTAAAAACACTTTATTTACTTGACTTTCTGGATAATGAATTTTTTGATCTTTTCTTTTGACCTCAAATTTTTGATTGTGTTATTGGCTTTGGCAAAAGACCTATTGTCTAATTTGGCACATTCCTTGACTATGCATCTTCCAGTCATTTTTCATTTTTTCTGTTACTGTCTCTAGTGTGTCAGTATATGTGGTCCTGGGGCTGCCATATTTCTTCACCTTCTTTATGTTGTTCATTACAGTGCTGTATGGTATACCATATGTAATGCCTCGACATTCTTTTATATATCACTATTGATCTGTACCTTTCAACAAAAAGACACCATAGATCTTCTTTTAGCTTTTTGTGGACCATGATTATCTATGCAATAGGAAACCAAGAAAGCTTTGGGGAAGCCCAACAGCAACTGTTGATATTATTTAGGGTTTATGAGAATCTGCTCAAAGTCATGTGAAGTCAAATTACATTTGGAACCTGACTGATTAATTTTAAACATGGCTTGCAACTCCCATAGTAAAGCATATGCTTTAAGGCAACTTGCCAGTTTTTTAATTATTTTTTCAAAAAATTGCCCACTTGCTTTACATTTATATATACAGTAGTTGGTTAGAAGATGGAACTAAAGGTGAAAAGAGGGTATGCTGTGATTTCAGTAACTGTTTGAAAATTATTGATATCCGCTGCATGTTTATTGCTAAATTTCATTTCATCTATCTATGTTGTTATAATTATATTAAATTATGCTGTTTATTGGAAGGTTGAGGCACACAAAATATGGGAGAGTTTCTATTTTTTCACTTCACCTAAAAAATGATCCAGGGCTGCAAAAGCATTGGCTGTTAAAATTCAGTAGCAGACTTACCCTAGACGTTAAAAATGCAGTTGCTCTACACATGGGTATTATACTTACAAACAAAAGACTACCATTTAATGTTTATGGTGTCATGTCTGTTTCAATCAAAATAGAAGCCAGATCAAGATTAATTTGAAAATCAAGTAAGTAAACAATTTTCAGGATGGCTGATCAGAGTAGTGAGTTAATTATGAGGGTCAAAACACAAAGTACAGCAATCAGCAAAGAAATCACTGGGCAAAGCTTAACTAGATTTAATTTAAACAAATCTTTGGGACAGAACTAAATAAATTATTTCAAATGAGCTGTGCAAGAACTAATTTTGCTTTGCAGAATCTTTATTTTACATAATGCTTAGGCATTCTAAACAAACAGGTCAAACTTAAATAAGATGGCTGCCATGACGTGTATGGCCCGTTTGCCTAGCAATATGCAGCATCATACTTACCAGTTTCATAAAATGGTAGCGACGTTTGACATCACTGAAAGGAATAGTAAAATAAACAAAAATAAAACACTAGGAAGAATGGTGTGTGTTTGGAATTCTGACGTATGGGGCACTTACATGAGTTTGTTGCTCACCAGAAGAATAAAGCTACCATTCTGATTTCACAGATTTCACATTTGTAAATCTGTAAATTTGTTTGTTCATTAATCCCTCTTTCTCCCATTTACTGAACAACTCCACACAAGAATCAAAAAACGTCTCCCATCTTTGTTGTTTTTAAAGCTTTGCTTTTGCTGTTATCTCTCCTCTATTTCTCCTGGGTGGAGGTTGAATTCTGGCTTGTTAAGTTTGACTTGATTGTATGTAATATTATTTTCTTTGTTGTATAAGTTAGACTTGAGCACATGGAATGTTATTATCTTCAAATAATATTAAAAAACATAATATAAAAAAGAATAAACAAAACTAAAATGTAGACATTCCAATATCATTTATTTTACATCAAAAAATGAGAACTACCAGATGATGCTGATACAGAGGAAATGAAACATATCTCCTCAACAGTCATTTTCAAAGTTTATTAAACTACACATTAAAACAAGGAGTGCCTATACTCATAAAATTTAGAAAATAATGGACTGTAAAACGCCTTTACTTACCAATTAAGCATACTTGAAATGCTGCTCAAATCCTTGAAAATTCAGATCATACATAGTATGTTATGAGGTTCAGGCATTCCCTTGTGTGTCTAAAAGAGATAAAAAGACAGACTCAGAGAACATGTGGGAATGAAAATCCAGAGGACTGATGGTCTGTTTAAATATTTCAGGTAATCTCCTTCATAACCATCTAATGTTCTATGGCACTATAGCACTATATACCATATTTCAGTATAGATGTTAAATATAATGAGAACACAAGAACATAAAAGGATGAAACTAGTGAGAGATTTCTCATCTAAGATTTACCTTTCCTTGCTATTAATCTGAACTGGCTTTGCTGCAAATACAGTATACCACATCAGAGAGAAAGGAGGTGATATCTGGGGAGATTCAGGCTAAATAACCTTCCCCCGATTGTGTACTGTCATTCTACACTCTGCACTTTGCTATGGATATTAAACATGTTTAAGCCTTATAGTCCTGAGTCTTTTGTTTTCTTACATTGTATTGTTGCACTGGTTTTGGTAATGTTATGGCGTATGTTAAATTTATGTTGTGTTGCCTATGCACCTGGAACTGTAAGAAACGAAATTTCGCTCAACCCAAAATTCAGCCCTAAACTGAATTAAGAGAGCTTCAAAATGGATTGATGGATTTGATACTTTATGTCTGCTTATTTAAAATACATATAGTACCACATGTAATAAAGCATGATTTCTGCTTTGTTCTGTCACAATTTACAGAATGCAGAAATGCAAGTCTAAAATATTTTGGCTGTGCTGTTGACTAAAAATACAGACAGATTGTGTGTAGGAATAGAAAATACAAGGATAGGCAAGTTTTAAACGCTGTTTACCTACTAGAGACAAACTAGTACTGTTTTTTTTTTATTTTCATCTAAAACACTTCTCCTGCCAAAATTGAGCACATGCCAAAAAATTTGATTGATCCTGAAAATGAGACTCTCTATTTAGTCTGGATTTTCGAGTAAATGTAAAAATAAAATCTAAAAAAAACATATTTAAGCAGACTGGTCAACAAGATCCTTTTGTGTACAAAAATGATTTCACTTTAATATCAACATTTTAATATTAGACAGTTAACAAATCAAATTTGTGACTAGCAAGAGGTGCTGCCATTGCAATACTGTGTAATTCAATAAGTAGGAGAACTCCTATTAGTCTACTGTATATGGAGCACTTCAGCTACTAGAACCAACACATTGAGCAAACCCCAACTCAGAATAACTTGAAACAGTATGGAAGATGCAAATTAAAACAAAAAGTGATGATAAACAAATGATAATAAATGATCTTTGAGTTGGAAACAACATAACAACCCATTATTTGATGTTACTAATCACTTTATTGTTCTTTTTTAAATAAACACTTATTTTGATTTGATACTTGCAACATATTCCAAAAAAGTTTGGACAATTTACTACATTGTAATATTGCCTTTCCTGCTTACAACTCTTAACAAACATTTAGGTACTCAAGACACCAATTTATTGAGTGTTTCAGGTGTAAATTTGTCTCATTCTTCTTGCAAACAAGTCTTAAGGTGTGCAACAGTATGGGTTTTTTGTTGGAAAATGTGGCACACATTCTCAGTTGGGAACACGTCAGGACTGCCTGCATGCCAGTCGAACTCCTGTATCCTCTTCCTATGCAACCACTTTGTAATGTGTGCAGAATGCAAATTATGGATGGGCATCCATGAAAGAGATGTTGTCTTGAAGGTGGCATATCTTGATGTATATGTACTTTAGGGTACTAATTGTGCCTTCACAAAAGTGCAAGTTATCCTTGCACAGGGCAATGACACAACCCCATAGCATCACAGATGCTGGCTTCTGTACCTGTAGCTGGTAGCAGTCTGAATGATCCTTTTCCTCTTTGGTCCGGAGGATATGATGTGCTTTATTTTCCAAAAAAGACCTGAAATATTAATTTGTCCAAACACAATACATGTTTCTTTTGTGTGATGGTCCATCCCAGATACCTCTAAGCCCAGAGGGGTCCACCCAGGCTTCTTGACACTGCTAAGATACAGCTTTCTTTTTACACAGTACAGTTATAACCAGCACTTGTGGATGTAAATATATATTATGTTAATTGATAAAGGTTTGCCAAAGTACTATTGAGTTCATGTGGTTATATATAACTTACTGATGAATGACAGTTCTTAATGCAGTGTCGTCTGAGGGATCAGAGATCACAGATAGTCAGCTTAGGCTTGTACCCTTGCCCTTTACATACCAAAATTCCTCCAAAGTCCTTAAACATTTTAACTATATTATGCTCTGTTGAGGGTGAAATTCCTAAAATCCTCCTAATTTGTCTTTACTTTTGAATTATTTTCTCATGTATTTGTGGTGAATGCTGTCCCTTCACAGGTACAGGAAGTGTTCAGAGGCTATAGAATCATGGCAAATGCTTTATATCAAAAATAAGCTACAAGGAGCAGAAGAGGCGAAAAGGAGTTGATTGAAACAATAAAGGAAATCCAAGCCAAACAATGCCTCAATACTCAAATCCAAAAAAAAAACAAAGCACAGAAGTCAAAAATCCTGTAAATTACACAAGCAAAGAAAAATCACAATAGAAAAACACCAATGCCAGCACATTCAATGAACCGCAAGGGACTGTGGGTTTTCTTCAGCATTTAAAGGGATTAGGGCAGTCCCTTGTTGATGATGAGCAGATGGCCCTGCCTCTTGGGGGACCACTCACAAAACACATGGCACAAAGAACACATAAACTAAGAAATTAAAATGATCAACAACATTAACAAAAAAAATGAACAGAACAGATATAAAAGAGAAATCTGAACCCCAGCCTTGAGGAAACCCTGGCTGAAACATAACAAAAATAGAGGACTGCATGCGATCTCTCTCTCTCTCTCTCTCTCTCTCTCTCTCTCTCTCTCTCTCTATCTCTCTTCTATTTTCCATCCTGAGGAGAGGCCATTGCTGCTCACCTATGCAGACGACATGATGAACCACATCGGACCAGACACTAATTGACATATTGAGACAGTGCCACCTGATAATCTAAATATAATGGATGCTTAACATGAACTACATTGTATTATTATTATTATTATTATTATTATAATTAATAATAATAATAATAATAATAATAATTCGTTACTATTAATAATATTACTATTTGGCCAATTCTTGCACTCTGCTTATATTTGGGAACATTATCTATTATACATGAATAAATGTGTATCTTTTTACCTGAGGTCATAGATATAAAAGGCAGTATAACATATAAAAGGGCTATATAGCCCTTTATTGAATTTGGGACATTTTATTCAGGTCTGAATAACAAAGTATAAAGGGGGGTATATATGACATAACAAAGACAAAGCAACAGCCAATCTGATTCTAATCAGTAGGACTCTATTGTGGTGGGAACATGACCTTGTGTCATAAGTGGGGATTATGGGTCATGGTTTTAAAGCCCCCTCCATTTATCATTCTATGAAGACTGTTGTTGGGAAATAGAATTGGAAAAGAGGTCAACCAGAATTTCAAGTCAGAAACGATAAATGTTTCAAAACCAGAAAAGCATCATAACAATTTTTTTTGTTGTTCATAAGTCACTGCACATAACAAGGCTTAATACTTTGATTTATTGAGTGTGGTGCCACGGCGTCAATACCACACACTGCACTGGTATGCACCATGATGAATCAAGGTAATGCAACATAGCCAAAGGCATGAAATGGCAATAGCCATTAAAAAGCATTCAGATTGATAAAACATATCAAATAAAAAAATAATCAACTAATTATTTAATTCATTAATTAATACATAATGTTCAGAAGCAAGGCAAAAATTAATTACAGAGATGACAATGCTTAGGTCTTTGTTATGTTACGATTTGTATGTGCTTTATTGTTTCTCATGCTGGAATTACTTTTTCCCTCTTAATAAGCCCCTTTTGCTGCACTTTTGACCTTCTGTGACATTCTTTGGATTTGGGGGAATGGCTTGTGAGTGTCTGCCACAGCAAACAATATGGACTGTATTCATTTTTGGACAACAGGAGTGTACAACACTTTCTAATGTCATTATTTAAGGAATACATAATAATGTGCTAATGTTAGATTTTGGCTGTCTGAGTTCTATACAACCTGACTCTTTAATGTACAGGACACAACGTTTTTATTTCTGGTTTGCAGGGATTCGGTACATTAAAGCAGTGTTTTCCAATATACTTATTAAAGAAAAAACATATCTGATATAGTCATATGCAACTTGAAACACAGCTCCATAGAAAATAAAAAGATCTAAAACAACAGCAGAGTTAATGAAACATGTTTTATTTCCTCCTGCACTCTACCCCACCAGGCAGCAGATATCCATATCTATGATTGTGAAGAGATCATATCACTCTGAAAAGAGTAGCTTTGCTGCGCTGCATATTTAAAAATTCTGTCTGGACGTAAAAACCCTGTGTTTTGAAGCCACAGTCTAGACCATTTTATCTAACAGTTTAAAGTTATATTTGATTGCACTGTGGCTTGTTTACATTTCCTCCAGATTACTTGCTTGAAAAAGCAATTGAATTGCCTTATAGCAGATATTAACTCATTCATTCAGGATGTTGTATTTAATAAATGAAAATGGCAATCTTGCTCCTGCTCAAAATACTTGCAAAAAAGAGGGTATGAAACATGAAGAAACAGTAATTATTTTGTTGTCAAAGTAATGACAAACACACCAAGGTCTGCATTTTAAACCATGCATCCAGCAATATAACTAATTACCTTAGTGGGGAAAAACAGCAATCTGACTTTTTTTTATAATAATTTGACCACAATCAACTTCATTTTTTCTGTTTTTAAAAATGAAAAAAGTAAAAAAACAAATTCCTTTTTAAAAAGCAGCTGAGCAGCTCTGGACACTACCTCATGCATTTTAAGCACAGCATTTTCAATACTGAAACCTTAATATTAAAAACATTCACATGGAGTACCTCATGGAAGCTGATACAAACAGTCATAATAAAGAATACATAAGTGCTTTGAGAAACTGGTGCAAGGACACGTTAAACAGAATATTCCTGATAGGTACGATCACCATCGGGTTGTATATCGCCACAACCAGTCCACAAAGAATGCCTTACCCTTTGCCATCCTGGCACAAATAGATTATATAAACTGCTATGCCAGAGTCCTGTTTACAGACTACAATTAGTATTTAAGACTGTTGTACCAGCAAAGCTGACCACCAAACTCTGCAATTTAGGACTTTAGTGACTTCCATTGCAATTGGATTTTGGACTTTCAGTATGTGCACAGTTAACAGTGGCACCATGACATCCTCCATGCTGGCCCTCAACACTGGCACTCCACAGGTTTGAGTGCTGAGCCACTCTTCTGTACTTCTTGCTCACCTTTGACTGAGTAGCCAGATACAGCATCAACTCCATTATTACATTTGCTAAAGATAACGCATAACCCTGATCAGTTACAATGACAGCTTACAACTTACAGAGCAGAGATTTACCTGCTGACTCAGTGGTGCCAGGGTAACAATGTCAATAATGTCAAACTAAGAGCTGGTCACAGACTTCAGAAAGCAGAAGGCAGACCACACTTCTGTCTGCATTGGAGGGGATTCTGTTAGGAGGATGAGCAGCTTTAAATTTGTTGAAGTGACCGTAACTGACAAACTGAAGTGGGCACAACACATTTCATCTCTGGTCAAAAAGTCTCACTAGTGCCTCTACATCTTCAGACATTTAAAGGCAGATTGCATTTCTCACTCTGTTTTTGTGAACTTCTACAGATGAAGAGTAGAGTAGAGTTCATCTTCAGCATAGCATCCTGGTACGGCACCTCCTCACTTCAAGACTGTAAAACAGTGCAGAGGATCGTGAAGGTGGCAAGGAATATTACCAGCACTCCGCTGCCATCCATATGCAACTGCATTAGAAATTCAAATAGTATAATTAAAGACATCAGCCATACTGCACAGACGCTATTTCTCACTCCTCCCTTCTGGTAAACATTGGCCCTCACACCAATAGATTCAGGGATAATTAGTTGCTTAAAAGACAATCATAAGAACAAATATTGTAACATAACAAACAACATGCTTATACACACACACACACACAGATATATACATATAACCGCTATGTACCAGCCACTTCACGTCTCTGCCGCTCGTGTTGTGAAGAAGGGGGCTGAATGCACCCCAAGGATACGCGGTCACTCCCCCTCTTAAACGGTGATACAATAGGAAACAAATACAGTTTTTTTTAACCTCCTCTTTGCTCAGTCAGCTGCTGGCTTGCTGCTGCTGACGTGCCACGTGATCTGCATCTCGCATGGCGCTTCGAACATTTAAAAGCCTGTACAGTGAGTAATTCCTACTCTTTGTCTTTTATTTCCAGCCCCAGGCATAGTTAAATCTCTTGGTACAAAGTCTCGTCTCATGGGGTGTGAGTTCTTGATATTTTTTAGTTTATAATTTGAAAACGGAATAAGAATCTGAAAATCTAACAACATCACATTAAAGTTCAATAAATTCTGAAAAGAATGATACCAAACATATATATGTAGGTTTTAAAATAAGCCTGATTTAAAGCGTGAAAAAAAAGTGACATAGAAATGTCACACAAAATAATTGCACTTATATGCTTAGGATTTTATATATACAGAGTAGATATACAGCATCTCACAAAAGTGAGTACACCCCTCACATTTTTGTAAATATTTTATTATATCTTTTCATGGGACAACACTGAAAATATGACACTTTGATACAATGTAAAGTAGTCAGTGTACAGCTTGTATAACAGTGTAAATTTGCTGTCCTTTCAAAATAACTCAACACACAGCCATTAATGTCTAAACCGCTGGCAACAAAAGTGAGTACACCCCTAAGTGAAAAATGTCCAAATTGTGCCCAATTAGCCATTTTCCCTCCCCAGTGTCATGTAACTCGTTAGTGTTACAAGGTCTCAGGTGTGAATGGGGAGCAGGTGTGTTAAATTTGGTGTTATCGCTATCACACTCTCTCATACTGGTCACATTGGAAGTTCAACATGGCACCTCATGGCAAAGAACTCTCCATGTGTGGCGGCAACCAAGTGAGGAGTACAAGGACAAGTGTGTCTAGCCTACAGTCAAGCATGGTGGTGGGAGTGTCATGGTTGTCATGAGTGCTGCCGGCACTGGGAAGCTACAGTTCATTGAGGGAACCATGAATGCCAATATGTATACTGTGACATAGTGAAGCAGAGCACGATCCCCTCCCTTCGGACACTGGGCCGCAGGGCAGTATTTCAACATGATAACGACCCCAAATACACCTCCAAGACGACCACTGCCTTGCTAAAGAAACTGAGGGAAAAGGTGCTGGACTGGCCAAGCATGTCTCCAGACCTAAACCCTATTGAGCATCTGTGGGGCATCATCAAATGGAAGGTGAACGAGCGTGATGTCGTCATGGAGGAATGGAAGAGGATTCCAGTGGCAACCTGTGAAGCTCTAGTGAACTCCATGCTCAAGAGAGTTAAGGCAGTGCTGGAAAATAATGGTGACCACACAAAATATTGACACTTTGGGCACAATTTGGACATTTTTCACTTAAGGGTGTACTCACTTTTGTTGCCAGCGGTTTAGACATTAATGGCTGTGTGTTGAGTTATTTTGAAGGGACAGCAAATTTACACTGTTATACAATGCAATACAATACAATTTATTTTAGTATAGCCCAAAATCACACAAAAAGTACCGCAATGGGCTTTAACAGGCCCTGCCTCCTGACAGCCCCCCAGCCTTGACTCTCTAAGAAGACAAGGAAAAACTCCCAAAAAAACCTAGTAGGGAAAAAAAAAACCTAGTAGTGTACCTAGCTGTACACTGACTACTTTACATTGTATCAAAGTGTCATATCTTCAGTGTTGTCCCATGAAAAGATATAATAAAATATTTAAAATATTTACAAAAATGTGAGGGGTGTACTCATGTTTGTGAGATATTTTATATATATATACTGTATATATAAAAACACCTCTGAAAATCTATTGCATATTATTGTATAGTGCCAACATGGAGATGAGGTTTCAATTCCTGGTCCCAGCATACCAACCACAAGTGACAGGGAACAAAAACCCATGCAACATCAACCAAAGCACATGGCAATACACAGCAGGCAAGTCAATGAGAATCCTGAAAATCATCCACATTATCAGAACAAAGCTGCCAAACCCTCACCATATGGATATGCTGATAAGAGCATGGAGATGCCTGCAATCCTCTTGCAGTCTATGCCATTTACATATATCATACCGGTAGAATGTATTCATCTCCTTCAAAGTTTTCACATTTTATTGCTATGCAACTTTGAATCACAGGATTTAATATGGCTTTTTTGACTTTGTTCAAAAGAAAAGTACTTTTTAATGTCAAAGTGTAAACAGATCTCTTACAAATATAAAAAAAATACCTGTCCATATCCATGTTCAAGTTAGTATTTAGTAGATGCACCTTTGGCAACCATTCCAGCCTTTAGTCTGTGTGCACAGGTCTCCGCACATCTGAAAACAGCATTTTTTTCCATTATGTCTTTGCAAAACTGTTCCAACTCTTTTGGGTTGCATAAGAGTCATGAATGAACAGTTCAGTTCAAGTCCACTTCCTGTCAATTATACTTCCTGTGAAGCTTTGGCTTCATACTTGTATTTTTTTTTTTGTCTTGCTGGAAACAAAACGCTCCCCCAAGATACAGATTTATTACAGACTGTATCAGGATTTTCTCCAGAATTTTCCCAATAATGTGCAATGCTTTGCTTACATCAAACATGTTTTTTTTCCAGATGGGCAAAAAGCTCTGTTTTTGGTCTGATCAGACCAGTAGAACCTTTGTCCAGTTAACTTCAGAGTCTCCCACGTGCCTTCTGCCCAAGATGTGAGGTTTTTTTTTCAGCAGTGGCTTTTTCTTTGCCATTCTCCAAGTTGCAACTGGTGAAGCACAACAGTTGTTATATCTCTTCAATTTCAACTTGACCTACTCCTGACTTCTCAAACATCTCTTGGTTTCTGTTCTAGTTTGCTCTAGACAGATTTTTGGCTGCACCATGCTCTTTCCATCTATTGATGATTGATTTAACTGGACTTGAGGGGATATTCAATGACTTGTATATGTTCTTGTATCCTTTCCCTGATATTTCTTTCTTTTCAATCATCTTTTCAATGAGTTGCTTGGGGTGTTTGTTTTAATTTTGGAGGTTATGTTGCTGGACCACAAGTTGGACCTTCCAAATACAAGGTCATTTAAATTGTATGTCTTCTGAAACCCCTTGACTACAGATAGGTGATCTCCATTCAACTAATTATTTGACATATAAAAGCAATTAGTTGCCCCATGATGATTTAGGTGTGTTATATTAAAGATGGTGAATACTTATGCAAATTATTTTGTATTTTATATTTGAAATTAATTTAGACCACTTTACAGAGATCTGTTTTCATTTTGACATTAAAAAATATTTTTCCATTGACGAGTGCCAAAAAGTCAAAATAAAATATACTGCAAGTCAATATTGTATAACAATGCAATGTGAAAACTTCAAAGGCAGTGAATAGTTTTTATAGGCACTTTATACTGTACATTGCCTGCGGTGAATTTCAGCAGGTTTCACTCCTTGTTGCCCTAAGAAATCTCACTACCATGCGTTGTTCAACAATGATGCAGTCCATGTTCATTTGATTTTGCTTCAACTAGTGTAATGGCAGAATGTTGCGCTGTGCACATCTGAACCACCTATAAGCCATCATAACCATGTTGTTTTGCATCTTATTCCATCCTTTGCAGTTACCACTTAATTTTCAAATTGCCTGTACTTTTTGATTAACCTCAAAGTTGCTAATGAACTTTGTTAACGATTAATTGCATTGTTATGTATTGTATGTATGTCACTTCATTGACAAAGATTGACATTAATCACATTCTGAGAAAGGTGGAGACAGAGGATATAAATACGGTGAACAGTAAAAGACCAAACAACTCAAAAGTGAGGAGTCATTTCATCATCACATCTGATAAAAAAATTCAAGTCTTGTAAGACAAGTTGGTATGGAAACACAACTGGTATGTGGGAGGACCTGAAAAAAAAACCAAAACATATGGGTAGTGGTTGTATCACTCTCAATTACACTTAGGAATAATCTAGCAGCATTCTTAAAGCCACTTTTTACTCTTTCCTCTGGTAGACATGAATGATGATAATGCAGGCTGATACTTAATGCTGTACTGCAAAAAGGAAAAATAAAAAGTGGTTCAAAGTGATTGCGGCTCAGTTCACCTTGCATTCTTTTCTTCCATCTAGTGGATAAAATCAAACAATACACTAGGCATCATTTATCAATGCTTAATAATGGTTTGTGGCTTTAAATTATTTATTTATTTTGACTTGTCAAGGACAGCTTTAAAAGTGTTAAGTTAGACCTTATAGTTATTAACAACATAACAATAACTTGATAAAAACTATCATCAAAATATTATAGTAGTTTATATATGGTGTCATAGATGGCCAGGATTCTTATCCAGCCGGGACACCTCTTCTCTGGAAAGAGCAAGCCTGGTCAGAGTGTTACCTCCCCCGGGATGCTAGATAGCAGCCCCCATGGGTTACAGTGGTGCCTTGGACTCTCACAGGGCTTCATGGGAGATGGAGCTGTCTACAGCCCTGTTGGGATCCGGAGGTGCCACCAGGGGGTGCTGCAGCTGTTCCTGATCCCATGTGGGCAGTTCTCCTACCACACCCGGAAGTGCTGCCAGAAGTAGGGCAACGAGCACCTGAAGCACTTCCAGGTGCCTTATATAAGGGGCCAGCAGACAGAACTCAGTGAGCCAGAGTTGGGAGGAGGGAAACGAAGCTTGCTGAGGAGGAATGGAGGAGAATGAAAAGAGAAGGAAAAGAATAGAGAAAAGGAGTCTTGTGTTTAAGGTGTGCTGATTGTGCTTAGTGGGACTGTGTTGTGCCTGTGGAAAATGAGGAAGGCATTTCCCATAAGGTGAAAAGATAAAATAAAAAGCTTATACTTTTATAAGTGTGCCTCCTGTGTCTGTCTGTGTTGGGTTGAGTGGCTGCTATGCCCTCTACATTTGTCATTCTATGTAATTCATACAGTAATCCTAACAATTACAATCATTTTCTTATTGTTCTTGTCAGTGTCAATGTTTATGCAATGATGGGGTTAAAGCTAATAATTCTTGTGTCCTTCCGAAACGAGCACAATCTATTATTTCTATCATTTATTATATGAATATGTTTTTTGGCAATTACTAATTGCAAATCATGAATTGGTTATAATTATCAATTATTTATTTACTAGCTGCATGTGGTCTTCAGGAATAAAAAAACAACCCGAAGACTCCCTAGCAGTTTTATTATATTGGTGAACTTGCAGAGGTGTCAGCTAAGTGGACTGGGACAGGTCGTATCTTGCCAGAGACAAACGTGTAGTTGAGTACAGCTGTGACACAAATTGAGCGGGACAGGCTGGAACCTGTCTCAGGCAAACGTATGGTAGCTCGTTGTGTCAACGTACAACATGCATGTACCACAAAGCTGAGTTTATCTGCTTGTGTTGAATGAGTAAGTGAGGTGCATACAAGAAGTGAAAAAATTTAAAAGTGCATGCATGCGCCATCTCACCAAGTTCAAGTCACACTCATAGAATTCACACCAACTCTCGTGGCTGTGGTTGAGCATGAGCAGAGTGGACTGCTCCATACACACACACATACACACTTTATATATATCAAATTTTCTCATATGGGTAGGGTAAAACAAATCTCTATTAATAAAATCAGTCATCTCACTAACTTGCCTTGAAGAACAATGACTTTGCTTGAAAAGCATTGGATTTGGCTTGTGGACTGTAAGCCTTATTTTTACATGCCAGACTGGGTGTGATTACTATCAGCCATTTTCACTTTGAAATTAGTTATTGCTTTGGTCATCAATCACTTTCTTTTTGGGATTATTGCATCTTATTCTTTTTTGTTTGTATGTATTAATATTTACTTCTTCATATATATCTTTCAACATATGTTTGTGTTTTTCTTTAGGCATTTTCTGTATCGCTTTTGCCAATTATCAGATACAATCTGATGAAGGGGCCTTAGCTGCCTCGAAAGCTTGCATTTGTAATCTATTTAGTTAGTCAATAAAAGGTGCCATTTCACCCTACTTTTTCCTGTATCAATACCACTAAATGGTAATATATCTTTATGAGATTTAGTCAGTCAGTCAGTCATTGTCCAACCCGGTATATCCTAACACAGGGTCACAGGGGTCTGCTGGCGCCAATCCCAGCCAACACAGGGCACAAGGCAGGAAACAAACCCTGGGCAGGGCGCCAGCCTACCGCAAGAGATTTAATTGATCAGTTTGTTTATATAAAATAAATTGCCTGACCTTGTGCTGTATTCGTTTATAGTAGCAAAGCTTGTAACAATGCATTTTTTGGCATGTGAAATTTTAGAATATACTTGTACTATTGTTGTGAAAGAAAGCATTGTGCAAAGAAAAAAAATTAAGTTGTGCATTTTAAAACCCAAGATTAATTGGTTAATCAAAATAGTAATCAACCAACTAATCTATTAGCATAATAGTCATTACTTGCAGCCCTGTATTGTACATCTCTAATTACAAATGCATGCTGTAGACCAAGGACTCTTAAAATGTTTAATCTGAGGACCCAAATAAGAAAATCAGTACTTTATTGGGACCCTAAGAAGTGGGTTATTGTTGCAATGACATCAGAGTCATAAATAATAATGGCCATATAATAAAGAGTAAATGTTTTTTAAACATATTTCTTACATGAATACTATTAAAAGAGAAAAGTGGAAAGCAAATATATTGTTAATAAAACAATAATTACCATTCAAAATTGGAATAGACTCCTGAGGTATATTACTGCCAGTGTAAATGCTTAGTTAAAACCTTAGTAAAAACTGAGAGAAATCCATTTTGGGGTTTTTGGTATGAGGATGTGATGAATGAAATGGTCACTTAGCTTAGTCGTCTCACAGAGGGAACTGGATAGGGAATAAAGTAGCCAAAAACATTTAATCAATGCAGTTTATTTACCATGTCTTAAATAACATTATGCTTTCTAAAAAAGAAAATAAGTTTTTCAAATTAGCTCTACTGTTTTTAAAACTATTTTTGAAATGACTACACACAGCTTTTCCTTTACCAATTCAATAAACTAAGTTAAAAGTGCCTAAATTATTCCTAAAAAATATATGCACTATTTGCATTTTATAAGGTGACAGGTTAAATCTTAATGAATAATTCAGAGAGCTATCCAGTTTGAAATATTTAATGTTACTGACTGAGACCATGCTGAATGTCTACAGCTTGTCTCACCCTTTTATTTTCTGGTATTCTTACAGTCTTCAATGGTCCAACGAATATGTCCTTCACACTACCAGTACATTTGAATTTATTAAACCACTTTTTAAACTGGGTTATGAGATGGAGTTCTTCCTTGCTCAAGCATGTTAAACTTCATGCAAAATCAATGAGCATCTGCTATTGGTTTGGAATCAGTGTATGCCATGAAGGACTGACCAGTTGTCCATGGCCAGCCAAGCTTTTAGTATGCAACAATTACACCTCGAACCTATTCACTTGCCCTTTGTAACAATCCAAAAATCGTCGCATTTTTGTACCATACAAGTTACTTTACCTCACAAGTTTGTCTGCCATTTCCTCCTCTCTCCCCCTTCTTTGACAAATCTTTTCTCATCAATCATCTGACTTTGAATGTTTTACTGGTTGTGAGAGGGTAGATGGTGTTGTGGGGATTACTCTTTTATATTTTTGTGTCACAGAATCAAAAGCTCTCTGTGAAACATCAGCAGAGTTGTTTTGAACGTTACCACAATAAACAGAATATGGTACATCACTCACCACAGAATTTGTGCTTGGATGACCTCTGATCATTTTGCTACTCATCTCAAGCATGACTGTGAGCCAGTATGGGTCACAGCCTATAGTTTAAGAAACATTGTTGAAGACTAATACCACGAGGAAGTCATTGTAACACATCCATTTGCAGAGACCCATCTCTTTAGCCAGATGCTCAGAAAGCTCTGAAAGAATCATCCTGCTTATTGGAGGTTGTGTGGTGGGGTACTGTCTAAAGCATTTAAATAATGGATCTTTGATTGCTGCTACTAGCAACAAATTAAAACCGTTCTTTATGTTGCCAAGCCTGCTAGCAATTTTTCGTACCAATGAAATGTTAATATTGGACTTGCCTAAAATGTCTTTTTGCTTACAATGGTAATTAAACATCACTAATACCTTTCATTTTAGAATTTTAGTACTCGCAGCTAACACACATGCACCTCGCCTCCCACCTTGCCAATGCTGTGCCAGCAGCTGTTATGTAGAAGGTAGATGAAATGTGATTTTTCTTGTTGTATTCTGAGACCACACAGTTTTGTTTATGGCAGGCTTCATGAAAAGTCCGGTTATTGCTGGTTGCATTGCACCTTTGCTAATAAAATAAGCAATAACACAGTGATATTAGCCAGGGATTTCTACTACAGGGCAGATAAACCTGTTGACATTGACTGACTTGTGATGTGACTTGTGACGTGACATGAAACTCGTTATATTTCTTGTGCAAACTGGCCAGGAAAAAAAAAAAAACTTCTGTGGAATTATGCAAAGTGTGACATTATGCAGGTTTGACTATAAATTCTGTAACATTCTTTAGACGCCAGTAATGAATTTATGATACATACTGCACAATACAACATCTGGTTGATTCAACATGCAAAGCAGAAATTCTTTTATAACTGAGAAACAATGCAGATGCCATGTATAAAATAAAAAACAAGGTCTGCTTTCCAACCCCACATGAGGCGTGTTTCCGTACTTACTGTCTTGAACAGCTCTGTGAGGTGCGGAGCAGTGATCATTGACACTCTTAACTATTCTTGTGCACCCAGTACTTTAATACAGACAGCTGAGCATGCTTGACTTTTTAATTTACAGTTCCAACCACTTTCTTAAGACTTCATCTTCACACTGAACCAACTTCGGTCCCACGTACAGCATTAATATTACATCCTACAAAAATATATATAGTCTGAGTCGGATTCCCTTTTTTACATTCATGCAACAAAAGAATGCAGGCTGAGATGTTTTAAAAAACTCATAGCTTTATATCCATTTTATCCAATTACAATCAATGTGCTGAGAAAGAAGTCATCTGATGTCTAACTAGTGCAGTTTGAAACAGTGGCTGTTGAGGTGAAGGTTGGACTGTTTATCATAATTGTATTCTGGCCCAGCTACAACACTGTTCTGCTCAGCTTGTGTATCCCTGTCAGTAGATCTGACATCATCAGTTTTCTGTTGTTTCTGAAACAACATATAATGTATTAGTGCTTGTTCCAGGACTGTCATTCGCCTTCAGCCAATAAGTTTAAAGTTAGCTCATGACATCATAAAGTGGATCTTAGTGCCTGAAGGTGCACAATTTCATATTTGTAACAATGTAATAAAGAAAATGTTTTCCTTAACAATATAAACGATGATATAGCTTCATTATCTGAGAAGATTTTCATGTGCTTTTTTTGAGTAAGAAAGCAAGGGTCTTTTTGATGTACTTCTTGGTTACTGATGTCAGAAGTTGACTTTAAAGCTGATTGCATGGCTATTTTTGATTACACTGCAGCAAATAATTGCAGTGTTTTATTATGTTATCTTCTTGTTATATTGACTCACCCTGTCTGCACAACAGCTGCATGACACGCTTTTACATGGTAGTGCGCAATGGTATTTTTGGGTTGAGTGGCCACAGCGAAGAGTCTGTGCAGTGTGCCATCACACCTCTATGACTGGAGGAGCATACCATGCAAATGTATACATTTTTAATCTAAAACAATTTTGTTATGTCCCTGTAATCATATTTTATTTGGGCACACTGTTGGTGGTGAGTGTAAGACATCAATAAAGTGGATCTAGTACACTGGTGGAAATAAATGTGAAATGTATTTAAAAAGAAAGTGTGGAAATCTGAAATAAACTACCAAGCCCTACAGTTGAAGCAGAATCATTGACAACCTTTAAAAATATCTGGACAAGATGTTGGGACAGTTTAGCTATTAGCTAAAAAAACAACCTTGATAGACTGAGTAGTGTCCTCTCATTTGTCAGGCATTTTATGTTCTTATGAACTTTTTTAGTTCCTATTAAAATTAAATATAATTTAATTTAAACTAAATTTTAATTAAAATAAATTTAGAGATTATGATCAAATAAATCTGTTCATAAATGGCAAGACTGATTATAGCTTTTCTGGTCCTAATATTATTAGTAACTCTCGAGAGAGAGAAAACAAAAGCAACACGGTCAAAAACAAAAAAGGAACATTTTTCTGTAAACAAATTTATTAACTTTAAAGAAAATGGGGAACAAGCAAATGAGAAAAGCCATAAACATGAATAGGAAGAAAGAAAAGTCCCCAACCCACTGACGCCCCCAATAGCCCTCTATTTGGAAGTGGCTGAGAAAAGAAGCAGAGTAAACAAAAGAGGCATTGTGCTAATGTCACATCGCTCTGCACATCCCAATTAAAGCAAAACAAATTGCTTTTAATAAGTGCAACATGTTTTCCAAGCGATGAAGTAGTAATTGAAGAGGAAACAATAATGAAAGCAGCTGAAAGTTTTAACAGAATTACAGTGCATCCGGAAAGTATTCACAGCGCATCACTTTTTCCACATTTTGTTATTTTACAGCCTTATTCCAAAATGGATTAAATTCATTTTTTTCTTCAGAATTCTACACACAACACCCCATGATGACAATGTGAAAAACATTTACTTGAGGTTTTTGCAAATTTATTAAAAATAAAAAAACTGAGAAATCACATGTACATAAGTATTCACAGCCTTTGCCATGAAGCTCAACATTGAGCTCCGGTGCATCCTGTTTCCCCTGATCATCCTTGAGATGTTTCTGCAGCTTAATTGGAGTCCACCTGTGGTAAATTCAGTTAATTGGACATGATTTGGAAAGGCACACACCTGTCTATATAAGGTCCCACAGTTGACTGTTCATGTCAGAGCACAAACCAAGCATGAAGTCAAAGGAATTGTCTGTAGACCTCTGAGACAGGATTGTCTCGAGGCACAAATCTGGGGAAGGTTACAGAAAAATCTCTGCTGCTTTGAAGGTCCCAATGAGCATAGTGGCCTCCATTATCCGTAAGTGGAAGAAGTTCGAAACCACCAAGACTCTTCCTAGAGCTGGCCGGCCATCTAAACTGAGCGATCGGGGGATAAGGGCCTTAGTCAGGGAGGTGACCAAGAACCCGATGGTCACTCTGTCAGAGCTCCAGAGGTCCTCTGTGGAGAGAGAAGAACCTTCCAGAAGGACAACCATCTCTGCAGCAATCCACCAATCAGGCCTATATGGTAGAGTGGCCAGACGGAAGCCACTCCTTAGTAAAAGGCACATGGCAGCCTGCCTGGAGTTTGCCAAGAGGCACCTGAAGGACTCTCAGACCATGAGAAAGAAAATTCTCTGGTCTGATGAGACAAAGATTGAACTCTTTGGTGTGAATGCCAGGCGTCACGTTTGGAGGAAACCAGGCACCGCTCATCACCAGGCCAATACCATCCCTACAGTGAAGCATGGTAGTGGCAGCATCATGCTGTGGGGATGTTTTTCAGTGGAAGGAACTGGGAGACTAGTCAGGATAAAGGGAAAGATGACTGCAGCAATGTACAGAGACATCCTGGATGAAAACCTGCTCCAGAGCGCTCTTGACCTCAGACTGGGGCGACGGTTCATCTTTCAGCAGTACAGCGACCCTAAGCACACAGCCAAGATATCAAAGGAGTGGCTTCAGGACAACTCTGTGAATGTCCTTGAGTGGCCCAGCCAAAGCCTAGACTTGAATCCGATTGAACATCTCTGGAGAGATCTTAAAATGGCTGTGCACCGACGCTTCCCATCCAACCTGATGGAGCTTGAGAGGTGCTGCAAAGAGGAATGGGCAAAACTGGCCAAGGATAGGTGTGCCAAGCTTGTGGCATCATATTCAAAAAGACTTGAGGCTGTAATTGCTGCCAAAGTTGCATCGACAAAGTATTGAGCAAAGGCTGTGAATACTTATGTGCATGTGATTTCTCAGTTTTTTTATTTTTAATAAATTTGCAAAAACCTCAAGTAATTCTGAGGAAAAAAATGAATTTAATCCATTTTGGAATAAGGCTGTAACATAACAAAATGTGGAAAAAGTGATGCGCTGTGAATACTTTCCAGATGCACTGTAGGTTACGAAAATAAATTCTGAATTTGGCCTTTCCAGCGAGATGCAAGGAGGACCTTAGCAGCTAAGCAGCAAACAGAAAAACAAGAAGTGTACAGTTTGCTGATTACAATTCATAATATTTAATTTGTATTTTATTTTGGTGTTTTTATTTAGGATAATTTGGATAAAATCAGCTTTTAAGTAAGCGAACGTTGTGCCCCGAGCTCATGCAGGAAAGCTAACATTACCTACATACCTCATAAGGATACTACAAAACTAATACTCATAGGATGTATTTTGAAAGATATATAAGTGTTTGAAATGCATGTAAGTAGATTAAAGAACTCTGGAAAGGTAAATGTAAAAATAAATATTAAGATTGCTATTATTTTATCTATTTGTATGTTTACGCTAAGAAAAAAACTAACCAGTGTGTATATGCTTATAAGAACATGTGAAACAGGGTCTTGGGACTTTGTAAGTCAACATGTCTTTCATAGTTAGCTAAAATTAACCTCCCAGACAATGGGAACTTATCAGTTGTCCAGTTGTGACTGATGCAGCATCTTACATAAAGTAGCCATTAAAGACACCCTATTAAGGAAATCATTTCAAACAATATCTTCAGAGACATAACAATTGCCAGAGAAAGAAGACAGGTCTGTCAGATTTTACCATCTGCAACCATCCTGACACTCACAAACATCATACTAGGCTTAAGTAGACAAAGACTGCAATAAATAACAGATATAACCACCACCTATACAAAGCTTGCTGTGTGACCCTGATTTGAATCGTTCATTTATGCTTGGCCTTTCTGGAAATAAACATAAGTAATGATTGAAATAAAGTCTGAGTATTACTTTGCTGAAGTTGTGTTGTTGTTTGCTGACATTTAGCAATGACCAATAAGCGTTAATATAATGAACTATCTTTCTTTTAAGTTATGTTCTTTCGGGAACAGCAATTTGATTGCAGCCCGCCATAAAGATAATTTGGTAAGGGAAGATGTTAAAGCAAATCCTTGGTTTCTGTTAGAATATTGGTACAGTCCTTTCAATAAAGGTAGTTATTTGGGTGTGGAGCAGCACATCTGTAAATTCCAAGAAAAGTGCAGCTCTTGGGTCAGATTTTGGTCTTTCCTAAGATATTCTGATGTGTAGTGCTTTCAGGGGAAGTGACCCAAAAATGGACTGACACATCTGTGAATCCTGGCAGTAGCTGAGCTCATGAGCATAGTGACTTCTAGCAGCTGCTAAGGTATTGAAGCTGAGGTAACCAGCCTCGGCCATTGTAAATGTGTTGCAGACCACTCTATGAGAATAAAGTACTATCAACCATGAAGTACTGTGTTGGGCTGAGTGCACTGTATCTGTGATGAGTACATGTTAAATAATAATAATAATAACACATTTTATTTCAAGGCACCATTCTAAACACCCAAGGACACTGTACATATAATAAAATCATAAAACCAACAAAAACATGTAAGTACACATATACATATACATCTACTCTATATATATAAAATCCTAAGCCTAAAAGTACAACGATTTTGTGTGATTTTTTTATGTCACTTTTTTGTCACACTTTAAATCGGGCTTATTTTAAAACCTACATATATATGTTTAGTATCATTCTTTTCAGAATTTATTGAACTTTAATGTGATGTAGTTAGATTTTCAGATTCTTATTCCATTTTTAAATTTTAAACTAAAATACCAAGAAGTCACGTCCCACAAGACGAGAATTTGTGCCAACAGATTTAACCACAGCCAGGGCCGGAAATAAAAGACAAAGAGTAGATGACAAAGACAGCTGCTGTACAGGCTTTTAAATGTTCGAAGCGCCGTGCAAGATGCAGATCACGTGGCACGGCAGCAGCAGCAAGCCAGCCAGCAGCTAATCAAGCAAAGAGGAGGTTAAAAAAAACTGTTTTTACCTTTCCCATTGTATCACCGTTTCCAATTGTATCACCGTTTAAGAGGGGGTTTCGGAGGAGCGACCGCATCTCCTTGGGGTGTGTTCAGCCCTCCTCTTCACAACACGATCGGCAGAGACGTGAAGTGGCTGGCGCATAGCGCAGGCCAAGGGGGTTGGTGAGCGAAGCGAGCAGTGGGTAAGCCCCCTAGTATATCTATATCTATGGAACTGTTAATTCAGCCTAAGGTCATGTAGTGTAAGCTAATCTAAACAGATAAGTCTTAAGACAAGATCTGAAAATAGGTAGGGAATCTGTGTCCCGAATGTTTTGCGGTAGTGAGTTCCAGAGACAAGGCACACACTGCAAATAGGCAAGTATTACAAGATGTACTTATGAATCAAGGCCAATAATTTAGGCATTCTCTGTATTAACTTGTCCACCAATATAAAAAGAACCATAGAGGTTAAAGTTCCAATTAAAGGAGAAAATTATTTCATGAAAAATGTAATCCAAAATATAATGAAAATTTTACATTGCGATATCTTAAAGGATAGAGTTATAGTAATGCTAAAGGGTATATGTAGGACCTTACAATAGGAATGAAGTGGTAGATAAAGATCCATTGTTGAAGTTTAAAGGGAGCCAATAACTTCAATTTATTTAGTACCAAGAGAGATATTTATATTTACAAAAGTGGTTTAAAATATAAATGAAGAAGATTATCATACATTTATAAAAAAAATTTGTGAGATGAATTGTGAACAGCTATAGGGGAGAACAACTGTGAATCATGTAGAGTAAGAGTGACACAAGCACTTCTAGCAAAAATTAAAGAGTATTGCAGACAGGGGACAACCTCATCTTGCTCCCCTACAGATTAGAGAATCGTGAGTCAGAATTAGACAGAACTGATGCATTGCTGATCAAGTATAACATCTCAACCATATTAATGAAGAGATAGCCAGAGCCAGAACCTGCAGAATTTTACACAGATAATGTCACTTCAGTGTGTCAAAAGCCTTTTTGTGAAAAATTTTCACTAGGTATTTCCTACTGAAAAGAGTGCTGCAGGTGCAGCTTGGGAACAACCCTTGTTATTAATATGTAACATTTCACAAAGGTATTGACAATGAAAGAGAGACTCTCTTGAGTACTTTCAAAGGATATTCAAAGTCATGCCCTTTTTGGAATTAGGGCTTTTTGGCATTATTACACCTAAATTTCATACCCAAAAATAAATCGCTATTACTTTGTTGATGTAACAAAGAAGCTGAAGAGTAACAATTGCAACACTTCATATTTTTAAAACAAAGTGTTTATATGATTAAAAATCTTTGTTTACACAGAAATCAACTAAATAAAACATAAAAAATGGTGCTACAGTATGTAACCAAGAACTTTTATAATGCACAACTCTGGAATCAAGTTTCTTTTGTATTCCAATCTATCAGCTAGCATTGTGTTTTTATATCCATCCATCCATCCATTTACCAACCTGCTGGAGTTGCTGGAGCCAATCCCAGCCAACACAGGGCACAAGGCAGGAACCAATCCCGGGCAGGGTGCCAACCCACCGCAGTACACACACAAACACACCCACACACCTAGCACACACTAGGACCAATTTAGAATTGCCAATCCACCTAACCTGCATGTCTTTGGACTGTGGGAGGAAACCTGAGCGCCTGGAGGAAACTCACGTAGACACGGGGAGAACATGCAAACTCCATACAGGGAGGACCCGGGAAGCAAACCCAGGTCTCCTATATGCGAGGCAGCAGCGCTACCACTGTGCCACCATGCCACCCGTATTTTTATATCTCATATCCTATATCTACCCAGCAGAGGGCACTAGCTCCCTTGTTGGAATAAGATCTTTTGTAATTGAAGCATGTAACATAATCCGAAACTATATACAGTAGATATAATATTAAAAGGCGATACCCCTCCCTTAGTGATACTGCAGTAAGAAATCACATAGGAGAAATAACTTAGCTTTCTTTAATGACGATTTAAGCAGCACAACAGACGAGGAAGCCATGACAAGACTATTACCAAAGTGAGAGCTGGATGTATACAGTCTGCCATTTTCGTTGCTGTGCTGGAAGGATTTTCAGGACGTTATCTCCCATCCGTCCGTTGGCTTCAAACGTGTGCCAGGCAATGTTCCAAGGCTTTAAACTCTTTCTCCATGTGCAGGCCCCCACTTAGGTAAATCATGCCATTCCAAACAAGGAAAAGAAGATCTAATGTCATGCTGACTCTGACACACAGAAATAGTGCATGTTGCCCATTTCACAGTTGTCCTTAACTTGTCTTGTCTTATGATGCTTGCCTAGCAATTCTAAGTGCTGGGCCCCTGTACTAAATCTGGCTTTGTGTTAGCTGTACATGTGAGAAGAAAAGAAAAGCAGATTTAAAATATTTGCACAGTGACATATTAAACTTATATTCTGATTACACCATAGCATTGAAAATTGACACTGTTTGGCACAGGGTTCCCTCCTTTTTGGAAACCCTGTGTCCCTTTTTGGAAACATTGTCTCTTGCATTTAAATAATCATTCAAAACAAATATAGAAGTACCATTTTTTTGGGGAAAAAATATTCATATACATACAAATACTTTACATCACTCTGAAGCAACACGTAAACAATTTGTAACTAAGTATGTATGATTATATACTCATCCAAACCTTTACTTTCAAAATAATTTTTCATGCCAGTCCTTGAAACAATTCCTGTTTACCAAAAGACACAATGAGTCCTTAAATTTCATACAATTCACCCATCTTCTCCTGCCTTCTGTTGCAGTTGCCCCACAAAGGTTTATTTATTTTTGTTGTTGTTGCTTTTCTATATGAAGTACATACATACATTTTCATACCAGCTTCTTCCAATGCTGGGTTATGGTGTTGGGGACAATGCCTGTGCTGGTGGTCCTGGGCACGGGGCAGGAAACAAGCAGCCCTGAGCAGAGAGCTAGTCCTACAAGCACATGCACCTAAACCTGTATTTCTCAGCCACATTTGAGTTCCAGGAGGCTGTCACAGCTCATGAGTATGCAAGACTTGTTTATGGTATAATTCACCCCCCACTTTTACCACACGACTCCACTGAATCATACATCGATACAGTCTTGTAAGACTTTTATCCTGCTTCCAATCATGCACCCTTCAGCCTCCCTGACACCCAGCTGCTGTTCGATTTTATTTCCCTTCTGTAATCACGCTTGTTTCTCCCTTCCTGGGAGGGTGGCGTTGGTGAGTGAGCCGGGGTTAAGCAAGCACAATTAGAAATGTGATAAAAAAATACTGCATGTGCTACCTATCTTTGGGGGGGGGGGGGCGGTTTGTGGCAGCTGGATTATACCGTAAATAGATCACTAGCTGAAACAGTGTTTTTTCCCCTAAATTCTTGCAACACAACAACACGAGCATCGTGATACAGTGACATTTTGATCAGGGTGGTAGGGGATTCTCATGTGAAACTTCAAGAAGCACAAGTACAGCATAACATTTACTTATCAGTATGCTAAGAAATATTGCTGGTGCACTCTGTGTGAAATCGAAAGAGCACTGCTTAGTAAACTAGCAAGAGAGAATGTGTAGCAGACAACCTCCAGGTATAATTGAACCCATAATGTTTGAACAGTAAAACTACACACCACGACGCCTCACTGTCATACTAAGTAGTACTTACAAATCAAGCATAACCTCAAGTCTCTCATCAAACGTCATGAGATGCTAGACACGCAATATTTTTGTTGCTGTTTACGCACAGCTGTGACATGTAGCACAAATGACCAATAAGAGCCAACTATTCAATATTAGAATGCTCTGATTCTCAGCTATCTAATGTTAATGAGACTTTTACTGAATGTGGCTTGACATAGGTGGGATATTTGCTAAAAGGACATTAATTTAGCTCTAATGCGCTGCTCAACTTGGGGTATACGTGTGCAAATCACATCTATATACAGTATATCTATAATAATAAAAGGCAAAGCCCTCACTGACTGACTGACTGACTCACTGACTCACTCATCACTAATTCTCCAACTTCCCGTGTAGGTGGAAGGCTGAAATTTGGCAGGCTCATTCCTTACAGCTTACTTACAAAAGTTAGGCAGGTTTCATTTCGAAATTCAAAGCGTAATGGTCATAACTGGAACATATTTTTTGTCCATACACTGTAATGGAGGAGGCGGAGTCACGTATCGCGTCATCACGCCTCCTACGTAATCACGTGAACTAAAAACAAGGAAGAGATTTACAGCACGAGTCACACGCGGGAACGAAGGTAAATGACGTTAATTTTTGACTGTCTTTTAATACTGTGTAAGCATACATATTAACACATGTGCAATTAAACGTGTGCATTTACGGGGTGATTTCTCAGGCTTAAAAGCTCACCTTTTATCAAACGCGGGAACAAAGGTAACTGACGTTGTTCACTGTCTTTTAATACTGTGTAACCATACATATTAACACATGTGCAATTAAACGTGTGCATTTACGGGCTGATTTCTCAGGCTTAAAAACTCGCCTTTTACTAAAAAGGTAAATGCAAAACTATTTTCAATCAGTTTATTGAAACGCTCCCGTTAAGGATTGCAATAACATATTCGCGAGATAAAAGAACGAAGTAGGGGGAAATGGAGGAAGAGCCGCGAACAGCTAAGAGCAAAAAATTAATTAAACAATTGAGAACGGAGCGAGTTAAGCATACAAGCATGTTCATAAGGGAAAGAAAGCACGGTGTAAAACGTAAGTTTAAATTAAGTTTATAGAAACGCTCCCGCTGTGGATTGCAATAACATATTCGCGAGATAAAAGTTTAATGAGAACACACGAGGTATAAACGAACCACACGCCATGGCGCAACGTTAGGGGCAACAGTTTCAACCATTGTATGATCTGCTTCTCGCAACTGAAAGACGGCACATGGCGGATGTTAGCCGACTTGCTGACCGCAACGTTAGGGGCTTCAACTATGGCGCTGACGCCACATCTCAGTGCCAACACTTTGCAGACTGTACTTAAAAGACACGCCCTCCTCACTGGACAGTTAAAAACACCAATCAAACTAACGATGACATCAAGTATTACCCAATCAAAAGTAGGAAAGGAGGCATCTTCATAAAATGCGTGTGGGATGATTTGCATGAGACGCTGCTTTAAAAAAAAAATGATAAAAAAAATACGGGATAAATCCCGTCCAGTATTGATTCAAAACGGGACGCGCAATTTCATTCTCAAACGCGGCACGATTCTGTATTTTAAAGGACGGGTGGCAACCCTACAGTGCCAGGTAACCACCCATACAATCACATTGTGATTCAGACTAGGAATGCAATGAATGTAATTACCCCGATCTACATACAAGGCGAAAGTCTTGCAACATTCAAAGATGATGGTTTGGGATAAGTACACCATACAACATAAAAGAGCTTATGAAGCCTTGAACCGAAAAAAGCAAGATCTCAGAGATCGTAAAAGAAAAAATAGGAGGTGATGTCGTTTTACTCGCTGTAGATTTTAGTCAAACATTACCAGTTATTCCACGAGGGAGACCAGCAGATCAACTCAACGCGTGTTTAAAATCCATGCTTCTCCCACGCTCGGTTATATGTCGCGTGTTCTCGGGTAGGTGCACCAAAAAATGTATACATTTAAGCATGTAATGGGCAAACAAAAAATGAGGTATACCCGAAGGCACTGCAGTAGTACTTAATGTAACTTTACTTCTTAAATGTTAATGTTTTACTGTTTAATAATTTATACGCTTCTTATATGTTGTTCAAATTCTTTTATCAAAATACCACTGACAGCGCAATGCACGATAACATGGAGTGAATACACCATACGCATCCGCCCACTGCTGCCCTGCTGTGCGCAGATAGGAGTTGATTCTACAATAAAATAAAATAAAGATAAAAAGAGTAAAACAATCATCACCCATAAAGCGGATAGTAGACGTGACGTACTATATGTGTACCACATTTCAAGTGTATAGGTGAAACGGTTTGCGACCTACAGGTCATTTAAAATCCTGGACAGACACACAAATTGCCACGGTAGCAAATTACAGAAGAAGATTTTACTGTTTCATAATTTATATTTATATGAAATGTGCTTCTTATATATTACTTCATATTCTCATATGATAATGATGTTAATGTTTATATTGATTTCTGTGTTATTAAAACTGCATGTATGTGTGTATATGTATATATATATATATATATATATATATACTAGCAAAATACCCGCGCTTCGCAGCGGAGAAGTACTGTGTTACAGAGGTTATGAAAAAAAAAGGAAACATTTTAAAAATAACGTAACATGATTGTCAATGAAAGCCCGTTTCACTCAGTAAGTCTTATGTGTGTGTTTATGTATGTGTGTATATATATGTAGATGTGTATATGTAGATATGTATATATATGTATATGTATATAAATGTTTATGTGTGTGTGTATATTATATATATAATATATATATATATATATATATATATATATATATATATATATATATATATATATATATATATATATATATATATAAAAAGACAGCAACAGTTATAACAATGACAACACAATTACATTGACAATCATGTTACGTTATTTTTAAAATGTTTCCTTTTTTTTTCATAACCTCTTTAACACACTACTTCTCCGCTGCGAAGCGCGGGTATTTTGCTAGTATATATATATAATGTCATAAGAATGAGTTATAGACTTCATAAAGGTTTGGTGCAGCCACCCGTATATTGTTTCCTGGCTGCAAAAAGTTGATTTGAAATAAGCATGATGTGCATAGAACAGAGTCCAAAACAGAACTGACTGGCCTTGAGACAAAATGGCCGTTTTAAGCAAGAGTAGGGAAAATGACATCACTGGCGTTGGAACCGGAAGTGACACCTTTGTGACCGGAAGTGACATCATCGTTGGAACTGGAAGTGATGTCATCGGTGGTGCCGGAATCAAGCGGGATTTCCTGGGAATGGTGTGCAAGAGATTGAGAGAGACAGTTAGCACACTCCGTGGTCTGGCATAGAATTACTATTTTTACTATTATTTAGGCCCTTTAGCTGTTTCCAATGCAAACACAACCCCCACCCCCAAGGGCGCGCTTCACGCTAGCCACTTCACGTCTCTGCCACTCGTGTTGTGAAGGGGGAGGGCTGAATGCATGCTAAAGACTGATCAGCTGCTGGCTTGCTGCTAGCTGCTACCGAGCTGCGTGATCTGCATGTCGCGCTGCGTGTTGATCATTTAAAAGCCTGTACAGCAGCTGTCTTTTTGTCTCACTTCCTCGTGGGACGTTAAAGTGTCTCCAAGAAATTGTTTGTAAGTAGGGTGTGACATGCAAGAAGTCTCACGGAATTTCAAAGTGTCTCTCCGAGATGATCACATCTCGACCCAAAATTTTTTGATATTATATATATATATATATATATATATATATATAAAATCCAACATCTCTCTGTCAGTGTGTATGTCTGTCTGCTTTTCACGAGAGAACTACTTAACGGATTTAGAACAGGTATTGGTTGATTTTGCGACTTCTCTCATTGCACTATGTATCATAGTTTGCTTGCGGTACCCATTTATTTGCGCAAATCTGAGAGAGACGCTGCGGGCCGAGGGGAAGGGGGCGGGGCCCTCTTCACTCACGTGCCAGCCTCTATTCAAGTCGCTCTAACTCTCGCTACACGTTCGAGCATACTTTCCCTCCGCTTAGCTAGCGATACCTGTTTGTTCAGACAGACATTATCGTCTACAGATTGTTAAGGAGTAACATTTGACGTTTTTGAGAGAGAGATCAAAGATACGTGTGTTTTAGAGTGTAGATGCTAATTGCCAGAGATATCACGGCCACATGCTTTTCTCCCCACTCGGTGAACACTCTTCTGTCAGACCTGAACATGATAAGATACAGTGCCAACGTCTACTGATTTTTAAAGTTTGTCCTGTTTTACTACTACGTGGGCACAGCCATGGGGGACAGCTAGCAGAAAACATGAAAACTTTCTATTTATTTGAAAGAAAACACTGTTGTGTATGTGAAGACACTATTATTGCTGTTGATTGACTTGTGGGTTTATTGGGACACCTCATGCTTAAGAGTTTAAATCACCAATGTGCGGGCCTGGTGGACAGAAGCGGAAGGTAAAGGTTTAAAGCTGAAAATCTACAATCTGACAAAGAGGTCAATAGGAAAGATCAAACAAATCAATCAAATAGGAAGTCCAGAGGTGGGTAGTAATGAGTTACATTTACTCCGTTACATTTACTTGAGTAACTTTTTAAAAAAATTGTACTTGTAAGAGTAGTTTTACTGCACCATACTTTTTACTTTTACTTGAGTAAATTTGTGAAGAAGAAACACTACTCTTACTCCGCTACATTGGGCAACACTCGAATCGTTACTTTTTTTCCATTAGATACAGTACGCTATATTTTTGCCAGAGAGAATCCGTCAGTGGATCTACTGCATGACTGTTTCACCAATCAAACGTAGTAACAATAATCACATGGCTCTGTTTCACAAATCAGACATAGCCATGAAGTCACAATTTTCAATCTGCTCTGTGTAGCGTATGCTGTCAAGTTGCGCACATGCCTTCCATTGCGTCTCCAGCTCTGACGCGAGGTTTTGGATGCTCCCCAAATCAAGGCGCTATAGCTTTGAGGACAGATGTTGCATTTTTCATTTGAAAGCATTAACTGAGCTAATCATATTGACCATGGTTTTCTCTTTTCCTTGCAACTGTAAATTAAGCTAATTCAACATGTTGGTCAGATCGGAAAAAAAATGCCAAGTCTACCAGCCATTGATTGTTATTAAGTTGCTTGTATTCTGCATGTTTAATGACAAGGAGAAACTCCTTTTTCTCCGGCCAGGGGTCTTGAAATCTCAGCAGGAATTTCTCCCTAGCCATCTGCCTCAACGAAGGCCCCTTTAATCATCTCTCCATCTTGGAAGGACTTCTTATGCTTAATGATCAAGTGACTCACCCAGAACAATGCTTCAGTGTGTCTGCCTTTGCTTTTGAATTCAGCCGAGTGAAAAATTACGGCTGTCCGATTAACTGCGATTTTTGTTCCCTCTCCTTTCTCTTTCTCAGATCGATTTTTTGGAAGAAAGTCAGTTTCGTAGTTTTTATGAACTGTTTGAAAGTGCCTTTCCACATTTTCCATCTTTGGAATAGCAATGATAGATTGACAGATCAGACAAACGCACTTCGATTGTGACATTGTGAGAGAAAAAAATCCTCTTCCAATTCCACATCCAGTCCATCACCCCCACCCACACCATAACAATTTTTTTTTAAATCCCTACTTTAGTCGATATAAATTGGAAGGCTAACTAGATCACTTAGATAGCCGGAGTTATGCAGTAGCTCGCGCGTTTGATCGTACGTGCGGGATGACCTGTGTGTTAGAAGAAAAGAGATCTCAGACTGACCGCCCTGTATGTCAATCAAGTGGCAAATGCCATAGGGAGGATATATGATAGACTAACATTTAAAAAAATGCAACGCAATCTATGCACTACCTTTCTGATCTACCGGTTGATCATGATCAACGTATTGGGCACCCCTGGTGTACAGTATATCTTGTCACTGTAAGTAGTTTGCACTGTTCAAACATACATGTTACCTACTGTAGGTATTGGCTTCAAAAGCTTTGTTGTGAAAAACTGAGATTTGGAACATTGTGTTATTTGTGTATCTTTATTTTGTAAAGATGTTATTTATTTTTACTCATTTTTTATTTTATTATTTGGAAATAGCAGAATTTGCACATTATTTTATATTTTTGTCTGTCTTATTACAACATTTCTCAAAAATAAATAATTTATTATGATCAAACAGTTACTCAGTACTTGAGTAGTCTTTTCACCAAGTACTTTTTTACTCTTACTTGAGTAATTTTTTGGATGACTACTTTTTACTTCTACTTGAGTAATATTTTGAAGTAACGCTACTCTTACTTGAGTACAATTTTTGGCTACTCTTCCCACCTCTGAGGAAGTTTCACATCAGAAACAAACTTAGCCAGTGGTGGGATAAATGTGCTGATTGCTCTTGGGAGGAGCTTCATCAAAAAAGTGTGTCAATAAAAGAATTTGCAAAAAAATGTTAAAAGCCAATGTATGATGAAATGTTTTTAACCACGTCTAAGAAAAAAGTATTTCTATCAATCAAGCAGCAGGCAATTTTCCTGCAAAATGTTCATCCGCTGTTGCCTTCTGTTAAAAATATCTTAATTAAGCAGGTTGAATCTGAATATACTTTATTTCATCAGCATGACTTCATGAATAATGCCCCAGGAAACTGGGGTCTAAATGATTCCATCATTTGTTAAACTGGTAACATTTCATTGCATTATGTGACAGAATGGACACAGTCTGGAGCAGATCCCATACCTAGAACAAGTAATTTAAAGTAAAGAAGGTAGGTTACACACTATACACTAGGTTTAACGAAATAAAAAAGTCTATGCCACAATGGACTTTTGTGTATTTTCCCTGTCTAACTGCACATCATTTTCCATCTACACAAGAGGTATACAAAATTAAACAGCTCTTTCCTTCTTCCTAACTTCTTTTACCAAGTCAACTGTCCACCTTCTCTTCCTCACTAATCAAACCCTTGCCACTTCAACTGTCACAACTCCAAGCTCATCTAACCAAGGAGGTGAAGTCACTTATAAGGCTACTCCCATTATTAGGCTTCTTCCAATATTGCTCAGCCCCAGGTATACTCATAGTCTACACTTTATGATGTCAAAGGTAGTTGTTTAAAGGTAATGTCTACCATGAAATGACAAGTGTTATGTGGTTCTACAAATAACATCAATCCCATAATTTCACATTCGCCATATTTTAATTTATTATCTAACTTTTGGTTTTTTTTGTTGTAATATTACTATTACTATTGTACCACCACTATATTATTATTTCAGCTAATGTGTTACATTCCACAAAATGGGGGGGGGGAAATCATTCAGTAAATTTAAATATTCTGGTTAGCAAAGTTACATTATCCCAATATCTCATTCAGATACCCTTTAATAGTTCTCAATATTTCAACTACAGTACATGGCTTTATAGTTTGCTCTTGATTCCTTTGACCCTTTGTGTGAAGAAGTGCTTCCTGGTTTTCACTTAAATGTGTATCCTCTTAATTTTCACCTTTATCACTGAGTACTTGATAACTATTTAACTGAAAGAATGGTGTTGGATCAGTGATACCAGTGATGTCTATGAGAACTCTGAACACATGAATTAAGACATGGCCTCCTCATTTCTTTAACCTGTTGTAGGAGATCACGAAAGTCCAGGAATGTACTTGGTTGTTTTCCTTTAGACTTTTTATTTAAAAGCAGAACTGATTTACCCTTACTGCTATATTATACAGTATGAAGAGAATGTTACTTCCAGAAATCATGATAAAACATTCCAATTCTCAATAAAATTACATTTGTTTTCAAATTTACTGATTAATTTCTTTTTTATTCTGCTTTACTCATTTGTTAAGTAAAACCAGAACCTAGATAACACTGATGAGGCTCTTAAAACTAGTTGTATAAAATAAAAGTCACTCCATACAATAAGTTAATTTAATTTTTAAATCCCCACTGACATGCATATCCTCCTGAATTACTAATAACTTTTGTTTATCCATAAAAAGAAATGGGCAAGTCAAAATGGTACAAAGGTAAGGATAAGGGGCCTCATGTACAATATAAACAGTGTGTATACACAAAAATGTTGCCCGGAATAGCCAAACCATTCCAACTACCATAGCTGCTTTAGTGTTGTTAGAAGATATTGCAAATGGAAGAATTAGAAAAGAGCACATATTTATAGATGATGATGACTGGCTTCTAAGTTGATTTAAAATTCCAAGACATCCTCTTGGACCTATGTGCTGAACTGGCACCAGCTTTACAAAGGCCGACTTTGAGGAATTGTGCTCTACCTGCTTCTTTGCAAGTTCTGTCCACTCTTGGGTTTTCAGCCACAGGAGCTTTTCAACTTGAACTTGCTAACTGATGGGGAATTTCACAACATCATTTAGTCATGCCATGTAAGCCATATGGGATGGTATTATCCGCTAGTCATCCAGATAGATAAGATTTCCTTACACTGTGGTTGAACTGGGAAACATTAAAGTGCATTTTGCAGCAACGTTCAGTTTTCCAAATGTAATTGGAGTGGTCAACTGCACCCACATTGCTATTGCAATGGTGCTGGACAAGTTACATCAGCCGGGGATGAATCACCAAAAGAATGAGTTGGCATTACATCATCTATAGCAGGAGAGCCAATAAAAACAGCAATTCCGCACAGTTGCAGGTGCTTCTTCCAACTTGTGTGACAAAAGGCAAGCAGTCCTTTTAAAGATAGTGAGACACCTCAAAGAGCCATATAAAGACCAGAGAATCTATCTGTTGTGGCGCTTGGTGCTGACACTACAATATAAAGGTGCCTTCAGAGAATGAATTTGCTTATGTAAATAGAAAGCATTTCCACTCTATTAATGTGCTGTTCTGTTGAGCACAGAAAGTGTGTCACATTGTGGAAGCATGTACCGTTCTGCATAATGTGGCACACAATCGAGGCTTGCCTGTATGTGAAGAGATGCAGTATGATGAACCTGACCCTGACCCACCAAGTGATCAGCCAAATCGGACAGCGCTACAACTTTTGTGTTCAATATCACATAGTACAGCCCTTATATTCCTTAGTTCATTGGCTACATCGCTTACAGCATCCACTATTGCATTTTGTGACTCCAGAACAGAGTCTGTCAGCACACAGCCAGACAGTTACCCAGCAGTTTCCGAAGCAGAGGTGTATGCTCAGCCAGCACCCAAAGATGTGCTGGGCACAACACTACCTGGAGTAGTATTATCGCACGGGGGTCAGCTTTTGTAATATTGTCTGAAATGGAATAAACAGATGGTGGGCTGCAATTCGTTTTTCGCATCAACTTTGATATCTGATATCTTTTATTTCGGGCACTGTGAACTTGAACTTTTGAAGGTCTCCGCCACGCTGTATCACTCCATCAACTTACTTTTGTTCCTTATACCACTGCTTAAGCCAACAAATAGTATGTTTTTCCTTGTCTCCACTTCGTGTTCACTGAAATTCTTCTTTTTTCCATGCGGTTTTGCCATTGTCTTTTAACAAAACACTGAATGGAAGGGGCTATTCATATAGATTTGCATATTCAAATATACAAAATTTAGGGAGGAGTCAGGGTGGGGCTGTAGGCCCTTGCATGTGTGTTAAAGTTCATGTTGATCCGGATTTATGTATGGGAAATCCGTGGAAGTTTTATGCACTTGGATTTTTTTTGTGCGTATGCACACTTCCAATTTTGTCTGTAAGCCATGTTTTAGTGTCACTTCCACGCACAGCATTATACACGAGGCCCAGGGAGATTAAACAAAAAGTTGTAAGCAAATTGAAAGATAGAAAAGCCTGAAGGTCAAAATGATTGTGTAAATACCTAATGCTAGTCTAGAAAAAAGTCATAGCCCTGAATTCTTTTACAAAAAGCACACTCTAAAACCACTGTCTAGATCCACAATCTTAGACAGCACAACAAAAGCTGATCTTTATATAGTCACACTAATGATGTCAGGACATGGGACTTCTATGCCCACACCCTCTAGCAACAGGTCACCATGTCATTGCAGGGACTTTCCCCCATCCCCTTCACAATACAATCAGTCTTTCTGTGGGTGGCTGCAGCAGAGCTAATCCTGTGAAGAACAGTAAGGAGTCTTGTCTGCCATTTCAGAGCTGAGTGAAGTTTTTACGGTGGCAGGATTGGCGCTCTTGGTATTGGTATTGGTATTCCCTGTAAGTTGGAGGACCACTTGCAGGGCCAGAAGCAGTTTAACATCAAACACAGGATATACATAATGGTACACTAGAAAACAAAAAGGTGTTTCTGTAAAATTCAAACATAATAATAAAATGATCAAAGTTTATAGAAAACTGGATACGTGGCATAGTAGATAGTGATTTGGGGACATTCAAATTTCAACTTGACTAGAATGTTTGGGGGCACACAGAAGAGTGGGGTCAGTCCTCCAGAATTGTTCCTTCACTAGGGAATAAATAGACACAGCCATGAGATTCCACTTGGAGAAATTTACCAGCTTTGTGTCTCCACATCCTATGCCAGAAGTACACCAAACATTCATAAGAAAGCATATTTATATATACTGTATGCTGTAATAGAATTGCATGTTTATAAGCCTCTATCAGTAACCATGAAACTATTTCACTTAGCTAGTTTTATATCTTCTCTCAAGTTCCTTCTGAATTACTCTATCTAATCACCTCTCTGTCCCTTTTAAAATGACAGTTATCCTACTGTTATTAGTAACTTTATTTACCTGTGATTTTCCACCTTCTTGTCAGTATAATCTTAAATATAACCTGATACAACTATCCCTTAACTATTTATTTTGCAGCTCAACATAGTTTAAAGCTTTGCATCTTATTATCTATAGAGTGTTGCACAAGTTCAGTAATTATTAGTAACTGAAAAAAATCCAGAAATGCATTAAACAACAAATTCAGAATTTGTAAGCAGCATTACAATGTCTTTATCCTCCAAGAAAGCTGAAGCTGCTGTAATATGAATAAGCAGTGTACACCTGAGGAATTCAAAGTCTCTCCCATTAAACTGGAAATTCACACCTATAGATCATAATGTATAAATATTTATATTTTTAATCAACTGCTTTTATCTGTGCAGTAGATCTGCCACCAACAGAACAATTTTACTCCAGTTAAAGAGATTTTTCAAAACCTTTTTAATGATGTTGCCTATTTCCAAAGCTTAAACTATGTACTCCGTATGGTGACTTCAATGTCAGGATTGGCAGAGAAATGGACTTTATCAGCACAGATGGAAATAAGTTCAGAATTGGCAAAGTTTTGTGAATGACACCACAACAAGCACCCAAAAAAGAGATTTGATAATCAAGTGCACAGGAGTGGGAATAAGATTCTCAATGTGAGATGAAGGCATGACCAATTAATAAGGTCATGTTTAACACATTACATCAGGTTGCTAAAATTATATTTGAGCAGGCCTTTAAATTGTTGTGTAATTATGATTAATAGGTACATAAACTCAAGTAGTGTTCTTTTGCAGTTTGTCCACTGGTCACACTGCCCTGGCTAACCCCAATGTTTTGCAATATTCTTTCACATATCTAATGCTTAATTTATTATTCATTTGGTATTCTTAAACTGCCAACACTATGTGGGCTTATGTTTACACTCCTTGTTTTGTATATGCTTCAGGTGTGTACTTATCGAGTGTGTATATGTTGGCATGTAACTATACATAGTGAGTCAAAAACAAAAACCAGAATCAGATTCCTTGTACGCATGCATTCTTGGCCAATAAATGTAATTCTGATTCTGATAGTCATGAAATATTCAAAACTAGCCAACCCGCGGCATAGCATACGCCGCATAATTATGTATTGATGGGTGAACACTTCCTGAAAGACACAGTTGTCCAAATGGGGTTGGTTTTGAGGATACGACTGTAGGTGAATGAAAAGATGGAACTCTGGAGAGGGCAACATACAATACAGCGTTTTACATGCTGCATACAACGATTCACATCGAAGTACAGACACTGTTAAGACCATGGAATACCCCTCGCAAACTGTTTTACACGCTGCATACAGCGATTCACATCCGCGACAAACAAATTGTTTTACACGCTGCATACAGCGATTCACATCCGCGACAAATATGATTCTTCATAGATGGTGCTGGCGCGTCCACCCTTGCTCTCGAAGCATACACACTGCCTGGTCATGTGCCCGCTCGCAAGAGCAACTAACAGAGACCTGCCCACCAACTGTAAGACCATGGGATACCCCTCGCAAACTGTTCTACATGCCGCATGCAGCGATTCACATCTGCGACAAGCATGCCTCTTCTTAGATAGTCCTGCCGCATCCACCCTTGTACTCGAAGCACACACCACCTGGTCATGTGCCCGCTCGCAAGAGAAACTCACGGAGACCTGCCCACCAACTCTAAGACCATGGCGTGTAAAACAGTTTGCAATGGTGGATGCGGTCGTGCGTCATAACCGAAAAGAATACAGTGGAAACTCGGTTCATGACCATAATTCGTTCCAAAACTCGTTCCAACAGTCGTAAACTGATTTGGTCTTGAACCGAAGCAATTTCTCCCATAGGATTGTATGTAAATACAATTAATCAGTTCCAGACTATACGAACTGTATGTAAATATATATTTTAAGTTTTTAAGCACAAATATATTTAATTAAACCATAGAATGCACAGCGTAATAGTAAACTAAATGTAAAAACATTGAATAACACTGAGAAAACCTTGAACAACAGAGAAAACTAACACTGCAATAGTTTGCGCTATAGCGCTACCAACCGCTGGCTAAAAACACTTTTTTTTTTAATGAGTTTTAAGCACAGGGAAAAAAATGAACATTTGAAAAAATCCGTAATTTAATAAACCACCAAGAAAAGTAACATTGCAACAATGCACACTATGAACCGATCGCTGTAAACTGAAGTGAAAACCAAATCAAGCCCAGTGCATTCTTTAACTGCCTTCCTACCTTATGAGTCCAGCCCCCTCTCTCTCGTGGTGCCTGTGTGTGTGCCTCTGTCTCTCTCTGGCACTGCCTGTGTGTGTGTGCGGCTCTCTCTCTCAGGCTGCCTGTGTATGTGCGTCTGTCTCTACCTGGCGCTGCCTGTGTGTGTGCGTCTGTCTCTCTCTTGCGCTGCCTGTGTGTGTGCCTCTGTTTCTCTCTGGCGCTGCCTGTGTGTCTGCGCGGCTCTCTCTCTCGCGCTGCCTGTGTGTGTGCATCTGTCTCTCTCTGGCGCTGCCTGTGTGTGCGCGGCTCTCTCTCTCTGGCTGCCTGTGTGCCTCTGTCTCTCTCTGGCGCTGCCTGTGTGTGTGCGCGGCTCTCTCTCGCGCTGCTTGTGTGTGTGCCTCTGTCTCTCTCTGGCACTGCCTGTGTGCCTCTATCTCTCTCTAGCGCTGCCTGTGTGTGTGCGCGGCTCTCTCTCGCGCTGCCTGTGTGTGAACCAAGGTTCCACTGAGGTTGACTAATGAAAAGTCAATATGGCTCAGAGGTGCATGTGGAGTCTAGCAGAGACGAACGTGAATGACGCCCGGTGTTGTGAGTTGCTGCATCTGAGTTGGTGGGCGTGGCTCTGTGAGTTGTCGTCGTATCCAATGGTCTTAGAGTTGGTGGGCGTGGCTGTCTTGCGTGCTTTCCATGCGTGGCTACTTGTCGGTGGCTTAGTGAATTATATACGGTGGGCGTGGCTGTCTTGTGTGCTTTCCATGGGTGGCTACTTGTCGGCGGCTTAGTGAATTATATATATAGATATTAAATAATCCTGGAATATTTTTGACTTTCTACTATGTCTGCCTTTATTTTTAATTATTGCAAACTTTATTTTGGTGCAGATATCGAGACGGTAGTTGTTTGGCATTAGCAATGCCGCATTAAACTGTTTCCAATCATGTGATAAGGATCATGCTCTACCTATATAAGTCGGTGGTACACAGCTGCTAGCCTCTTATACTTTTAGATCTCTTTACTTTTCTATCATATTTTTTCTTTTTAGCAGAATTTACCATTTGGACTTCTCTTATTCTCTCTGACTTTGATTTGCAATTTGGCTTTAACTGATGATAAATGACCAGGAAATCAATTCTAATGTGTGTCAAAGCCAAATCAATTCAAACAATAGGGTATGATATTCATAAATCAGAGATTCTTTACAAAGAGTAAGCATAGAAATGGCATTGAGATGCCTCTGCAATCATGGACAAAGGGACTAGCAAGATGCCAGTTTAAATAGCATTGTGCTTGTTACATCACTGATACAACTTGTGAGGGTGTTTGGCCTAGCAACTGGGACCCGTGTCCTAGCAACCGCTACCCATAATGTCAGCATCCATAGAAAAAAATCAATGTATAGCCATGAGAATTACAAAATAAAATGCTAAAATAAAAACAATAACTTCAGACAAGTTATTCATATAAAATGAAAATATCATTAGATTTTCCGGATATCAAAACAAAAATAAAAAATTAGAACACAATACAGAAAAATTTGTTCAGCCCAAAATAAAATTTAAAAAAGAAAAACAAAAGCTAACCTAACAGAATCATTTTTTTGTGTGCAATCACTATAAAGGATGGAGCATTACCCCTTGGGTCCAAGCTTTGGTTTCAAACTTAATAAACAAATTGCTTTCATGATTTAGTCATGTAAAAGAGAATAAACAGGTTTAGAAGCATTGATCTCTTACATATTTATAGAATTAAAAAGATTTGAGCTGACCCTGATTTAGCGACTATTCTTACAGATTGTCCTTCAAACCTCACTTTCAACTCCTGATCCGAAAGCTGTACATAAAAGCTGTGGTATAAACTGTTTGGGAAAACACAAACTTCTCCACTGTTACCAAAAGCATATCATTAATTAAACTAAATTAACAAAGGGCTAATAATAGGTACAGGTTAAATTAACAAGAATAAATAAAATTAAGTAGAAAAATGCTAAAGATTTACAAACGTAAAAACTGAAGGAAAGCCTCCATATACAAACCACAAAATGAAATCATAAAAACTAAAACCAAGAAGACAGTGTCACACACATGCAAGTAGGAGGCAGCTAAAAGGCTTGAGTAATTGTAATAACACATCAGACTAGGGGACGTCAGAATGTACTGACTGTCTTTCTCGGTTCCTTGCAGACCATTCCCCGGAAATCCCATCAGGTTCCGGCTCCTTGGATGACATCACTTCTGGTTCCCGCCCCTTGGATCACGTCACTTCCTCTACGGGCCTTTAAGCCACCATCTTGCCTCCAGTCTGACAGTTCTGATTTGGACTCAGTCTTGTGAACATTTAAACTTTTGCAGCCAGGATATATATATGGGTGGCTGCCCCAAACCTTTATGAATTACAGAAAGAAAATCAAAACAAGAAAAATTGTTTGCAATCTTCAAAGACTGAAGCACTAAGCTCCACAGAAGCAACAATAACCAAGCAAAACTCAAGACCAGTAAAAATAAATTAAGAATATGTTTTTTATTTACTAATAACAACAAGGGCAACTAGGAGTTCAAAGGTAGTGTTCCAGCAAAGAGCTGAGGCCTAGGAGGGTCATTTCATTCTCCTCAGGTGATTATAGTTCCCACATCTGCAGCATCTGACTGCCATAAACCAATTGGAGGCCCCACTGCATTAAACTCCAGTCTAAAAAGAAATAATTAACAATTAAGGGTAAAGATAACAGGGAAGTGACAAAAATGGAAAAAAGAAGTACTGAGACCCAAACAAACCCAAGGCTAACACAGCCATTTTAATAACTATAATATGTATTACTGACATCTATAGCACTAAAAGAGGATCCAGCATCTTGGGTGTGAATCTCACACCTGGATGTCGCTGCATTAGTTTTCTTTGGTGTACATTTTCCTTACATGCAGTTTTCTTCTTGATACTTTGTTTTTTTTCCATCATTCCCAAAGTCTTACATTCTTGCAAGTATTTTGGTCTAATCGGCCCTGGCAAGTACAAATGCAGCTGTGTGTATGTGTGTATGTGAATGGGCCCTGCAAAGGACTAGAACCATTTCTAGGCCTTGAGAGGAATTTAAATGCTGGATATCAAAAAGAAATAAGATAAGTATAAAAATAATGTTGTCAGGGGAAAAAATTTCTCAACCATAAATGCCTGGCATCCAAATGATACCTTCCACAATAAGGCATTTTTACTGAAAGGGGCTGTTGTGGCTCATGATGAAAGACAGAAAGCATTAGTGCCAGCAGCTTTATTCTAAGATGCAAATCATGACCTGGGTTGTGGTATAACTACTTGTTTAAAGCTAAAAGTTGAATTACTTATCCACAGGTTGATTGGAGGTTCATTTAGATCAGTGTATTATTTGAAATGTTTTATTTAATGTATCCCATTTACTAATTAGGACTGTCTCCCAATTAATTTGTCCACAGTCGTAGATATTTTATCTGACTATTACTTACTGAAGCGTATCATGTGATACAGGACTTGCATCTTATTGGGCTAAGAAAGTCAATTCATTCACCTTCCCTAGTGTATTCATTATACAAGTAAAAGTAAACATTTTAGTTACGATTTAGCCTCACTTCGTAGTGAGGTCTAGCTGACATGTTTCCTATTAAATGATAAATACTATTAGTAAACTGGAAAAAGATGCAAGAATAAAGTGACAAAAATTCAAATTATAACACATTTCTTGCTGTGCATTTTAGTCCTTTAGTCTTTTGATGAGAGTGACAATCACTGAAGCCTACACAAGCAATATACATTTATTAGTAACTTCAATTAGTTATTTCTCACTTTTAATAAATATGTAAACAAAAGTAAGCAAATGTGACTTAACCCTTTAAAAATTCACTAGCTTATTTACTAGCCATAATTATCCTAATCAGGATCATGGAGACTTACAGCACAGACAGCAACATAGTACATGGCATGAACTCACTCTTTAAAAATCTCATTACTTATTTATTTAATGTTCTCTGAATTTCCATTAAAGACGCAGAGGAAATGAGATCAGCAATTTATATTTGCCTGCTGAAACAAATGTTTAAGAAGTCATGCTGCTTCCTATCAATCTGGAATAACCTATGTGCATAAGCATCTATATATAACTTTAAATATCTTAAATGTACATGGAAGGATTCTGTTGCCTGTGGATTTATTGATTAAAAAGGAATTTTGTTTTCTATGCAAAAACCTTTGCAAATAACAGTGAGTTCTACAAATAAAAATAATTACCTTGATTCTTAATTCTTACTTTAAATTTAAAAAATTTTGTCATGACTTTTCTTTGTGCAATCAGAAATTCTTAGATGTCTCATGCTCCTTTTGTAAATAAGAACAGATAACAGATTCTGAACCCTAATCATAGGTGATTTTTTGCTTAGCATCGCAGATTATTAGTCTTGGCAACAGCAGATCCAACTCCGTGCCAGTCACACAAGGAGTCCCTCAGGGCTCTGTCCTTGGTCCTCTGCTTTTCTGTATTTATATGCTTCCCCTTGGCCATATTATCCGTAGTTATGGATTGGGTTATCATTTTTATGCAGATGATACCCAGCTCTACTTCAATGTTAAAAGTGGAACTTCATCAGAGCTTTCTCAGCTCACAACCTGCCTTAGTGAAATTAAAACCTGGATGGAGCAGAACTCTTTAAAATTAAATTGCAATAAAACTGAACTCCTGCAAATTGGGACTAAAATGCAACTTAATAAAATGAGCTCCTTCCCAGTCCATCTTGGCAGTGATCTCATCAGACCTGCCTCTACTGTAAAAAATCTTGGTGTCATTTTTGATTCCTCCCTCACTTATTCCACCCACATAAATCACATTAAGAAACTTTCTTACTTTCACCTCCGTAACATATCCCGTGTTCGCTCCTTCCTCTCCTTCTCTAATGCTGAGAAACTTGTCCATGCTTTTATCACATCCCGCATCGATTATTGTAATTCCCTACTGGCAGGTGCCCCTTCTAATCTTATATCACAGCTTATTCAAAACTCAGCTGCAAGAGTCCTTACTCGAACCAGCAGCAGCGAGCACATCACACCCATCCTGCTCCGTCTTCACTGGCTCCCTGTGTCCTACAGAATCGAATATAAAATCCTACTAATAACCTACAAAGCTTTAAATAACCTCGCACCAAACTACATCAGTGACCTCCTCCATCACTATGTGCCTGCCCGCCCACTAAGGTCCTCTGATTCTGGTAATCTTGTTGTGCCCCTCACTAATCTACACTCCATGGGTGACAGGGCCTTCAGCTGTATAGCGCCCAGACTCTGGAATGACCTACCAAAATTAATCAGGTCAGCTGACTCCATGAATTCTTTTAAAAAACAACTCAAAACTCATCTGTTCAGGAAGGCTTTTAGCTCTACTTGACTTTATTACCTTTCTCTCAGTTTACTTCTCTGTCAAGATGCCAATGTAACCTGTATGTGTGTGCTAGACCATCAATTATGTTGTCTGTTTTTTTCAGAATTTACTGTCTTAATCTTCTTTATTTATTTATCTGGTTTGTACAATGCTATATACTGTATATTCTGCCGTTCTTTATTATATTCTGTAAGTGCCTTGAGCATGGGAAAGGCGCTATATAAATAAAATGTATTATTATTATTATTATTATTACAATGTTACATATACATACATTATTAACTATTTATTTATTTATTTACTTTGAAATTCAGAATGAAATTAATGCCTATTTGTATTTGGCTTCTGTATTAGTTAAAAGAACTATTACAATTGTTTGCTCAACTTTGTTTTTAGCAAAATTGTTCTGGTTTATTTACAGTTTTCTTAAAAGTTAAAGCAAAAAAAAAATGGTTTCAGTTGATTCTAAAGGCATGCAAGCAGGTGTGGACACATACAGTATGTAGACATTGGCAAGAGATCTAGATGTCAGAATAGATTACACAATCTAAAAATAAATTGACAAAAGGGACCCAGTAATAATATTGGGATGGAGTATGGATCATTGCCTCATGATAACCGCAAGTGAACTTGGAACTGACAGTATAAGAGTTCCATATCAGGAGGAAAATGGCCAAAGAGAAAAGAAAAAATGGACAGAAAATTAGGCAAAATATTTTGAATAGGAAGAGTAAAATTGCATCATCTAGGTAAGGTCTGATCTGGCAGACAGGTGTTTAATGTATTTTTTTGATATAAGCCTGTGGTCCTGTACCAGTGTCTAGAGGTAGCACTGCCACAATAAATATATACAAGGCATTTAATAACATTAATGAAACTGACTGAAAACATCCAAACTGACAGATCTCACAGAATGCAGTTTACAACAATGCATCCAAGGATGGAAGGACCAACAAATAATAATATTTAATACGTTTTACAATGTAATTATCTTTGATAATAGTATATCTGATTTTGTAAGACACCTATCTTGTTTGTTTTACTGTAGCATGACTTTATAAGCAAGTAAATACATGTGGCAATGCTAATCACCATTACTACTACTACTACAGTACATATATTAAAGACTGATTGAGTGACTTATCCAATAACAGCAGTCATGAAGCACATTATAAAATACTACTGTAAAAAGAATACATAAAACAATGGACTAAATAATAATACAAACATATATAATGTGAATGCAAGCAGATTGTACTACAGAACAGATTACCAAGCACAAAAGCAAATACCGTATAAGGGGAAATTTAATAGTATACTGTTTTCAAAAAATAAATCAAAGAAGCATTACAAGTAAAAGCAGAACAAATTTGTACTTCATATGGCATGTAATAAATCTCAAATCCTCTGCTTTTCTATGAGACCTTGCCATTCCTAACACAGCTTCTGAACAACCTGCTTCCTCTTTCTACAGTAGCCTTGGGCTCAAAAACAGTGAAAACCATGTTCTTGGCATATTATTATGTGCAAGAGAAGCATTCCACAACAGATTTGATCTCAGCTTTCACATCAAAATTCATCCAAAGTCAAAGTGCATGCTGTAGTTTAGAGCTGTAAGTGAAAACTCTTACAGAGCGTTCAGATGAATATGCATAATAATTGTCTCTAAAGCCCACTCAGTCGTCTGCCAATGTTCAGTGTTGTAGTTCAGTTTCAGTTTATTCTTATTAAGCATACGTCAAGTTAAGAGCCCAGCATTTTATAGAAGTATTACAAATATAGTATGAATAAGAACAACTGTAACATAAACACAAAATTATATACTATAGCACATAAACAGAAAAACGCTGATATACAGTATATACACAGACATGGATGAATTAGTTGCTACCCCTCCACGAGAAAAGAACCCACAATTAAATCTGAAATAACTGGAAACTGACAAAAGTAATTGGCACCCATCATTGTTTAGTCTGTATTTATCAAAAAGCAGACTTTGCTTTAGAGTTTTGATTCTACAAAATAATGGTATGGACAAAAATAATTGGACCTTTAACCTAATATTTTGTTGCACAAGGGGCAATCTGCAATCCCTGTAGCTCTCGATGAGACTTCTGCCCCTGTCGTCAGGTTTGGTCCACCTCTTCAGCTATGTCAGGTTTGAAGGGTGCCTTTTCCAGACTGCATGTTTCAGTTCTTTCCATAGATGTTTAGGTCAGGTCAGGTCAGGCTGGGGAGCATGCACCTGTACAGCATGTTGTCAAACCCACCACACGATGAAATAGCTTGAGATGCCAATTGGCAACCCCCCAGGCAGAAATGCGTTCCATTCCCACCCTCTGGTAATGACCATCTATCTGCTGCAACCAGGTGTTACGTTGTGTCACACATGTGCGATTGGGAGACAGCTGAAGGGCCTAAATGATAGCAATTCCACACCAGAGCAGGGGGCGGCAGGATGCACTGACTGTCTCTCTCAATCTCTTGCAGACCATCCATGGGAAATCCCTTAGGGTACCAGGGCTACTGATGACGGCACGTCTGTCCCAATGACGCCACTTCCGGTTTCTGGGACCGACGATAATGTCACTTCCTGTGCCAACCCCAATGATGATGTCATTTCCGGTTCCACCCAGATGATGTAATTTCCTTGACAGACCTTTAAAGCTGCCATCTTATCTCAGTAACGTCAATTCTGTTTTGGACTCGAATCTGTGAACATCTCTGCTCAATTTAACCTCATTTTGCAGCCTTTGAACAATATACGGGTGGCTGCCCCAAACCTTCATTATGTATAAGACTCATTCTTGTGACAGTGGGCATCCCCTTGGCCTGGTCAGGCTGCTCGGGTCCTAGCAGTGAGGCTCCTGCAGCCCTCGGGGAATCGTGTCATGTGGCTATAGTGCCATAACTAACGTTTCCTGATAATTCAGGTAATGTACCTCATTTAGGACTCTGTAAGCATATACTCCTTCGACACAAAGTCAAACCAGCGGTACCCAAGGAATAGCCAAAGAGACTCAGTACTGAAAGAGTCCAGTCTTCATCTCAGGTTATTGAATAGTGTCCATGTCTCTCAACCATATAGCAAAACAGGAAACACTAGGACTCTAAAGACTTGGATCTTCGTTCTTTTGCAAAGATATCGAAGATATTCACCAGAAAGTTGAATGTCTCTGCCGAGGTAAGTAAACCTCTTGACACGGTCAACACTCTCTCCATTGACAGACACCCTGCTGATGGCTTTGCCTGAAAGGTCATTAAAGGCCTGGATCTTGGTTTTTATCCATGACAATCACAAGCCCAGACACAAAGACTCCTCACTCAGACTCTTGAGAGCCCCAATCAGAGTGTCCATTGACTCCATGAAGATCACAACATCATCAGCAAAATCAAGATCAGTGAATCTTTTTTCACCGACAGATGCTCCACAGCGACTGGGCTCCATAACCCAGTACATGCAAGCATTGAACACGGTAAGAGCAAGAACACACCCCAATGTACCCTAGAATCAACTAGGAAAAATAAGGTATTCTGCCTCCACTCTGCACAGCACTCATAGTACCAGTGTACCAAGTCAGCCATAACATCCAGCAACTTCAGGGGGATGCTGCAAAGCCTCAGGAAGCCCACACGGCAGCTCAATCAACTGAGTCAAATGCTTTATGAACATCGACAAAGGCTGCAAAGAAACTCTGCCGATATTTGCATTAGCGCTTAAAGCCAACCCACAGTGCCAGGATACAGTCAATGGTATACTTCTTAGGTGTAAAAGCAAATCGCTCTGGTCACTGGTAAGTGAGCAAGTGATCACGGATCATACTGAGGATAGATAGATAGATAGATAGATAGATAGATAGATAGATAGATAGATAGATAGATAGATAGATAGATAGATAGATAGATAGATAGATAGATAGATAGATAGATAGATAGATAGATAGATAGATAGATAGATAGATAGATAGATAGATAGATAGATAGATAGATAGATAGATAGATAGATAGATAGATAGATAGATTCACATGATGAAGCTAGCACAGATCTTATTCAGCACTGAGAGCAGTGTTATCCCCTTGTAGTTGCTGCAATCCAGGTGATCACCCTTCCCTATCCAGGTACGAATGACAAGTCCTGTTTTCCAATCAGTTGGGATGATGCCTGTCACCCAAATGGAAGCAAAGATTGCTTGCAATGACAAGAGGACAGCCTTCCAACCAGCCTGGAGACATTCACCTCAGATACCACAGATCCCTGCAGCCTTCCCTATCCTCAGCTGATGTACCACCTGTACAATCTCAGTGAGATTGGGTGCTCATAGCTAATTGGAGGATCAGCCTCAAGAACTGCGGACCCAAAGATGTCCAACGTTCCTAGCTGGAGGATCAGCTTTAACCAGCAGCTCAAAGTAGCCAGCCCAGCAAGTCACAACTGCAGCATCATCCGTAAGGACGGCTCCATCACCTGCCCTGACTATGAACCTCCGAGGAACAGATTCGGTTGTGCATAATGCTTTGATTCCTCTGCAAGCAGGATGTGGGTCACTAGACCATAGATTATTAGACAGTAATAGGATTCAAATCGGGGCTCATAGAAGGCCACTTCAGAATAGTACAATGTTTTGTTTTTAACCATTCTTGGGTTCATTTGGTTGCATTGTTTAGGTCATTTTCCTGTTGGAAGATCCATGACCTGCAACTGAGACAGAACTTTCTGACACTTGGCAGAATGTTTTGACAGTCTTGAGATTTCATTGTTCCCTACAAAGGCTCAAGGCACTCCATGTCAGATGTGACGAAGCAGCCATAAAACTAGACATACTGTAAAACAAAGCCTCCTCTCTGTTTCACAGTAAGTATGGTGATCTTTTCTTTGAAAGCTTCATTTTTTCATCTGTACACATATGCTGATATGACTTGCCAAAAAGCTTCAGTTTTGTCTCATCTGTCCAAAGGACATTCTCCCAAAAGCATTGTGGCTTATGAATATGCATTTAAAATTCCATTGTGGCTTTTTTATGTTTTTCTTTCAAACCCTCCTGGGTCTTTTTCCATTGAGCCCACTGTCAGTGAAAAAGCAATTAGACACTGATGGACCTTTACCTTGGAGTTCAGCTTGTATCTCTTTGAAAGTTGTCCTTTGCTTTTTGTCTGCCATTCTCACTATTCTTCTGTACATTCTAGAGTTGATTTTCATCTTGTGGCTGCGTCCATGAAGGTTGGTTTCAATCCAATAAACCTTAAACTTCCTAATAATATTTACAACTGTTGCCACAGGAACATCAAGCTGCTTGGAGATGGCCTTATATTCTTTGCTTTTAACATGCTTTTCTATAATTTTCTTTCTGATCTCCTCAGACAACTCTCTCTTTTGCTTTCTCTGGTCCATGTTCAGTGTGGGACACACGATGATACAAACAGCAGAGTGACTTTTTTCCATTCAAGTAAGACTGATTGCAAGATTGAAGATTGTGTGAAACTAATTAAAGAAAACAAATACTTTGAAAAATCACTTTAATCCGGTTATTTATGGTCTTTTCCTGGGGTACCAAAAATGTGAAGAATAAGAAATACTTTTATCTTTTTTCAAACTTGCTTTGCTTTACTCAGTGATGTATCAAAGGCATACAGGTATACATGGGATAACTGCTTTTCATTTATTCACTTTTCAGGAGACACACAACACTTTCTCAATGAGCTGTAAAGGTACCATTAAATTTGTTCACGTCTGTATTTATATATATATATGAGGAGGCATGGTGGTACAGTGGTAGCACTGCTCCCTCGCAAATAGGAGACCCGGGTTCACTTCCCCCGTGTCTGCGTGGGTTTTCTCTCCGGGCTTAATACATTCCCTAAAAAAAAGAATGTAAAGGTAAACCTGTATACTATACTGCTATGTCTCCCACAGTGCTAGAATGTAAAATACCGATGTTACCGCTATATGTACTGTAATTCATGCAAGTGCGTTTTCATTGCCAGAAGCCTTAGAAGATGCAGGGCGTTTTGACGGCATCTTGGGGCTTTAAGCCTTAAACTGCCACATACTTGGGGGTTAATACATCCCTGGATGCCAAATACTTTTTTGCTGCACTTTAAGAAAACGTCACAATTTACAAAGAAAAAGTGAAATTTTAATGTAACACATTTTTTTACATGCAAAGAACATCACAATTACTGCAACACTGATAATTTTACACACTGCTAATGAACTGTAAAAACTGTTTAAAAAACTACTGGAACAATATGTACAAAATGCAACTGGGGTCACAGAATTGCACAGAAACACAGGAGATTGTAGAGACAGGAACTTTATTCAAACACTTCAAACAGACATGTCTCTTTCAGAAGTAAAACGAGCTTGGTATGCAGTTAGTTCTCGATTAAAAGAATAGGCAAACATCATAAGGGAGCACAACAGGAGCGAGACCCCCAACAGGAGCAGAGAATGTCTGGGGGAGGAGAGAGAAACAAAGCAATCAGCCAAAAAGGACAGGTGCTGTTCAGGCTTTTAAGTAAGCGTAGTGTCGCATGAGAAGCATATCACACGACAGAGCAGCCGCAAGTAAGCCCAGCAGTAAGGGAGCAATGTGAAAGTAGTCTATCAGCGTTTTTTAAGAGAGTTTTTTGAGGAGTGTCCGTGTCTTCTAGGGGTGTGTTCATCCCCCCTGCTCACAAGGGGATGGCAGTGGTCATGAGCTGGCTGCTCAACGAATGTACGGCACTGACTGATCAGCTCCTGCGTGCTCGCAAATGGCACTGAGAGACGACTATAGCCGGTTGTGGCAGTTTAAGGGTTCAGAGGAACAAAATGGAAAACATAAGAACACTCAGCTGGAGATGAATTATAGTCAATCAGCAGCAAGGAGAAATGAATAACGCTGTAGCAGTCCGGTGCCGCTAAGATTCACACCGTCGAGAAGACTGTGATTTATTTTTATGGTGGAGATTCCACGGATGCACCCAGCCTTGGCCACACACTCACAAACAGAGACAAAAACCAAGCAAACTGGTAATCAAACAGCAAATAAAGACTGTAATGAAAACAAATGAAATAAATGAAAACAATGATACCATCCCTGTTCCCCTTACGGCGATTACACATTAAATTCAACAAAGCACAAGGAAACACACACAGTAAATCATGAAAAACTTTCATGAAAAACAGCAACGGATGAAATGTAATGATGACAGACAATTCAGACGCCAATCACGAAACAAACACAAATTACAAAAACTTTTTTTTTGCTTTTGGTCACTGGCCTCCTTTTTAAAAGCTGCGCTGACATCCTTTGACTCCAACAGCCCCAGCACCCTCAGCAGAAGACCAATCGGAGCTACTGCAGGGACTGCTGGGAGATGCAGTTTCAAATTCTATTGGCTACTTTCACCATCCCAAGCTACGTTTTCCTCTACAATTTCTTCCTGTTCTCTCTACAGAACAGTATTTCCACAAAAAAGCCATAAAAATTGCGGAGGATATTTGTGGTTTCTGCTAACAATTATTAGTTAGGTTCTAAGGAAAAGTCCGCAAATGACTGAGGTGACAAACTCTGAACCATGATTTCACGGGGGTCTACTATATATATATATATATGTGCTGAAATTCCAAACAGAGAAACCTATCCTGAATTATGGTGCAAAGTCATTAAACATATATATATATATATATATATATAGTCACACACGTGCGCTTGGTGGACAACTCCAGGATTTGTCTGATGGTAATTCTACTCTGAGTCATGCGGTGGTGCTGTATCTAAATGTCTCTCATCTTCCTCCTGTGGTGTAGCAGGTCTACAGCTCATGTCAAAGGCCACTTTTTAAATAATTAATCGCCGCACTCACGGCTTAGAAAGGGGGTGTGGTAGTGTGGCAGAAGCAGTTCCAGGGGGAGTTCGTGATGCGGGCGGTCCTTGCATAGGTGAGGAGTCGTCCGCATCCATAATTGTTCCCAGGGACTGCTGAATGCCACAGCTGATCCATGTCCCCATGATAAAAAAGAGAAAAGAGAGAGAGAGACGGAGGTTGCAGGAGAAGAAGGCGGCAAGAAGTAGCAAGGAGAAAGCTGGTGCATGAGTGAGAGGGAGAGAGAGCGAATGAGCATTCGCAGGTAGCTAGACAGTGAGCCCTAGCAGGGTGTTTGGCCGACACCTAGGGCAGTTGGTAGTGGTCGCTCCCGCTGAACATTGTGAGGAGTGGGAGTGACCAGAATAAGGATGGCTCGCCGCGGAAGACAGTGGGAGTTGGGAGGCTTGGAAGGTGGATTCCCCAACATGAGTGTCCTGGCCGTTAGGGGAAGCCAAGTCTTGGTCTGGAGAGAGCGGAACCGAAGCCAGGGATCGGGAAGCCTCCATACCAGTCGAGTAGAGAGAAGGTCAGCTGCAAGTAGGGTGGCTCCCCTGGTGCATAGCCTGGAAGGGAGAAGCAGGGGAGTCACCAGTTAAAAAACGCCCCGGGCTTTGTGGTACAAAGGACAGCTTCCAGTTGTTGTTTTAACCTTGTTGTTTTTAAAGGGATTGTTTTATTTCTAATGGATTTTAACATCCACTATTTCACTTCTGTTTTAACGGATTATTTATTTATTGAAGATTTTTGGTAAGACACTGCACTTATTTATTTGGACACTGTTGTTTGTTTTTTGTTGTTTTAATAAAAGCACTTTTGCACCATCCCCTTGCTCAATTTGTTGTGCCTTACTGCCAAGCTCATCGGTGACATTACCGACGGTGTCAGGTTCAGGGCTCCCGGAAGGACGATAGGAGAGTGGAGCTAACCTGCATCATCACACCTCCCTCTGCAGAGTGATTAACAGGTAAAGACCAATGATGTCACTTCTGATTTCTGTTCTCCTGGATCAGCCACTTTCCCTTGCCCAGCCTCATAACTCTTTCACTGTCTGCACATTTTATTGTGCTGTAGAATGAATTTTATGTGGATAAATCTGCCATTTTTGCCCACCAATCTAAACTAAATAACCCATCATTTAAAAATGAAAACATATTTTCAGAAAGGTTTGAAAATGTATTGAAAAACAAAAAAAGAAATCTTTTATTGATATAACTATTAAGACCCTTAATTCAAAATTTTGTGGAAGCATATTTGGCAGCAAGTACAGCTTTAAGAGGTCTTGGAAAACTCTCTACAAGCTTTGCACACCTGGATTTGGTCAATTTAACCCATTCCTGGCAGATTCTCTCAAGCTTTGTTATACTGGATGGGAAGTGTCTGTAAACTGCCATCCTCAGATCTTTGTAAGTCTGGGCATTGGCTGAGTTACTCAAGGATAGTCAGAGACATGTCCCAAAGCCACTCCAGCATTGTGTTGGCTGTATGCTTTGGGTCATTGCCATACTGAGAGCTGAATCTTTGCCCCAGTCTGAGGTTGCATGCACTATGCAGCAGGTTTTCTTATAGACTGTTCTGTATTTGGCTGCATTCATCTTTCCCTCAGTTCTGATCAGTCTCCCTGTACCTACCACTGAGAAGCACCCCTATAGCAAGATGCTTCCACCACAATTCATCATCCCAGGGATGTCATTAGGCAGGTGATGAGCAGTGACTGGCTTTTGCCAGACATAATGTTTGGAGATCTGTCCAAACGGTTCCATTTTTATCTCATCAGACCTAGGAATCATCTTCCTCATGTTATCAGAGTTCTTTAAATGTCTTTTGTCTCAATGTTGGCTGTCATATTGTTTTTTTTTCAAGAGTGGCTCTCATTTAGCTACTCTACCATAAATGCTTGATTGATGAAGAGCTGCTGAGATGGTCATCCTTCTGATAGCTTTTTTTCCATCTCTGCAGAGGACTTCTGAAGCTGTCTTAGAGTGACCATTGGGTTCTCGGTCAACTCCCTGACCCAGGCCTGTCTTGTCTAGTTCACTTGGTTTGGTCACACAACAAACTTTAGGAAGAATCTTGGTGGTTCCAAACTGTTTCCATTACACAATTATTGATGTCTGGGTGTTTCTGGGAGTACTCCTCTGTGCTCCCGGGAAAGCTTTAGAAATGGTTTTATACCCTGGCCTTAATCTATGCCTCACCACAGTTTTACTGCAGAAATCTGTAGAGAGTTCCCTGCACTTCATGGCTTGGGTTTTGTCCTGACATAAAGTGTAAATGGTGTGTGCCTATCTAAACCATGTCCAATCTCTTCAGTTTACCACTGGTGGATTCCAATCAAGTTCTAGATCAAGGGTAATTATCTCAATGATAATTAAAGCAAAAATAATGCACCTGGGCACAATTTTGATTGGCACAGATAAGGTCTAAATACTTATATAAATGAGAAATTTTCTTTCTGAAAACATGTTTTCACTTTTGTCGTTATGGGTTATTAAGTTTAGATTGATGGGCAAAAATTGCAAATTTATTAATTTTAAATTAAATCTACAACACAATAAAGTGTGTTGAAAATGACAGGCTCTGCATACTTTCTGAATCTGCTTTCTCTCTCTCTCTCAGTGTATATATATATATATATATATATATATATATATATATATATATATATATATATATTGTGACAGCTTAAGGTCTCCGTGACCCCTTGAACCCTCAGACTAGACGTCAGACACCAGATAAAAGTCCAAATAATAGTTTATTATTATTAATAATAATAATAAATGTGCACAAAGCACCCTCCACTCCACAATACTCAAATAATAATAATAATTCCAATAAACAATAACCAATCCTCCACTCCCAGACGCATTGCCACCCTTCCACCCAGCTCAGCTCAACGTCTGGGATTTCCCATCGTCCTTTTATATTCCCTGACCCGGAAGTGTTTCCCATCTTACTTCCGGGTCAGATAAAAAGTCCTTCTTTTCAACCCGGAAACACGACGTTCCCTCTGGTCATATGATTATGACGTGCTTCCGGGTTATAGGGCACGTATAAGTCCTTGAGTCTCCCTGCAGCGTCCTCTGGTGGGCCCCACAGTGTCCAGCAGGGTTGGGAATAAAAACTCCATTGTCCATAATTCCCTGCTGGTCTTCGGGGCACTTCCATGCTACAGGGAGGGTTCCATCTAGCGGCCTGGGGGTATTGGCCGGGGTAAATGGCCGGCCATCCCTCACAATATATATATATATATATATATATATATATATATATATATATATATATATATATATATATATATATATATATATATATATATATATATATATATATATATATATATATATATATATATATATATATATATATATATATATTTATTCATTGCTTTCGTTTCGAGTCACAACCTGATTGTATGGATGGTTACCCACCAGGTAACGCATGTGGTTGGTCTGCCATTCGGCAAACATCCGCCACGGGGCCCTCTTCAGTTGCGAGGAGCAGATCATGGAATGTTGCATAGTTTACTGTCAAATAATGCAGAGTACGCAGCATGTGTTTCACCCTTATTTGGACTCATCAGGCATACACACTCTACTGCTCCCCTAGCGAGGATCGAACCTCGGACGTCAGCGATGGATATACAGTATATAGTGGAAGCCAGCCCCGGACACAGACAGACAGACACTCAATGTCTACACAAGCACACATTTATTCACAATAAAGTTCACAGCACACAGTGCCCCTGCACCAATCACCCTTTTGCCTCTGTCCTTCAAAAGGTCCTTCACCACCTCCACTCCTCTCTGCCGAGCTCTGTCCTCTTCTTTCCCGACTGGGAGGCGGTCCTTTTTATATCCACCCAGACGTGCTCCAGGTGCTTTCCACTGGACTTCCTGCGGCACTTCCTGGTGTGGTGGAAGTGACGCACGAGCACCCAGAAACACTCCTCAGTATTCCTTCCGCCAACACCTTCAGGTGTGGCGGAAGAGCTACTGTCCGAGGCTCCACAATTGACTGGGCGCCCCCTGGCGGTGGCCATGGACCCTTACAGGGTTGAGCTTCCATGCTCAGACCCCATGGCCCCCAAATCAGGCAGGGCGGCTGCCCTCTCATGGTCCTGGGGAGGCACAGTCCCTCTCCTGGTCTGTCCAGGTGTTTTGCAACACAATATGTAGGAGTGTTGCATTCTTTCCTTCTGACTCTGACTCCATTGGAGGTGGCTGTTCAGCATCCTTTTATGTCAGACCCAGAGTCTTTCTGGTGCCAGGTATAGCCCAATGGAAGCACTTCCGGTTCAAGCAAAAGCCCCAAAAACAGGCATCCTGAATCCCTGCAGCACCCCCTGGCAGCTCCCATGGGACCCAGCAGGGCTGACTCACAGCACTACAACTTCCATTGTACCCTGCATGTATCCACATGGTTACCAGGATCCTGGAATGCTTCCATCTAGCAGATGAGGAATAAACATATTCTGAAATAGGAACCTTCCCCCACTGTTCCCTTGTTTTTTTCCTCCCATCCGGGTAAGTATCCCATACACATACAGGACAGGATGCCAGTTCATCACTGTCCTTCCATTCCAGCTTCTCTTTTTGGCAAGAGTTTCCCTTTTTTCCCAGGCAGTATGCTGGATAATCCTGCCTTATCACATACATACTCACTCATGGTTGTTAATTTTTTCAGATCATTCTATTAACTGACAATACCTTCACTCCACAGAAAACCAAGTGACACCGCAAACATAACAGAGTAAATAGAAAACAAAGAAAATGTGTAGCAGCAATAATAATTAATTATTGTAGTTAAGCAACACAATTAATTATTAATCTTCATAAAAAAAATATGAACAGCTTTAGCATCAGTGCTATAATGAGCATGCTTTGCTATAATAATGACTCTTCCACCTTATGTAAAATGCTGGGACTGATGGGTTTCTCTAATATTAGTAGGCAGACTGTTCCAGAGTTTGGGAACCCTATAACTAAAGAGAAAATCTAGTATACAGTACTTGCTTTTTTGATCCTTAGAATTTTAAACAAAACTGCATTGTAAGACCACTATTTGTGTCTGGAGCATAGGCATTAATAAGTTTTCTGTTGTGAGGAGGGGGAAAACTATGTAAGACTATATTTGAGAAAGACAATTTTAAAGTTGTATTTAAACCTAACAGGAAGCCAATGAAGTGTTTTAAGACCTGGAGTCAAATGATGTTCTTATTAGTTCTAGTTATGTGACTTGATATTTTATTATCTATGGACTAGTAAGTAAACAATGTAAACAGCCAACTGCAAGTCGATGTTCAAATATAAGTTAACTCTCAAAGAGATGCTTTGATGGAAAACATATTTCTGCAAATGCAAACAAATCTAAGGCTAGGTGATCATGAAGGGGAAAAAACACTCTTAGACACACATATCTCTGGAAGAGCCAAAAAAAGAAAGTAAAGCCGAAAACAACAATGTAGTGCACTGAAGTGGTTTTTTATGCATGAAATGCAGTCCATGGAGAGCTCTATTCAAGAAATTTACTTTGAGACCCATCCATACATCCATCCATTTAGAGAACCTTATTGTTCTATTACAGGGTAACCCAGCCACAGGAGATGCACAAACCAGTGTGTTTCTTCGTGCCAATCTCAAGCCCAGATAAATGGGGAGGGTTACGTCAGGAAGGGCATCTGGTGTAAAATTTTGCTAGTTCATTATGCAGATCGGTCAAGGACCAGATTAACAATGGCTGCCACCAATACCATTAGCCAACAGGATGCTGGCAGAAATTGGGCTACTTTTGACCGAAGAAGGAGAAGAGGAGGGGATGGCATGTCCAGAGGCAGTGGGAGACGAGGAGGGTGAAGACAGTGGGAGTGAGGGTAGGAATTTTGAATGTTGGCAGTATGACTGGTAAAGGTAGAGAGTTATCTGATATGATGGAGAGAAGAAATGTTGATATATTGTGCATGCAAGAGACCATATGAAATGGGATTAAGGCCAGGTGTATCAAAGGCAGGTTCAAATTGTTCTACCATGGTGTGGATGGGAGGAGAAATGGGATAAGAGTTATCTTGAAGGAACACTGTGTCAAGAGTGTTTTGGAGAGGAAAAGAGTGTCAGACAGAGTGATGAATACGAAGCTGTAAATTAAAGGTGTGATGATGAATGTTATTAGTGCATATGCCCCACAAGTTGGGTTTGCGATGGATAAGAAATCTAGAGTGAGTTGGATGAAGTGGTGGAAAGTATACCCAAGGGAGGGATAGTGGTGATTGGAGCAGATTTCATTGGACATGTTGGTGAAGGAAACAGAGGGGATGAGGAGGTGATGCGTAAGTATGTTATCAAGGAGAGGAATAAAGAAGGTGAGATGATAGGGGCCTTTTGCGAAAAGGATGGACATGGCTGTGGTGAATACATATTTTAAGAAGAGGGAGGAACACGGTGACATGCAAGAGTGGAGGAAGATGCACACAGGTAATAATAATAATAATAGTAACAGTAAATAATAATAAGTTGCATTTATAGAGCACCTTTCACAAACCCAACATACAGAGTAAAAAAAAAATACACAGAAGACAAAAGTTCATAGAAGAGGAAAGTTGAAATTTAAAGGTGGAGAAAGAAGAGCAATCTCAGAGAGACTAAGGAAAAGAGTTCCAGAGTTGAGGGGCCATAACACTGAAGGACCTGCCTCCCAAGGTGGAGAGTCTGGTGCATGAGACAGTAAGGAGATTACTGCTCGAGGACCTGAGAGAGTGACAAGGAGTGTAAGGAGCTATGAGATGAGTGATGTGTGTTGGGGGCAAGGTTATGTAGGGCTTTGAAGATGAGAAGCAGAATCTTGAATTTAATTCTTGATGGAACAGGTAACCAGTGATGCTGGGAGAGAACAGGGGAGATGTGAGCAGAACGCTTTGTGTGGGTGAGAACTCTGGCTGCTGAGTTCTGAATGAACTGTAGCTTCTGTATAGATTTTGCAGGGAGGCAGATGAAGAGGGAATTACAGTAATTAATACGAGACATTATGAAACAAAGAACCAGAGTTTGAGCATCATTAAAGGACAGAAATGGACGGAGGCGGGCAATGTTACGGAGATGATAGAATGAAATTTTGGAAAGAGGCCTAATGTGTAGCTCAAAGTTAAGTGATGAATCAAGCAAATCACCAAAAAACAAAACAAAACAGGTAGATTATATCCTATGCATGAGAGTCAGACTGAAGGAGATTGGAGACTGCAAAGGGATGGCAGGGGAAAGCGTAATTAGGCAGTAAAGGATGGTGGTCTGTACAATGACTTTGGATAGCAAGAAGAGGATAAGAGAGGGAGCAGACCCAAATAGTGGAAGTTGAAAAAAGGAAGACTGTGAGGTGGAGTTCAGGGAGAAGGTATGACAGGCAATGGGTATAAAAGTACAGAGAAGTAGAGAAGTATATTGAAGGACAGAAGGAGTTGCATTGTGTCTTTGTGAACTTAGAGAAAGTATAAGACAGGGTGCCTAGAGAGGAGTTGTGGTATTGTATGAGGAAGTCGGTAATAACAGAGAAGTATGTAAAAGTGGTACAGGATATGTATGAGGGAAGTGTGACAGTGGTGAGGACTACAGTAGGAGTGATGGATGCATTCAAGGTATAGGTCGGATTACATCAGGGATCGGCTCTGAGCTCTTTCTTATATTCAATGGTGATGGACAGATTGACAGACGACATTAGACAGTAGTCCCCATGGACTATGATGTTTGCTGATGACATTGTGATCTGTAGCGAGAGTAGGGAGCAGGTGGAGGAGACCCTGAAGAGATGGAGATAAGCTCTAGACAGGAGAGGAATGAAGGTTAGTAGGAACAAGACAAAATACATATGTGTGAATGAGAGAAAGGTCAGAGGAATGGTGAGGATGCAGGAAGTAAAGCTAGTGAAGGTGGATGAGTTTAAATACCTAGGATCAACAGTACAGAGTAATGGGGAGTGTGGAAGACAGGTGAAGAAGAGAATGCAGGCAGTGTAGAGTAGGTGGGGAACAGTATCAGGAGTGATTTGTGAGAGATGGGTATCAGCAAGAGTGAAAGGGAAGGTCTACAAAACTGTAGTGAGGCTAGATGTGTTATATGGGTCGGAGACAGTGGCATTGACCAAAAAACAGGATACAGAGTTGGAGATGGCAGAGTTAAATATGTTAGGATTTGCATTGGGTGTGACAATGATGGACAGGATTAGAAATGAGTACATTACAGGGTCAGCTCAGGTTCGACATTTAAGAGAGAAGGTCAGAGAGGCGAGATTGCATTGGTTTGGACATGTGCAGAGGAGAGATGTAGGGTATATTGGGAGAAGGCTGTTAAGGATGGAGTTGCCAGGTAAGAGGAAAAGAGGAAGGCCTAAGAGGAGGTTTATGGATGTGGTGAGAGAGGACATGTAGGTGATGGGAGTAACAGAGCAAGATGCAGAAGACAGGAAAATATGGAAAAAGATGATCTATTACAGGGCCTTGGAGAGCTACAGCCTGGAAATATTGTAGGAATGAACAGTGGATGTGACACTAGTCCAGGGTTAAGTACAAATCCTCACTAGGTCAATTTAGAGATGCAAGTTAACCTAACAAGAGGGTATTTAGGATGTAAGACAAAACTAGAGTTCACAATTACACAAAATCCATACAGAGTATAAATGTAGGTTGCTGAAGTTGTGAGGCAGTAGCATTAACCTCTGTACACAAAACCATTCTGTTTTTATAGAAATAACAATAGTCTTGCAGCCTTGCTGTTTCTGGAATCCAGCATCTTATATTCAAATTTCTCATCTGGATGTTGTCAAAATGGAGTTTGTGCATTCTCTCTGTGTCTGTTTGAGTTTTCCTTTGTTTGCTCTAGCTTTCAGCGTGGGCTGCATCAGGAGTGGGCAGGAGGAGGAGTATAGGAACCTAATCAAGGACTTTGTTAAATGGTGCGATTCAAACCACCTACAACTGAACACCAGCAAAACCAAGGAGCTGGTGGTGGATTTTAGGAGGACCAGGCTCATCAGAGGTGACTGTGTGCAGAGGGTGCAGACCTATAAATATCTGGGAGTGCGGCTGGATGATAAATTGGACTGGACTGCCAATACTGATGCTCTGTGTAGAAAGGACAGTGCCGACTATACTTCCTTAGAAGGCTGGTGTCCTTCAACATCTGCAATAAGATGCTGCAGATGTTCTATCAAACGGTTGTGGCGAACGCCCTCTTCTACATGGTGGTGTGCTGGGGAGGCAGCATAAAGAAGAGGGACGCCTCACACCTGGAAAAACTGGTGAGGAAGGCAGGCTCTATTGTAGGCACGGAGCTGGACAGTTTGACATCCATGGCAGAGCGACGGGCACTGAGCAGGCTCCTGTCAATCATGGAGAATCCACTGCATCCACTAAACAGTATCATCTCCAGTTAGAGGAGCAGCTTCAGTGGCAGACTTCTGTCACTGTCCTGCTCCACTGACAGACTGAGGAGATCGTTCCTCCCCTACACTATGCAACTCTTCAATTCCACCTGGGGGGGGGGGTAAACATTAACATTATACAAAGATATTGTCTGTCTGTTATACCTGCATTGTTATCACTGTTTAATTTAATATTGTTCTTTATCAGTATGCTGCTGCTGGAGTATGTGAAATTCCCCTTGGGATTAATATCTATCTATCTATCTATCTATCTATCTATCTATCTATCTATCTATCTATCTATCTATCTATCTATCTATCTATCTATCTATCTATCTATCTATCTATCTATCTATCTATCTATCTATCTATCTATCTATCTATCTATCTATCTATCTATCTATCTATCTATTAATCTTTCCTCTCACATTCTCTGAAAATGTATAGTGGAACAGAGTGAGTTTGAGTATGACTGTGTGTGTGAGTGAACCCTACAACAAACAGGCAGCCATGACCAGGGCAGTTTCTTTACTTGAAGCAAGTGGTGCTAGTATACGCTCCAGCCTGCAGTGACTCTGAACTGGATTGAGTTTGAGAATGTTATAAAAAAGAATCATATTAAAATCATATTGAAAATGTCTGTGTATATGTGTGCAAGCATTGTGGTACAGAAGAAAATATAACATATTGACAGAGGTTCATTATTCTAAGAAAAATAATGCAGTTCCTCCAAGCAGGAAAGCAGCCATATATCAAAAAGTGAAACTACAGGATATTTTACAGCTAAATACCATTCATAATTTAAAGTACAGAACTGTGGAATTTCAAAGCTGACCTCTGCTGACTCATTTTCCTCATGCATGTGTAATGGGGAGTTAGAGGAGCATCTTTGCCACCGACCTACGCATAACTACTTCCCACAACTGGGAAAGTGGAACCGAAAGAGGCAGGAAATGTTATAAAAAAAAGTGTCTAAATCTATGGAGTCATGTTACTCTGAGTATTAAAGGTGGGAGAATATCTTTTCACATACTGCAGTTTCTGTCACTCTAAATGTACAGTACATCCAGCATATGTACATTTGAGATAATGCATGCACTGACTTATGGAGAATGTTCTAGGGGGGCAATCATATTATAAATTTACAAATTAAGGCTTCCTTTAAATTTCCTTTGTATGAACTTATAGCAAAACTAAATCAGATTTTGAAAATAAACATAGTGGATTTAGGACCTTATCAGTATACAATAATTATAGTACATGATTGTGATTATATTAATGATCTGCAGTGCCTACCATAGTTTACTTCTGATTGAGTAATGCACCCAAAATCACATGTCCCTCTCTTATGACTTCTCCCAACATCCTTCATGTAAACCATGTGATACAATCCCCGGATTTTTTATCATATTTACGAGGAAAAGCTAATCTGGTTGAGTTGGCACTGCTTCCTCACAGCTCCAGAGACATAGGTTGGAATACTGAATATTAAATATCGAAACATAAAAAGAAAGAAGATGAAAAACAAATAAATCAAATAGCTGCTCTATAGATCCAGGGGCCTAGGTACAAATAATACCAATATATGTATGGATGCTCTCCTCATCTTTGTGTTTTTTTCTGTAGCTACTCAGTCTTCTTCTGAAACTGAAAAGGCATGCACCTTAGATTAATTAATAAACCTAATTTGGCCTATATGAGTAATGCAGATGTATACTCTGTGACTGACTGAAGCACATTTTACAGTATTTAATGTAGAAGCATTTACATAGACTATTATATATGATGCTATCACAAATAAACCCTGCTGCTGAATTCACAAAAGGACCATGGCTGTATCAAAGAAAAATTCTGTGGTGAACTGAAAATGAATAGCCTGAGTTTAGGCACATTGCTTTTGCATTATTTGTTTGTTACTAGGGTGTTGTACCATGTTAGCCAATATGAATGTAGAGAAAAGCCAAGCAAAATGACACCTTTTATTGGCTAACTAAAAAGATTACAATATGCAAGCTTTCAAGGCAGCTCAAGCCCCTTCTTGGGGATTACATCTTGCCTGAAGAAGGGGCCTGAGTTGCCTCGAAAGCTTGCATATTGTAATCTTTTTAGTTAGCCAATAAAAGGTGTAATTTTGCTTGGCTTTTCTCTACATTATTTGTGTGGTATTTGTTATTTGTTTACCAGGCAGTATCACACGACTATTGAATGTACTACTCTCTTAAACAGATAGTAAATTATTATTAATAACTTCTACAGTATTACAGGTTTATTTATCAGATGCAACATTTTGTTTGATTATCTATCAAATCACAAATAATTACCAGAGGTACTGTGTGTCAGCTGGCTTAGACACTGTATGTCAGACGCTTGTTAAAAGAAACAACCCCAAGTCTACAGACTTTTGTTATTTTCTTCCTAGTGATTTTGATCACCTCTACTCTATTATCATTGATCATTTGAACTTTGAGCTATGTTTGACCTTATTTCTAATTTTATGTTTGCTTGATGGGTATCAAAATGGTGCAGTGGTTCACACTACTAAAGCACTGTCTTATGGACTGGGTCAATACTATTTGTGAAGTTAACACGTCAGCTTAGTCCAGCAACCCCAAAAATAAGTCCATTGGGTTAACAATTGACTAAAATGGCTGAGTGTGATTGAATGTGGATGTGTGAGAGTGAAAGTACCTTTGCAGTGGAATGAGTGTCACAACAAAGGTTGTTGCCAGTTTTGCTCCTCCATCTGGAATAATGCAATAGAAAAAGCAGGTCTTGAAAATTGATGGTTGCCATTGGTGATTAAAACCATTAATACTAGCAGATGAAGATTTTTATTAATTTCATTTCTAAACAACTTATATTTTAATAGAAACTAACATATTTGATAACACTGTTGGAAACATTAAAAGAATATTTGAGAGGACAAATCAATTCATATATGCCACATAAAAATAAATTGCAAACTGGAAGGGTATGAGAACTACTTATTCATATTTAACCAATCAAGAATATTCAGGATTGACCATTAATAGTCTCTGTGGAAGTCTGTCATTACAAATAGAATTTAATCTTTTGGCTGCAAGAAAGACATGGCAAATAATTTTTAAAGCATACTATTCTTATTATGAGTATGAAGAAAAGGTAAAAATGTTACTTGCTGAAGAAATGCCCAGAAACAAAATTTGGAATGCATTTGCAGAGATTACCAATGCAAATTTAGTGAACACAAAGAAACAACTAACATACAGTATTAAAGGAATATTATGAGTTTCTACACACTGTACATCAAGGTGTAACAATGTGTATCTGTTGGCTTATATCAACATATACTTTGACAAAACAGAATTTCTGCAGGTCAATACACTGCTTATAGTAGAGTTTGACAAACTTCTCAAGCCATCTAAAATCCAAGATACTATAAATTGTTTATAAAGAGGTACAGCTACATGTCTAGAAGGTTACCCTGCAGAAACCATCAATAACGTTTAATACAAAAAATAAAGAAAATCTATACTTGAATGTTTAATTAAATTGATTCTCATTTGGATTGTACTGTATTCTGAGTTCTTTCTTTTTAACACTTGCTGCAAGAACAAGCTTTACCTTCATGTGATGCTGACCTGGGTATCTATTATAGGCCTAAAGAAAACAGAGGGATACAAGTAGTAAAAGACAATTTTGTGTGTAAGAAAAGGATAGTATTGATCTAGAAAATTAAAATTAAGAATAGGTATAATATAACATAACATAACATTCTCACACCAGCTTAGTCCAATTTAGGGGTGATAGGGGACCAGAGCCTAGGAATCAACCCTGGATAGAGAGACAATATATGGTATTCTGGCACCCACATACGCACAAGCCTACACTCACGTGGGGGCCAATTTGGAGTCACTAATCACAGTAACCTGCACATCTTTGGAGATGTGAGAGGAAATATAGAGGAAAGAAGTGCAACCTAGTTTGTGTTTTTATACTGAGAACAAGAGGGTTGAAGAAACAGACACAAAAATACATGAAAACTGTCAACACTGAACACTGACTTCAGTTCCACAGTTCTTTTTTTCCAAATTTATGCAAGTTGCTATATTAGGTTTATCAAATAGAGAGGGATATCTGTTGTTGGATTTGTCCATTCATCAGATTTCATTACCTGTTTATCTTGGTCAAGGTCCAAAGGATGCTTGATTAAGCCACAGCCTTATCATCTTCATGCAGCTGGCCTGGTGAGTGAGATCAGGGGAGTCTGTGCCTGAGATTTGTTATACATCATACATTTATCTAATCGGCCATGGCTGCCTAAGCATCAAACATTTACTTACAGTGTGATAAAATAAGACAATTTCATAAAACACAGTGTGACAACTATTACAGCTTTTGAATCAAATGTTTAATGGAAATACTGATGCACACAATATATCAACAATATAATTTAGTCTCTAAACAATTATGTTTAATGATATACTATTTTAAATAATAGTTACTGTGATGCGAATTACAACATAGGCAAATAAGATCTGACTTTGGACTTTAAGTTTAAAATGTTTATAACATCTAAATCACACCCAGGTGTGTGAAGTGGTAGTCTCTAGATAGTTCTCCAAATTCACATATTAAATATTAAAAAAAAATCCCACCAAGATATCTGTTTTAATCCATCGTGAGGTGCAGAGGACAAGAAGAGTTTTTGGAAAATATGTATTTTGTGTATTACACTGGTTTAGTGCTGAGATTGCATTTTGGCCTACAAATCATAAGATATTGGACACAAATTTATTAAAAAGACAAATGATCTATCGAATTGCCACTAAAACATATTTTCAGTTATCAAAGCACCAAACATTTTAGTATAGAAGTATAAAATTATAACGTTTTGAGGGTTGCTTAGCTAATAGTGATTATCCAGTTTATTCATATGATCAAATTTTTACTTAACTATGAACATATTATAGATATACATATTGCATTATACAGAACATATTTTTTAAATATTGCAGCATACTCCTTTCTGGGACAAGTACATCATCTAAAATAAAGAGAGAAGTTTGAAAGAATTGAGAAAATTATGCAAGCATATTCATCATCTTGTGGTTATTGGTAAACTGCTTTTGTCTTTTACCTTCAGTACAAGGCTTAGCACAAGGCTTAGCTGCTGGAAATGCCTTATCTGGCTCTCATTCTACTAAACAAACTGAACAAGCTGTATTTAACCAGCTCCAAGCAGCTTTTGCCTACATATCATTCAGTGGACTTCCTAGAAGGTATGACGTCAAGTATGTTGTTCTTGGCTTTGTTAAAATGTGCCTGTTTAAGGTATTCCCCAATTCCTCATACTTGTTATATGTACAAATCAGTTTCACTAATAAAACATTCTCTAACATCTTTAGAACCATTGAGGCTTAGTCCAAAATCAATTGTCTAGTTTTGCCTAGGCAGGCAGGTTTTCCACAGTGCTATATACTGTAGGCTATAGTCTCAAATAAAAAACACCATCTTATCCTGTGTTTATACATCTTTTTAAGAATTAGAATTGGTAGTAATTAAACAATCATTCATGAACAACTGTTATTCAGTAAGAGTGCACCAGATGGATCCCTAAGCAACTCTCCGCATTTCACAAGGAAGGCCATGTTCACATTTTCTCAAAGCTGCATCTCAGAAGTCGACCACATGGCAGCATGTAAATGACGACTGAGCTTCTTAAAACATGCCAGGAACAAACTGATAAATTTCCAAAACCAGTGAACACAGGCTACAGTCTTATGTATTAGTAAATGTAGCTATAAAAGTATTCATTCGTTGCATTATTTTAATGTTTTATTATGCTACTATATTAAATATCAAGTTATTTTGCTGGGATTACAGTATTTGCAAGAATACTTCAGAATTGTGAAAGGGATCTAAAAATTGCACAGATCAAAAAATAGTTATTTACCTTACCATCCAGTAACACCCAGTCTCTACAGGTCTGCTTCCACATCTTTGAACCATCTTTTCATTTGCCTGGATTGTCTTCCTCTGTCCCTCAAGTTTTATGTGATAGATCTTTTTCCTATGTGGTTGCCAGCAATTTTCTCCACAGGGCCCAGACATCTCAACCTTCTAATTTTTATTTCAGTGGTGAGTCATGGTGCTTAAAAAGGTCATCTAGCTACTTGTTTTTCTTTGTACACCACTGACCATTTTTAAAAACAGGCAATAGATTTCCTTTAATATTTTCCACTCCCATCAGTTGAAAATTTAAAAGATTGAAGCTACCAGCTTAACACATTTAGAACCTGTAACCTAGGTCCATTTGACTTTGCATAACTCCCTCAGGTTGCATGGAAGCTGTTTACAGTGAAACACAACCTTTAACTTATTTTCAAACTGTCTGATGTAGGACACCAGTCCATTACAGGGCACATTCGTCCACATAGTGTCAATTTGGAACTTTCAGTTAGCCTAATGTGTATATCTTCAGAATATGGGAAAAAAACATGCAGATAAGGAGAAAACATGTAAAATCCTGTTAGATAGTGACCGGGCCAGAATTCTGAGAATGTCTGAGGCAACAGTATTTACAATATGCCAGGAATGAACAGTAACTTTCACTTCCATCTATACATTATGAAATTCACTTAGATGAGTTTTTCATTTCACTAATTTAGTGTGGCTTTGGCTGTACATTTTGAAATACTTCTGGAACATGACCTTTCAACAAAGTACCAGTTATTTTGCAAGTTTATGTTCAACCAGGATTCCAAATATCACTAGCCAAACCAGAACCTCAGTGAATTACATCCCAAATTAGACTTCACATTCCAGGCTGCTTATCCCCAGATTCCAAAGGCAGGTTCTACACAGGCCCGAAATGTAGCTAAAAATTCAAAATGTCCACAGATATAAAAAAAGAAGACACAAAAAACCTTCTGACCAATGGAAACAAAGTTCTTGGAATAATTTAAAATATTTATTACAAAGAATTTCAAAAATGGAACATAAAAAGGCAATCCACAAACAGAAAAAATAGGTTTTGAAAAAAAGGCATATCAAACAAACAGTAAACCAATATTAGTACCATATAATCAAAGCAGGAGTCAAAACCAGGAAAACCAAACAAGAATCAACAATCAAAACCCAGTAGAATAAAACCAGAAATACCAAGGTTACAATTGCTACAGCTGGGGCAATCCCTTAGCTCCATCATCAGCTGAGCAGAAGACAAAAAACACTAATTGATTCATTCTTAATACAATACAAATTTAAACAAAACAATAAACAAACCATACCATATTAATGTTGTGTACAGGAGCTCAAAACATAGTGAAAAGGGGCATGTGGCCTCTAAAAAGTGCCACAAAGCAGGCCAGGGACTTTAGATAAAATCAGATTATACCAAAAACCAAATAAATGCTATTTGTGAACTACAGTTACACACATAGTACAATATGTAATGACATGCTTAATGTTTAAAGGTCCAAGACTGTGCATTAGAAGATGAACATAAAAGACAATAAACATTAAATATAACTCTATAAATATTAGTAAATTCAATCTGTACAATGACAGCAGAAATGTACATTGTATTGATATTACAAAAATATATAAACAATAGGGCATCATGTAGCTCTAGGCAATGCCCTCATATAGAATCCATATGGACTATTGAAAGGAGCTCCTTCTCTGTCATTCTGAACTGGTCAGAATACTTTCGATAGTGAATATATAGAAGTTCTTTAGTATCTGGAATAGCAGCTCAAAATCCCAGAGGCATTTGAGATGGTAAAGACATTGTTCTGCATTTTTACCACCTTTTGCATTGTGGATTTTCAATTGCCAAAATCCAGAAGAGGCTCATCCCAAGTCAGCCAATCCCCAACTACTGCCTGCAAGACTCAACCTAAGAAGTGACCAAACTGGAGAGCAGGTTTTTAAAAGTTCAAAATACAAGGAAAGTTCCAAAAAATATCCAAAGGGAATAGAGAAACTGTGAAGCTCTGGCTTGTTGAGACGAGTTTAACAAAGAAGTTTTATAAATGAAGATACATTAAAAAAGAAAAAAAATTAGCACATGAGCCAAAATAAGACAAAAAGGATTTGCCAAAAAAGGCAATCCAAGATGAACTAATCACAATCCACAAACCTAAATCACAACTCAAAGACAGAAACAAAATCCAGAAACAAGAAAATCAAAACTTATACAACTAATGCACTTTCTAAACATGAATGTACAACTAAAGGACCTACTTCCTAGCTTCAAATGTAGGCTGAGGGTGCTTACGCTTAAGCTGTGTCATCAGGGTGGTCCTGCTTCTTGGGGTTCCACCCACAAAGCACAATAAACATAGAAAAATGACAAAAATACATAGAAAAGAAATAATAAATAAACAGAACAATATTAACAAAACTATTAAAAAACACATATGAAATCACAAAAAGGGTGGAAGAAATTACAATAAACGTAAGCCACCCTGGCTGAAATATAGCAATTAATAACAATTAATAAAAGTCATAATCTCTCTATTATAATAAAAAAAACCTGAGACGAGACTTTTTGGAAGATGAGACAAGACTTTTTAGAAGATTTTTTTCAAGTCCCGCGAGTTGAGATCTTGGCCTTGAGATTTTTTCAAGTCACGCCCTCTTCTCAACTATATACAACCACACACACGGTACTCTCACCTCATTTGTGTGAATGTTTTTGAAAGGCATATTTTCTGCTCTCTCAGCTCTTATAAATTGTAACGTTATGATCACGGAGAAGTGATGCAAAATAGAATCGAAAGAGTTAAACGATCGGACATATTAGATATTCTACAGCCAATAATGGATATAAATTGATACGTTCAAAAGTATTGCACTTTAGACAAAATTTATCTGCAAACCCATCACATGCATTTATTGGTTACTTTGCAAAATAAATTAACTCCTGATGATGTAGATTGTTTTGTCTGTGCTGAAATTCCAAACAGAGAAACCTATCCTGAATTATGGTACAAAGTCATTAAACACATGTCTCATGGACCTCATTTAAAAGATTCAGTATGTTGGCAATTCAAAAAAAAAGTGTTTCAACAAATTTCCTAAAGCTTTCGTTAATTCAATAGATATGACTAAGGCTGGCTTTCCTGATTATTGACACAGAGATAATCATCACAAACAACACACTTATCATGGAAAGAAAGTTGTTAAAATTGTGATGACTGATGATTGTACCATATAACCCGTATTTGCTCAAATGATAATATGATCATATTAATGTTGAGTATTGTGCATCGGTTATGAGTATTAAGTACATCTACAAGTACATTCATAAAGGGCATGATAGAGTATGCGTGAATGTATCCAAAGAACAGTCTCAGGAGGATGTTCAAGCATATTTAGATACTCAGTGCAATGGAAAGCGGGTGGCATTTAATGGAATTGCCAATGCATGGTTGAAGTCATTCTGTTGATTCATTTACCAGATGAGAATATGATTCAATTTAAATTTGGGACTCATCTAAAAGACCACTATAATCCATTCAAAGCTAGTTCAGTTTCTTCTTCTCCATTGACTCCAATTCACTCACCAAGTTTGCTGAAATTCCTGAATATTTCTGTGTTTTCACCAAATTCGAGGTGAAGCAAATTGAGAGAGGTTCACTCACCACTACTGTCTGGCACCTGAAAACAGCAACATATCAACTAAGGGAAAAATCTACAAACAAACAAAAAAGGGGCTGATGCCTTGAAGCATTGACTCAAATAAATCAAAGTGTAAGCCCATGACAAAAACTGTGTTGGATATCAGCAACACCATGCAATTGTAAAACTTGAGGTCAAATTGTAGGCCATGCCTAATGAGTACAGGATGTTAGAAATGCTAGAGTGGTCCAAGTAGGGAAAACACATTTGGTTCCCCTTCTGATATGAGAAATGGATTAGTGATACTATAAAGCACATGACTCAGTTTAAAGAAACAAGTGAAAGAGTGCAATATTAGGTTTGGTACTTATGAAGCAGGATCCATTAAGAGTAGGGAAAGAGAAATTGTGAATGTGTTAATAATGAAAAATTATGCACTTTGTTTTCAGGAAACAAAGTGGAAAGAAGAAAGTGCTAAGGAGACACAGAATACTTTTAAACTCACAAAATGAAAGACGTGATGTGGAAGTGACATTGAGGATAGAATGGAGGGAAAAGGTGATGCAAGTTAGGGGAGCAATTAACTTTTAGAACAATTTAGACAAGAATAGTACTATAATCACAACCATCTTTTTCAATGCTATTCAACTAATTGCTCCAAAATCACTTTAAGAAAGTCCCTAACTGCCAGCTTTCAAACATACTACTTAGTATCTTATTCATTATGCCTATTGCTCTGTTTGAACTAAAAACTAATGTTTTTGGTAAATTTAACCTTAGGAGGTTTTATATGCGTCTCTGTGTTCTTTTTGAAGAACTCATCATAAAATAACAGTTTGTATTCACTGTGCTTCATAATTTTGTACACTTTTGTAATTTCACCTCTTATTCTCAGTTCAACTCCTCCAATCTTTTCTCATAGCTCATATGTCACAGTCCTGGAATCAGTCTAGACACTCTTCTGTGAACCTTCTCTAGCTCTGCAATTTCTTTTTTGTAATACAGAGACCAAAACTGCACAAATTATTCCAGACGAGGCCTCACTAATGTGTTATTTTAAGCATACCACCCCTTGACTTGCAGTAATAGATTAGTTAAGATAAGAATATTATTAGGAAATGAAATCATCAATGTAGTACTGGAATATACACCTTAAAATGGGATGTCAACAAATATAAAAAGAGGCATTTAGAGAGGTACTAAAAACAGAAGTGATTGGTGGTAAGAGATGGAGTGAGAGAAGTATCCTTGGCTATGAATGGAAGAGTGTGAGATGGAAGTGATGGATGAGGATGATTACGGTAGAATATGGGACAAAAAGTTTATCCATGATATATAGGGATAATAAAATGTCACTATAAAAGAGTGGAAAAATACAAAGTAATTCATCAATGGTGAATGCTTGCAGTTAGACATGTAACAGATGTTTATACATTCATCAATCCATCCATCTATTTTCTATCACTTTTATTCAGTTCAAGGTCACAGCAAATCAGCACCCATCTTGGCTGACTTGCTGCTTCAGGCTCAAAGGGGAACTAATCCTTAATCAGATGTCTGTAACACATGTTTACAATATGTTTAATGTAGCTATTAAACAAAACAGATCTGCTGATTATACAGTTATATTTATGTTTATTATTTTTATTTATTATTAATTACGTTGAGTCTTGTGCGGTACAGGTTCAATGTAGAACTCCAGATTCCTGGATTCAGTTCCTAAGCTTGGTCACTGACTATAGATTATTCACATTATACTGTACTTTATACCTCTTCTGTTTTTTCATCAATATTCCAAAATCATGAAAATGAAAGTCCAAATTGTCTCAGTATACTCTAAATGAATGTACCCTGCAGAGGCATGATGCTGAGACCTGAACTCAACTAAGCATTTTTCATATTATACAGATATTTAAGGCTAATAGCCCCTGCTCTATCCGGCACACTTAAAAAATCTTTCTCTATATTTCTGTATATTCATATATGAAAATTGCCTGTTTCATCACTAAAGTTACAGTGGTTAGAATAATAGATCTAAATGAAAAAGATTTTCTGTCAGAGTTTATATTTACAAATTTCATTATTACCTTCGTAAGCTGATATCTTTGCCCTAGGTAAATTTCCCTCCACATTGCAAAAGACACAAGGTTTAGGTTAGCTTATAATTCTAAGCTGGCCCCAGTGTGTGAATGTGGGCATACATTTGTACATGCCTTGTGGAGGAATCGAGCCTTGCCCATAGTTGTTTGCTCCCTTGAAGCCAGTACTACATTAAAGTGAGTGTGAGAGTGTAAGTGTGTTGTGTTTTATATATATATATATATATATATATATATATATATTGTGACAGATGGGGGTGTTCTCACTCCCTTGAACCCTCAGACCACACGTCAGACACCAGATAAAAGTCCAAATGTTATTTTATTTATAATGTGCACAAAGCACCTACACTCCACAATACTCAATAAATCCACCAATACACAATAAACAATCAATCCTCCACTCTCCCAGACGCGTTGCCACCCTTCCACCCCGCTCAGCTCCTTTGTCTGGGATTTCCCAGAGTCCTTTATAGTCCGTGACCTGGAAGTGCTTCTGAACCCTCAGTCCATGTGACTTCTTAGCACTTCCGGGTCAGATCAAAACTCTTCTTTTTCATCCCAGAAGCACGTCATTTCTTCTGTCCATGTGACTGGGACGTACTTCCGGGGTGTAGGGAAAATAGTCCTTACTCCTCCCTGCAGCGTCCTCTGGCGGCCCCCATGGTATCCAGCAGGGCTGTGAATTAAAAGTCCACTGTTCATAATTCCCTGCTGGCATTCGGGGCACTTCCACACTACAGGAAGGGCTCCACCTGGCGGCCTGGGGGTATTGGACGGGCTGAATATCCCACAATATATATACAGTATATATATATATATATGTGTGTGTGTGTGTGTGTGTGTGTGTGTTTGTGTGTGTGTGTGTGTATGTGTGTACACTCACCAGCTACTTTATTAGGTACACCTGTTCAACTGCTTGTTAATGCAAATATTTAATCAGCCAATCACATAGCAGCAACTCAATGCATTTAGGCATGAACACATCATCGAGATGACCCACTGAAGCTCAAACCGAACATCAGACGTGGCATGGTTGTTGGTGCCAGATGGGTTAGTCTGAGTATTTCAGAAAATGATGATCTATTAGGATTTTCATGCATAACCATCACTAGGGTTTACTGAGAATGGTCTGAAAAAGACATAATATCCAGTGAGCAGCAGTTCTCTGGGCGAAAAAGAGAATCTCTGAATGCACATCATGTCAAACCTTGAAGCAGAAGGGCTACAGCAGCAGGAGACCATACCGGATACTACTCCTGTCAGCTAGAAACAGACAAATTAAGCTACAATTCGCACGGGCTCATCAAAATTGGACAATTGAAGATTGGAAAAATGTTGCCTGGTCCAATGACTCTCGATATCTGCTGCAACATTTAGATGGTAGGGTTAGAATTTAGTGTCAACAACATGAAAGCATGGATCTATCTTGCCTTGTATCGATGGCTCAGGTTGGTGGTGGTAGTGGAATGGTGTGGGGGATATTTTCTTGGCACACTTTGGACACCTTAGTACCAATTGAGCATCGTTTAAATGCCACAGCCTACATGAGTATTGTTGCTGACCATATCCATCTTCTGATGGCTACTTCCAGCAGGATAACATGCTATGTCACAAAGCACAGATTAACTCAAACTGGTTTCTTGAACATGACATTGACTCCACTGTACTGAAATGGTCTCTACAGACACCAGATCTCAATCCAACAGCACACCTTTGGGATGTGATGGAATGGGAGATACGCATTATGGATATGTAGCTGACAAATCAGCAGCAACTGTGTGATACTGTCATGTCAGTATGGACGAAAATCCCTGAGAAATGTTTCCAGCACCTTGTTGAATCTATGTCACGAAGAAGTTTGGCAGTTCTGAAGGCAAAAGGGGGTCCAAACTGGTACTAGCAAGGTGTACCTAATAAAGTGGCCAGTGAGTGTATATTAAGTAGAGGATATGTAAGTATACAGCTATCTAATGAGTTAACACACAACACAATGTAATGCAATGTGCCCCTCTTTTGTAATTTACAAGAATTAAAAAAACAATGATTTTTATTCTCATCTTTGTTACTGTAGATCCTATATTCCAGATTTATAAAAAATGAATCTATATAAACACATAACTAATGAAATCCTTTTGGGGATTTTTCCAAGACTGTAAATCTTTTTTTCCCACATAAATATTGAAAAATAACTTAGAAAGATGCCTAGCTTCTAAACATTAAGGTGATGTGCTTAAGCTCATCTCTACATGCTGTGAGTCAGTGACATCTAGCGCATGATGGAGTTATTGTGAAAAATCAGTTTGACTGTTTGCGAATGATGAAGAAAGAAATTTTTACTCAAAAGAAAAGAAAACAAACATAAAGCTGTATATTATTGCAGTATGTCAAAAAGACATTTGAAAAAGTAGCATAACATTACAAACTTAACAAAGGAACAGTCTTCTTGTTTTTCAAAACTGTTTTTAATATAATGAAGTCACTCCATTTAAATGGCAAACATCACTAAAAATTATTCTTTAGTGCATCAACAATACTAAGCAAGTATACCAAATATACTAAATTGCCAAACTGATAGCAATGGCACTATCTCCAAGAGTCCAGATTTAAATATTAGTTGACAATGATAAAGGACAAATTTAATTCATAAATATGTGTTGTTACTTTCCCGCACATACAGAAAATATGAAAAGAACAATCAATATTTGTTTAGTTTATATAGCACTTTTCAGAAGAAGCATTATTCATTGAATACATAGCATTGAGATCAGTAGTACTATTACTCCTTTAGCCTTTATTTTATATAATACATTATAACAGTAATAATCATTACAATGTACTTTTTTTGTAGAAACCAAATAAAATGTCAGTTTGAAAACAGTTCACACAAAAGATAAGCCTCAAATCAATACTGAAACACTGAATTGAAGGAATTATTATTGCTATGGGTGGCACAGCAGTTGGCCTTATTCCCCAGCATCCTGGGTTTAAATTCTATGCGCAGTTGTTATTTGTGTGAAATCTGCACATTCTCCACATATGTGTGTGTGTGTTTTTTTATCCCTGGACAATCCAGTTGTCTTCCCACATGACCTAAGATGTGCACTAGGTTAACTGGTTATTCCAAATAGACTCCTGCGACTTGATTCTGAACTGGATTAAGCAGGACTGAGAATGTTAAACTATTAGGCAATGTTATGAAATCAGTACATTGTTAAAGTGCAAATCAAAATATAAAATTAAACAAAATGTAAACTTACACAGATGCAGGAAAAACATGTTCACTAACCACAGGCAATGGCCAGGCTGGGATCCCAGTGTAGGGTCTCAGAGCACAAAGTATACACGAACATTGGGTAAGAAACTGTCTTAAACTTTGTGATTGCCAGTATGTTTGGTTTATTTACACCTTTATAGCACAAGTTTCAGACAATACTATTACATGGCACTAGGTGGCACCAGTTTACATTTAAGTAACATAATTCAATAGCACTGTACAGTATTTGGTCAGGATGTCTTTTACATGGCATACTGAATAATGTCTATCACTGAAAAACAGAACAAGTTAAGGACTAACACATTTACTAGTCTAAGTGTTTCAAGATAACTAAAATTATAAATCATATTAGCTCTTACAGTGCCCTGAGATAGCAAGCTGAACTATGGAATAGATAATGTACATGTCTCTCAAGTAAGTATGTTTGAAGATACACAATGGAAAAAAATGTTTTGTTTCACTAGTACCTGGTTAAGACTGTCATGTACAGAACTTGAGCACACCCCTGTCAAGAGTGTGAGTCTGCATTTCTTTACAGTTTAGCGAGCTGACTTATTTTCATAGTCTCTGTGCTGAAATTCTGCAAGCTGAAAAAATCAGAACTGCCATCTGTTTAACAACATTGGATTACTTTAGCAAAATGAGACAACCTCCATTAGACAGGAACAGGAGGTGATGTTTGGCACAAATTTCCATCTCTTCGTTCAGTGTCCCATTGAGTTCTGCTCAGAAACTTGGCCCAGAGTACATAAAATGATTTGGCAATTTTCTCATTCAATGGCTGCAAACAAAACTCAAGAGGATTTAGAATTGCATGATGAATAATATGAATATGGCTCAGATTTTTAATTTCAAGGGTCTATATGACTATTCTGCCTTTTTTGACGTTATGTCCTGAACAGATTTGCTCCTAGTACCCTTCTGTGGGCATATTACTACAGTGCAGAATAACATTCCACAGATTACTGCTCTCAGAATTGATTTTGCCCTTCAAGTTTTTCACTCTTTTGAAGACTATTTCTGCTTTGCTATTGGCTTCAGGGTGCATGCAGATAATTCTGAAATTACTATTATTAGTACATCTATTCTAAATTCTGCTATCTTGAATCAGATATTCTACCTTCTGATAAAGGTGTCAGTGTTGGAGAAAACTGGATAAGATCCAGGTCAACTTTCCAAATGTCAGAAATTAGGTCTATAATCAGTTACATTGCTTGCTCATCACAGCTGAATATATCAATGCTCATGGATATGTCATGCCCGTATTACTTTTGCATAATGACTTAGTGTACCCCAGTTTAAAACACAAAAATATAGTCCTGCATGCATATGAATTTGTGAGGTTCTCTCTGTCCTCAGGGCTGTGATATTGTCAAGACAAAACCTGAGAAGAAGAGTAATCAGCTACAAAAAGCAATTCTGTTTTCAGGGACTTCAACTTGATAATTTTAGTTGGTTTGTTCTTCAAAAATAAGACAGTCTAAAATGGGTGATATAGTGTACCTTCTGATTAGGATCTCTGTTAGACAGAAAAGTTGCGAAAGATAGTGATGATACTGTTGGACAGGCATACTATAAACAATAACATAAGAGGAAGGGAGAAATACAGAATCAGGACCAGTTAAAACTATAGGGTGTCACAGAACATGGAGAATGCTATGACTAGACATAGGCACAGACTCTAAGCTTAAATACTATGACAAGTTAGAAGAGGTTAACTTCTGTTGAATGATTGGTTGTACCTAGCTGAATTTTATCTTTGTCAGCTTTAATGAAATCCTAAGAAATAATTCATTATTAATGTCAACACTTTTATTGTCCTGTTTTTGTTGTACTTTCTCATGCATAAGTCCTCAGCTTTAGACATGAGTGTCCTATATTACATGAAAATAATGAAAGGGAAATAGAGCTAAATGAAGTTGGTAAAAGATGAAAAAGGTAAGCGGGACAAATTCAAAAACTTCATTAAAAATAACTGCCTCATTTTATGCAAAAAGAATTTGTAAATGATTTACTGGACCACATATGTTCACAATTAGAAAAGGTGAAAATATTATGTAGAAAATTGACTGATATGGTAATATCTTGGGAATGGAAACAATAACGCTATTATTGGATACAGTAACATACTGAGAGAGGATTATGCATAGCTATCTAAACTTCATATTCTTGTTCTATGTGACGCTTCGCTTCATTACAACTTTTACGGCTTTTGTTCAACTTTAGCAACCTTTAACAACCCGAGATGCCCTTTGTGTGGACTGGAATTCACACAAGGCTCCTCTTACAATTCAAAGATATGCTTTTAAAGTCAAATGTGCATATCCTGGGACAGACTGACATGTACACATGGTTGATTTCTACCTTGCAACTTATGCTGTCAAGAAAGGCATTGATTCTATGTAAAATTAATATGTAACAAGTAGAGGAAAACATGGATTAATGAACAAATGTAAACTGTTTATCTAATTGATTGTAAGGGGAATGAGTAGATAGAAGTAAGCAGGAATCAGTCTAGAGCAAAACTTACTTAGACATGGTTTCTTTGTAAATACAGTACTCTAGAAACACCATTGTTCATGGAAGTAACATGAACAGTATTACAAAAATATTCTCTCCAGGCAACCTTGAAGGAAAAGATGTTTAAATACTGAAGAAACATATCGAAACCAGAATGTTACTTCATTGGAATAAAACAACCTGAATTAATTGACTGATTCTGCAACTCGGAAGCCCTGTAGATGCAATTTTCAAAAATGACGATAGTCTTTAACAGTGGCTACTCTTCCATACTTAAAGCAGGCAGTTGTGATGTCTAAACAATGTTTCACAGTTTGAGGTAATATTGGGTTGTCTGCCCAGGTTGGTCAAAGGCCACATTCTTTGCATTTTGTATCAATATAGGTTACTTAACCATGCCCTGTAATGGATGGGCTTCCCTTCCAGGAACAGTTTCTGCTTTGGATGGGTTCTGCTTAACTTTGAGTTAATCTGATTTCTTGTTCACATACTCAAGCTTTTATAATTATGCTAAAACCTATCAAAAACTATCCACTTCAATAAAAGGATAAATGACAGTGTGTCTATCTTGTTGCTATGTCTCTGTCATTCCAAAAGATGGTGCATCACAAAAATATTTTGTAATAAGATGCATTGCAAATGTTATTCCAATAGACGGTGCATCACAAGCATTAACACTGCTTTTACAAATACCATACTGCAAGGATTAACGCTATGGTCTACATTGATTTCTTAGATTTCAACCGGTCTTAGGTAGCACAGCTAATTTGTTAAATTATTGGACAGAATTGTGAGCAGGGATTTGAAGGAAAGAAGTAAAAGACAGTCAGAAAAGCTAAAATGTCCAAAAGGATTGTAATTGAGCACATTATTTTGCAGTGTTAACTGGACATGGCATTAATGAAGAACTGCCATATACTATACTGAAATGTTTTAAGTGTGAATTTAAAAGGCATTTTCCCATTGTATGAAATTAGGCAGGTTAAGATTTTTCCACTTAAGCAAAATGACACAGCAAGCAAGTACTTCAGTTTAGGTTATCATACTAGAATTTTAACTGAGTTGCTGGCATTACTCTGAAAAGGGCTATTAAGGATGAAGGTTTATGATAATCTCAAAAATCCCTAAATTGTAGTCTATTAAAGATTTAAGTTGAAGGCAAAGTCAAATGTAAGAAAAACAGGTGCTTGAAGGGTCTTTAAAATGTAGGATCTAATCCAGAACACAGAGAGAACGTGATGAACTGTTCTAAGCTGGATTCGACTATGCCTCAATCTGGCTGCGGAAGTATTTATTCTGTATACTGTACTATTGATTTCCATTTAATTTTCTAAAACTTTGATCATAAGATCCTATTCTCAATGCTCTCTCAACTATCTAAAAGATATATTGTATTGTAATGGGAACATTGCTAGAATACTGACATACTTCTTTCACCAATTCTAGTACAGTAAGATGATTGTTTTTTAGTTAAAACACTGACTTACATATACATTACATGTTTTTGTGATATTTGTGGCAAATCTGATTGGGTCTTGTTCTCAGAAAGCGGACACCACTTGTTTTAGACTGGCCTACCCCTACTACAAACCCTGAACTTAAGGTTTGTGGGGATAAGGCCAAGTACACCAGGGTCCCTAATCTTAAAAATTTAGAATACGTTCCTAATCTTGAAATAGTGTAAGAGCGCCTAATCTTAAAAACAAGTGGCTTCCGCTTTCTTAACATGAGCCAAAGGATTTAACAATATTTCCCATGTGCAAGTTTTAAACGGTTTCAGTGCCAAGGGTTTTCCTAACAGGACATATTTTATCGACAGAAGTTGAAAAACAGGCTAGGTTGTTAGGTCGTCATTGATTGTAACTCATTTTTTTAATTGTGTAGGTAAAGGAAACTATAAACAGTAAGCTATGCTAAAATATGCGCACCTGGGCTGAAGTAAAATATTGCACAAAGTATAATATCCGTATGAGAAAGATGACATTATTACAACGCCTTCAATGGCTCTTACTTTTTTCTATTTGTATAACTAAACAATGGCCTACATACATGATACGCTAAACTACTACAACTAAACTCCATATATCCGGAATATAAACTGTACCAACAATATATATATAATAAAGAAATGGTCTCACATTTTACACCATTATAAAAAAAAAAAAAAGAAGCGTAATGTACTTTTAAACTGCACGTGTGACCCATCAAACAAACAGGCCAGGCTGCTTGATTTAAATGTTCCTGATTGCTCTTAAACGCGCCAATGAGCGGTTTCGACTTGAAAGCCGGAAAAATAGTCCGGCCCGATGCATTTAGGGAAATGTAGTTTTATTTTCCTAGTAATAGTGGTTACTGACACCTCTTATAAACTACTTGTCCCAGTAGCGGCCTCGGTTGATCGCGCATGTCCATGGGTGCAGTAGTGTACCCTGACGTTGTTGTGCACGCCATGTAAATTGCAGGAGAGGAAATAAACAGGAGGTTCTGCGGGCATAACAGATTAAATCCGTCATCATCCAAGCTTGTACGTGGTCTTGTTGAGGAAAAACTACATATGGTTGAATTCGTAATCTTTTCGTGATAGGGCAGAGCAACAGGAATTTGACATCGAACGTAAAGAGAAAGTATACCTTAAAGGGTTTTGTCCAAACTGAATCCCCTCCCCTGAGAGAAGTTAGAAGAAAGGGAGAGGAAAGCCTCAAATCCCCCCTCCCCTCCCTTTCACCTCCCTCATTTTACAGACGGTGGTCTTCTGTTTCGCCTTTGTTCCCTTAAAATCATGGCTTGCGGAGCCACGTTAAAAAGGACTATGGATTTTGATCCACTGATGAGTCCGGCGTCGCCCAAACGAAGGAGATGTACCCCAATGTCAACCCCGTCATCGTCTTCATCCTCTCCTCAAAAATATCTGCGTTTGGAACCGTCTCCATTTGGCGAGGTTTCTTCCAGGTTCACCACAGGTGCGTATACCTTGAATATTTTGAACGAGTTCTTTTTTGAGTCAATCTGGTGAAGATAAGCATATTTTTTGGTGGCCGGAAGCAAACAAAGGGTAAAGTGCTCTGTATTCTGCTAGATAATGTGCAGTTATTTAAATGTGTAATTGGAAATGTGAGCAAAGGTTTCTTGACAGATTTCTTATATCGTATTTTAGATTTCATGCACACCATAACGAGAAGTAATTATTACGACACTGGATGGCGTACTCCAATTCAAGGCCTCGTTTTTCGGTTAGATTCAATCCATGTAATTATATTACAGTTTCTTGTTTGATTCCTTTGTGGTATTCTTCATGCATGACTAGATCATGATGATTGATCCCCGTGGAGTGGTTAATTTTAGGCAGTAAATAAAGACTTCTTTCTAAATTATCGGGAGGGGGGTGGGGGGGAATTCTCTTAATTGTCTGCATGTAGAGGCGGATGCTTCAATGAAATTTTATTTAGCAACCCAGAACGGTCTTTTATAAATAGACATTTGCCATCAAGCATTTTTGGTTCATTTAATTTTAAAAAATGAAAAACAAGCATTTGTTAACCTTTCAATATGGCCACTCATGAAACTTGAGCCCCAGCGTATTTAAGTACAGTACAGTATTCAGCTGAAGGACTTTGCAGCTGGGGGTGGAGGGTGTACCGATATTAACCCTTTTTACTGCCTAACCTATTTTCGCACGACCCCAGTTCTTTGAATAATACGCTCACACTTGCGATATAAACCAGCTTTCTATTTTTAAGTATATATAAACAATACATTCAGAATTCCAGTGTGTATTCATCTTGTTCAAGACTGTTCTGCTTGTGATTTGAGTTTAGAATGTTACTATGTTAAACGGTTACTAGCATTACTACAAATTGTAGTATTGTATTACAAATTTGATACCCTAACCAGTGAAGTATCTTTTTTTTTTTTTTCTTTTTTTTTAATGAAAGTCAGTCTTATCCCATTTCCCTAAATATTAACAGTTTATGTTGATTCACTGCATCCATGCACTACTTTCAAATGAGAAAGGGGGCGCTTAGCGATTGTTTATTTCAGATTTGTCAATATATACGGTCTACAATTACTAATGCTAATCATTTCAATAGTCATTATAGAGAATCCAAAGCGTAACAGTAATATGGCTTTATGACTCATGGAGTGAACTTTAAACTAGAACGTTGCTGGTTCAAGACCTATATCGTATCTCACTTGATGTCTGCTTCAGTTGGAAGTTTGGATGTAAAGTATATAAACAATTTTACTTTGGATAGGTGATCTGGTTAATGATAATTTAAATACATAATGCTGAAACTACAATTCTTATAATCTAGAGTGTTGCTCAGCTTTGAGGATATAAATGTTCATATAATGCAGATGCCTGCCCTTGTATTTTTGATTAATTTCATAGCTGCAATCCTATAACAATGCAAGTCTAGGCAGAAATCCCATAAGTTGCACTACTCTTAACTGTGGAACATTCTGATGATGTGCATTCCAACACCCCATATTCTAAATTAAGAGGATCTGTTGGCAGTAGAGTATTCTCTGATGAATATGAAGGGGTTACTGCCTGCTGCATGTAATGTTTATAACCTTGCAAATGTTTCTTTTACTTAAGATTTTTTTATACAAATAACATAAAATAAAATAGGTTTAAGTATGCTGTTAAATTTTCTTTAAATCCTTTAAATGAATTAAGGAACACTGACAGCCCCATGCAGCATTGAGTGCTAGGCAGGAGCTAGCTCTGGCCAGGGCACTAATCCATTACAGACCTACTCAGACTGGACCAGCATTGTACACATCTAAAACATATTTTGGGAGATTTAGGGGAAAATCAAAGTACTCAAGCAAAAGCCACTTCACAATGATGTTTTTTCTTTTTCAAAATGTAAAATAATGCTATTTTTTTAATTAAAGCTTTAACCTAATTCTATACAATAGCTTTCTTTTTTTTTTTTCATTCAAATATTAGCAACACTAAATACTGAAGGAATCTAATGAGTTATTGGAAATTTTAAGACTGTAAGATGTCTCACAAATGAAGTTTGTTTGATCTTTGATTCTAAATGACTCTTTTTAGTTTTGTGCAGTTTTTGCTTCGCGGATTTATTTTTCTTTTCCTTGTAACTTTGGTCAGAAATTTTGTTACTGCATTCTTTAATGCATTTATCCAACTTCTTCTCAGTGGCTCAACAAGTTGTGTTGCTTTTTCTCTCTCTCTCTCTCTCTCTCTCCAGTACTTCCATTTTAAACTTTTTACTTATGACACCATCATCCTAGATCTAATCATGAACAAGGATGAGACTTTACAGAGAAGAGGTTTATCTGCTTGCAAAGTGGTGCCAGGACAACAATCTTGTCCTTAATACCAGTAAAACTTATATACTGGTCATTAACCTCAGCAAGCAGAAGGTAGGCAGCACTTCTGTCTGCATTAGAGTGGATAATTTTGAGTGGGTGAGCAGATTTAAATTTCTTGAAGTGGCCATCACAGATGAACTAAAGTGGCCAAAACACATTTTGACTGTTGTTCGGACAGTTCACTGGAGCCTTTACTTCCTCAGACATCTGGAAAAAGCTGAGATTTCTCCATTTTTTCTTAACTTTTACATGTGCCGCACCTGCTTGGCTCAAGAAAGTAAAGCCTCATAGAGAGTAGTGAAGGTGGTACAGAATGTTACTGGCACCCAGCTGCCTTCTATTGAGGACACCTTGAAATGCATTTATAATGCCCTTGAAAAATCCATCCATCCATCCATTTTCCAACCCGCTGAATCCGAACACGGGGGGTCTGCTGGAGCCAATCCCAGCCAACACAGGGCACAAGGCAGGAAACAATCCTGGGCAGGGTGCCAACCCACCGCAGGACACACACAAACACACCCACACACCAAGCACACACTAGGGCCAATTTAGAATCGCCAATCCACCTAACCTGCATGTCTTTGGAAAATCAGCAGTATGATTAAAGACCTCTGCCAGTCAAAATAAAGTATTATTTAAAAAAAAAAAAAAAAAATACTGTGTGCTGCATGCACATTTATATCCATATATAAGTGTGTGTGTGTATAATATACATTTTTTGTGTGTTTGTCTTTGGTATAGTTACTGTTTTGAGTACAGCTGCATGTAAGAATTCTATTGTATAGTGTACACATGACAAATTTTAACTTGGAAATAGGATTGTATTTCTTTTACAGGTTGGTTTATACAGAATATCCATGTGCAAAAACCGATTTAATCATAGATGCGGGGAAAGCAAAGCCATCGACTGATGACGCTCGTCACATTCATCTGTTGTGCATGCTTTGTTTGCTCTCATCCTGATTGACCAAAGTTAATCTCCATGTAGGTGCAAGTCTGGCTGGGGCTGCAATGAAATGTCCTTAAACTGTAAAGCATCACATGGTGTCCTCTAATTATTTAATGTGAAACTTTTATCAGTTTTTGAGAACAGTAGGTTTTGCTTGTGCTATTTTTTTTATAGTAAATATCTTACTAAAACATTAATGGTCTACATTTATTCAAACTAATTTATGAAACACCATAATCTTAAAGAACTATTCCACCTTTAAACTATATATATATTTTTTTTAATTTTACTACCTCATGTAATTTGTAGTAGTGGCCGAGGAATATTTATATTAAAAAAAATGTGGAGAAAGCATATCTTAAATATTCAAACTCCACAGTGCCCAGCTCTGACCATTTTTGGACATTGGCAAATGATGTGATAAATGTCCATGAAAAACTGGTGTCGCATATTCCACCTGACCAATATCCATTTGTATGGTCCAAGCATGCAAAATGTGTGCGTTTTTTGCTAAAATATTAATGGCTACTTCCTGAAAAGTAGATGTTCATAGTAAATGGGGAAAGGTACGACACAACCACAGTATTGTGCATTTTGAATTAAAGACCAGACTCTCCACCAATGATAATTGGTAATAATGTCAATAATAATTTAGCAAATGCACTAGGGTGTTTTTTGTGTTATACCATAAGAGTAGTCCTGTTCTTACTGTCCAAAATTAATATTTAATTTGAGTGGTAAGGATTAAATCAGTGGCTTTAATATTAAGGTGTGATATTCCAAGAAATTTTTGCCTACAAGGAAATGATTTTGAAGTGGTGCCAGAAGGCGCTTTTTGTCTTTTTCTTTTAAAAGACACAGGATGCACCACAAGCAAAATCTTTATTTCCAAGTTAAACTTTAATTGTCATCACTTGGTAACAATATTTTAATATATGGATAAACATGCTTTAACACCACTCAAATTTGTTTGCATTTGTCTTGATTTGTCTATATTTTGAATAGTTAGGGCATTGAGCCAAACTATGAGAAAGATCAGGCACCAGCTTTCTTGGGGCACATTTTTTGAGGATTTCTCATGCTTAGACTATGAACAAAATATGTTTATAGTACAGCTGTCAAATTAGCCAAAAAAGGGTTGAATATTCAAATTAAAAATAAGTATTCGAATGTTTTCAAATTTAAGTTTGTATGGACAGTTTTCAAACTTGTGGTAACTGCTGCAGTGGTGGCTACAGCATGAAAAAACGGTGATGGGGATAAAAAAAAAAAATACTAGAAGTAATCTGGCAACTGCTATTTAAATATAAGTGCCACCTGCACCGCCATCTCCAACCCTTAGTTGTACTGACAATTGGGTGCATAATGGCATAGTGAAGCATATAAACAGCTACAGAAAGGCTGCTGAAATCCTTAGAAGCCACATACACTAGCACTGCAATTTGTCTTTTTTTTTTTTTTTTTCTTTTTCTTTTTTTAAATTCTGCATATCAAGGGCTTATGACACTGTTGCATGGGTCCCACTTGCCATACTCAGCTGAGAAATGAGCTGCAAGCATATTGTGCTGTCTTGCTGCCAGACAGGCACAGGCAGAGCGGTTTAAGGTCAAGAGGAATACAGGTCAGTTAGTAAGACACCGATAGCCCTAGAATAGCAAGCAAAGTAAAAGAGCAGGCAAGAGGCAGGCAGATTGAATGCAGACTTGTTTTATTACTTTGGAAGTGTCCAATGGATGGCGTTGGGGTATTTATTTTGTGGCATACAGAATAAAACACCATTGTCAGCACCTTTGGACTCCTTGAAAAGTGGATCATCATAATATCAAGTCATGGTTCAAACAATGTCTACTGTTGTCTGTCATAGATGCAACAGTATTTTAATAAAGGTGACCTAAATATTTTAAATTACACTTAATTATTTTAAGCATTGCGTGTGTCAAGCAGGCAGCCACATAAGACTAAATGTGGGACACAGTGTGTTTGCTGAAGTGGTTCAAAAGTGTTTATTTTTTTACTACACTTTAATTAAAGGAAAATTGGAATTATGAGTTACTTTATATTTGATTTAATAAGAAGGCCTTCACTTTAAACAGTAGTTCAGAATCTCAGGTTTAAGAGTTAATGGGACATTGTCAGATCAGTCAAACAATGATACTTTTCTAACACAGGAGAAATGTTTGGAAACACTGCTCTGAGCACACTTTTAGATCAAAGTGCAGAGTAGTGGGACAGGAAGGGGGAATGCTACATTGTGAATAGGTCTGACTGTAAGTTTTACTACTGAAGATAATGAGCTAACCATTCAAAATTACAAAATCGCTGATCTTGGAATTGAAATGAAAAACAAACTGCAGCTTTGCATAGCGTGCCTGGAGTAAAATGGTGACAAAATCAGTGCAGGTAAAACAATCAAAACAGCTGTTCTTTGACAGTCGAATGACAGTTTTAGCCTTTGACAAAGACTTTTTTTAATTTAAATAATTTTGAATTATATTCTAATAGCAACATCTGATCTAACAGCTCTAGTTTATATGTATGTTTATCCTAAGACTTAATCCTGTAATAGAGTAGTGCAAGTTACAAGCTGTCATGCCACATTGTCTTGCTTATATGCATACAAATGCAAAAATATCTAGCAGTGGAAAAGGTTCCTATTTTACAGAAAATTAGAATTAAATTTATTCAATAATGATTAAGAATCCTGTAGGAATTCACAAGTGTTGACCTCTACTTAAAAATATCCATCTTGGTGTAAATACTTTTTTGTTCCTCCTCTGGATGGGTAGATGATGTGCTATTAGATATTGATAAAATGTAGTGTCTTGCCGATATCTAATATCTATTGTAATCAAAAATTGATATAGATAGAATTAATTACTTTGGATGAATTGATGTAACAGTACTTGTGAAAAGCACAACTGTAACCTGATATAGAAAAGAGGGTTAGAAATTGGACAGGTGGTTTTATATCCTATTCTTTACCAACACACACACTTAGAAACATTATGAACAATAGCACCTTTAAAGCAATATTGCAAATAAATGGAATTTCCTTCCAGAAAATTGTAGCTTCTTGGTTGCACAACTGTCCTGTCCTACCATTGAGTAAATAAGCAGTCAGCAAGGTTCTGACTTTTATTAGATTGAAAGTGTAACATGGTTTTTGTCCACTTTTGGAGGACTTGGCCTACCTTGATACTGTGAAGATATTGATGTGTTATTGCACTTTCAACAGTGCCCTCCATAATGTTTGGGACAAAGACACATTTTTCCTTGATTTACTCCCTGACCCAAATTTTAAAAATTACAAATCTAACCGCTCAGTTGTGATTAAAGTCCACTTGCACACTTTTTAATTTAAGGGTGTTTACATACATTTTGTTCACTTCATGTAGAAATTATATATATATAGATATATATATAGATATATAGATATATAGATATATATATAGATAGATAGATATAGATAATTCACTAAGCTGCCGACAAGTAGCCACCCATGGTGGGCGTGGCTGTCTTGCGTGCTTTCCAACTCGGACGCAGCAACTCAGAGCGGGGCGTCATTCACATTCGTCTCTGCTACACTCCTCATGCATCTCTGAAGAAGTATGTTTGTCGCGGATGTGAATCGCTTTATGTGGCATGTAGAACAGTTTGCAAGGGGTATCCCATGGTCTTACAGTTGGTGGGCGGGTCTCTGTTAGTTGCTCTTGCGAGGTTCAGTCTCTCCCTGTGCATTTCCTGTGCGACACACACACACACACAGAGGCAGCGCCAGAGAGAGACGGACGCGCACACACACAGAGGCAGCGCCAGAGAGAGACACACACAGAGGCAGCGCCAGAGAGAGACACACACAGAGGCAGCGCCAGAGAGAGACACACACAGAGGCAGCGCCAGAGAGACGGACGCGCGCACACACAGAGGCAGCGCCAGAGAGACGGACGCGCGCACACACAGAGGCAGCGCCAGAGAGACGGACGCGCGCACACACAGAGGCAGCGCCAGAGAGACGGACGCGCGCACACACAGAGGCAGCGCCAGAGAGACGGACGCGCGCACACACAGAGGCAGCGCCAGAGAGACGGGCGCGCGCACACACAGAGGCAGCACCAGAGAGAGAGGGCTGGACTCATAAGGTAGGAAGGCAGTTAAAGAATGCACTGGGCTTGATTTTGTGTTCACTTCGGTTTACAGCGATCGGTTCGTAGTGTGCATTTTTGAAATGTTACTTTTCTTGGTGGTTTATTAAATTATATGGATTTTTTCAAATGTTCATTTTTTGTTGCTATAGCGCCAACTATTGTAGTGTTTTCTCTGTTGTTCAAGGTTTTCTCAGTGTTATTCAATGTTTTTACATTTAGTTTACTATTACGCAGTGCTTTCTATGGTTTAGTTAACTATATTTGTGCTTAAAAACTTACAAAAATATATATTTACATACAGTTCGTATGGTCCGGAATGGATTAATTGTATTTCCATACAATTCTATGGGAGAAATTGCTTCGGTTCACGACCAAATCGGTTTACGACCAGAGTTTTGGAACGAATTATGGTCGTGAACAGAGGTTCCACTGCATTCTTTTCGGTTATGATGCACGACCGCGTCCACCTTCGTAAACTGTTTTACGTGCCATGGTCTTAGAGTTGGTGGGCAGGTCTCCGTGAGTTGCTTTTGCGAGCGGGCACATGACCAGGCAGTGTGTATGCTTCAAGAGCAAGGGTGGACGCGACAGCACCATCTAAGAAGAATCATATTTGTCGCGGATGTGAATCGCTGTATGCAGCGTGTAAAACAGTTTGCGAGGGGTATCCCATGGTCTTAGCAGTGTCTATGCTTCGATGTGAATCTCTGTATGCAGCGTGTAAAACGCTGTATTGTATGTTGCCCTCTCCAGAGTAACATCTTTTCATTCACCTACAGTCGTATCCTCAAAACCAACCCCATTTGGACAACTGTCTTTCAGGAAGTGTTCACCCATCAATACATAATTATGCGGCGTATGCTACCTGCACAGGGCCGCCAAATTCCAGGGGCCGCCACGCCAATATATATATATTATAATTCACTAAGTCCATGGCAAACAAGACGCACGCAAGACCGAGCTCCGCCCACCAACAATTCACTAAGCAGCTGATCATGGCACACGCACTACAGAGCCAACAATTCTTGCGAGAGCGAAAGCATTTGCCAAGAATGTTTTCATTAATCAAGAACGAAAGTTGGAGGTTCGAAGAAGATCACATACCGTCGTAGTTCCGACCATAAACGATGCCGACTGGCGATCTGGCGTCGTTATTCCCATGACCCGCTGGGCAGCCATTACTCCCACTGGCATGCCTCTGCATAAAGTCAAACTTAAAATTGGTTCAGTCGTCATGCTTCTCAGAAACCACATGCCAGCAAGAAGTCTCTGTAAAGGCACTAGACTAACTGTTCTCAGCATTCACCACAATGTACTAGGGTGTAAAACAATCGCAGCTCCTACCTCACAAACTGTCCATATTCCCTGGATTTCTCTGACCCCATCAGATTCAAATTTGCCTTTTACTTTTACACGCAGATAATTTCCTGTTAGATTGGCCTTTGCAATGACAATTAATAAGGCGCAGGGACAAACTTTCAAAAAGTTACGCCTGTATCTGCCAAACCCAGTTTTCAGTCACGGACAATTGTATGTTGCTCTCTCCAGAGTTCCATCTTTTCATTCAATTACAGTTGTATCCTCAAACCCACCCCATTTGGACAACTGTGTCTTTCAGGAAGTGTTCACCCATCAATACATAATTATGTGGTGTATGCTATGCCGCGGGTTGGCTAGTATATTTTAATATGGTAATTCCTATGTCGTCATTTTTCCGTATACAAATTATTACACATTTTGAGATGCTTAATTAAAATAAGATGTTTTATTACTAAATTACAAATGGATGAAAATTATGCAACTTAGATTTATCTGTAAATCAAATGAGTCAGAACTAATGATTCAAGCAGTTCTGTGCATGTGCTTTAAGCATCTACCAACATAACAAAGGATGCTGATGACATCAAGCAGGAAGGACATGCATGTGCTTTAGCACTTCTGTTGAGCTCCACTGAATCGATTTGTTCGTGCTCACAAATCGGTTCATATGAGTCACTGAATAGCCTTTCTAAAAGAGAGGCTATTCACAAAAGATTCAATCACGAATACAATTGTGAATGTTTTTGCCATACCTTCTTAATGTTCTTTATTTTATTATTTGCAGAAAAAAACAATCCTTACACTGAAGTCAGACAAACCAGAATTCAACCTTCTCTATGTTCATTCTATTACTTTGTTTAAATTTAAGACAACTGAAAGTCATGGATGTTTCTGGGAAAGTTCAAAGGGTATTTATTAGTAGGATGTGGTATCTAATATGTTATGAATGATTTGGGATGAAAGTTTTATATAAAAAAAATAAATAAATCACCAGTGATCCGCAAGAGTACGGCTATGCACAAGAAAGGGTAATATGGTTAAATTACTATAAAGGCGTTTTTACGGTTTGCTTCTATATTAAGTAACCCCTTACCTTCCTTCAGGTTTGACCTCTGAGTGTGCACAAAGTCCCAACCATATTGTGCATCTTTTATTTACCCTGCAATGTTGTAGTGATGGTTGAGAAAAAACTTTAATCTCGTGTTTACTCGGAGAACAAGATTCCTGATACAGTGGGCTTCAATTTGGATCCAAATTTAACAATAGCAAACCTCACAAATTTCATTAGTGGTGGGTGATCTTATTTCTAGTGTCACATAATGCAAATGTCAGTCATGTTTACTTTGTGCCAAATACATGAGGCAGGGGTTCACTTCTGAGAAGTCCTTGTTCTATTAAACAAAATTTTGGAAATATCATGAGGATTTTTGTTTTTGTATCCACAGACCTCTCCATGCTGAGTTGTTTATTACTCTTTAGTTTTCACTAAAAATAATTAGGATGTTGCTGTTATGTATGAATTAAAAGGGTGTTTTTGGTTTTATTTATTGCCTTCAAATATTTTGTACTTGATTTTAGTTTGCATTTAAATATGCATATTCCTAGTCCAAGGTTTAAAATTTTATTGAATGCTATGTTGGTTGTAAGGTACAACCTCGATTTTAAATGTACACATTCTGAGATACGTGAAAATAAAAGCTGCAGATCAAGCTCAAAATCTTATTCACTCATTTATCTATCTCCATCTAAATAGAATGTATGTTTGCTTCCTATACAATCCTAAACCTTTTTCTTGTGTGTTACAGTTTGCCCATCAATGCTCCCTGCTGGCTCAAAGCATGTGAAATATCCAAATAGACTGAAGCTAGATTAGTAGACAAAATGATCAGAGTTTAACATTACTTACTTGGGGAAACTGTGTGCTGCTTCTGCCCACTGTAATATAAAAAGGAGTATTGTGCGCTTTTGTAGGGGGGTGCTGTGTGTAGAAGTGCAGTGTAACACAAAGGAGAATCAAAGGATGGTTGTTTAACACCTGCTTTTATTGGCTTTTCTTCAAGCTACAAGCTCTCGACCTTCAACTAAGAAGACAAGTTAGAAATTACAGCATTCATGGTTACAGCCCAGCAAGGAGTTACCGCAATTCTGCAATCCAGTTGAACCCAAAAGAATATTATCAACTCATGAAAACAGAGACACAGATAAGAGAGGCATGATGAATGGGACAGCTAGCAGCAACAGGGTCAAAAAAAAAAAAATGTAGATCTTTGCTTTTATTTCTTAACCCTTTCTGCAGATATACCAATGCTGGGTACTTCAGCTAAAATATAATTAAGAACTTGTCAGAGTATTCTGGTAACGGAGCACATGAGAAATCGGAAGGTCTGTATATGAAATTTATATTGTTAAGTGGTTATGTTTGTAAATATTGAATAAGGTCATTAAAAAATGTAGCCATTATACCAGGGGTGGGGCACCTATTTTTGAGGGGCCACATGATAAAACCGGCTTGTTGAGGAGGGCTGAACACATTTTGTCACCTGTTACATTACAGGAAATGTTAATTCTTTTTTTCACCATAATATTCATATTAGGGCTGCACAATAACAGAAAAAATGATTATCACGATTATTTTGCTCAAAATTTTTATCACGATTAATAATGACGATTATTCCTTTGGTAAATGAAGTCTGTGACCAAAGCAGTGTAGCCTCGGCCAGTTATTCACAGATGCTGTCCTAATCATATTAGCTGCGTTGTCCGTTGTGATGCACACAAGTCTTTCTTCCACCAAGCCCCAAGCGGACATCGCTTCTTTGAGGCCCACTGCAATAAACTCCACTGTATGGTCTTGTGGGAAAAACGAAGTTTGCAAAAGCTTGCTTTTCATCTCAAACTCGCTGTCAATAAAATGAACTGTCAAGCTCAAATACGGTTCCGCAGTTCTGCTTGACCATAAGTCGGTCGTGGCAGCAAAATATTCAAGGCTGAGCCTGAGAATTTCTCTTTCTATTTCTTTTCGGCATTTCGCATACAGCGAGGGCAGCGCAACATTGGAAAAATGGTTGCGTGAGGGAATGCTATATCTTTTATCAAGTGTTGCGATCATTTTGTTAAACCCCTCACTGCTCACGGTGGTTATTGGACACATATCCTTGGCTATATGGTACGCGATCGCCTCTGTTATTTCCCGGTGTCTTTGCGAGCTAGGCAGATATGGTATTGCGTTGAACAATGTCCCTGATATTGTTGTCTGTGTTGTGGATGGCTGGTAATTTTTTGTTGTTGCTGTTTGTGCCTTCAGTCGTTGAAATTCTTGATAGTGTACTTTGTGGTGGCTTTTAAGGTGGTTGATGAGGTTTGTTGTGTTACCTTGGGACGTTTGGACGGAACAGGAGCAAAGTTTGCACAAGACTCGTACCTGATCAACATCACATTCCTCGAAATCGAAATAGTTCCAGACAACTGAGTATGACCCCTTTTTAGGAACTAACGATCGCACTTCTGCACGTTGCTCCGCCATCATATGTTTATTCTGACTGACTGTTATTGCTGCTATTGACTTCTACTGCTTCAGAAAGCGCTTGCAATCTAGACGCAGTAACGTCATAGTGACGCAGTCCAATCCGTAAACTCATAAAAAACAGTTTGGTCTTTATACTGTAAAATCGCGACGATATTTATTAACTGATCGTGGGTCATAAATATCGTTATCATGAGAAAAAAAAGATTAATCGTGCAGCCCTAATTCATATAGACCACATATTCAGATTGTTTGATCTATTTAAACACAGGTACATACAACATACCATTGCTCTCTAATTTTACTGCATTATTCACTGATAAGTATTTTACTGTCTCTGTACCTTTTACCTTTTATAACTTAGTGGAAAGAATTTAAGTCTTTGAGCTTCAACTAGTGCACTGTAGTCGGGTGTAATTCCTAATGTTGCTATTCCCAGTACAGCAGACACACGGTCTTTACTGAGAGGTCTGTACCTGGAACTGTTGAATTTCATTACTGAGAATGCCTGTTCACATATGTATATTGATCCAAAGAGGACAAACTTTCTCTCAGCTAGTCTTCTCAAGTGTGGGAAGTTTATCCTTTTTGAGAGAATTGTAGAATGGCAGTAATGGCACAGATTTGAAATGTTCTGCCAGTAATGCATCAGAATACAAGTTTAAGTTGTACCTCACTAGGGGCACTGTCCACATCACATGTAAAAGGAAAGAAGATGGTGAACATTTCAGTTTCCACTTCTTTTGAAGTCTTCAAATAAACTGAAAAACTCACCATGCGGTGCCAGGAGTATAGCTGCATATCTTTTAAGGTGATCCGCAGATAGATTCCTCCCTGTGTGTGAAGGTGTTCCCCCTCTACTTGTTAGAGAAGCAGCAGCTTCCTCATGAAATGCACAGCCTAGTCAAGGCTATCATGTGCAAAAAGACTCTTTGCCTTGCAATTTTCTATGTATTCATAAGTACAGTCACATCAACTATAAATCTAATAACCACTCAGTGCTGCTTAGTTCATGAATGGCTATTTCTTTCATTTGACAAAACTCCTGAATCTCTGGTTTCAGATCCCAGACTTGTTTGAGCACTTTGCCCATGCTTACCCACCTGACCGCTGTGTGGCAGCCCAGATCAATGTCAATTTCATGCTCCTCCTTTAGTGTTGTAACAAGCCGTGAGTCTTTCATTATTCCTTTCACAAAAATCTGCAGCTGTGCTGTATCACGAACATGACAGCTTTCATCCAAAGCCAAGGTGAAGAACTAGACCTATTCTGTGTTTCAGCTGTAATACCAGATTCTCAGCAATTTCATCAATCCATCTTGTAACAGTGAGAGGGACAGATATTCAAATGCATCCTTCTCCATTAAGTATTCTTTAACAAATTCTCCATCAGAAAATGGTTTGCTTCTTTTGGCAATTTTGTGAGCCTGTGTATAGCTGGTTTTTACTGTTCCTTCCCTTGCTGTATGAGGTTTTCTAAAAAGGCCATTTTTGCAGTTTAGCTTAACACTAGAATTACCAGAGCCTACGAAAAAACTTGTAGATCCGGCCCACCTTAAATCCATTTGCACCTCTCTGCCAGCGTCTTTTGTCATCTAAATATGCTGATAAACACAAGCTGCAAGCAGACGGCTATTCCATCCCCCCACCGACTTGGAACATGCATGAACTTCTCCCAGCTCATGCCATGATTGATTGTCTGGGAGTGGAAATAATAGATCGTTATTTGGAACACACGTGTTTCATGTGTGTTCCGTTTCTACAGTAATCTGTGTAAACATATTTTTAAAACACTTTTTCATATTTTAGTAGTAAATGTTACAAAATGTAAGCATAAACTATAAAATGTGTGAAGCCTGAAGCCCAAAGATCAAATAAACACTTTCACAAAAGGTTCAAGAACAATACAAGAGCTTCTGTGGCATAACGCTAAGATTTGCTGACTCCGCGTGCAGCAGACTTGTTGTGCTTCAGAGACCCGAGTTTGATTCCCCGCTGAGGAGAAAATGTGTTTTTTTTTCTTTTTAACCTTCGCCGCTCTGCCTGCCTGAACTCTTTATCTATACAGGTGCTGGTCATAAAATTAGAATATCATGACAAAGTTGATTTATTTCAGTAATTCCATTCAAGAAGTGAAACTTGTATATTAGATTCATTCATTACACACAGACTGGTATAGTAATAACAGTAATTTTATTATTCTATAGCAGCTTCCCTATCTATATATCTATCCCCTTAGCTGTTTTTTTTATATATCTATTATACAGTGCCTATGGGGTGCCAAACGGGCAATTACAATGATTTTCAGAATATATAAAGTCCATCCATCCATCCATTTTCCAACCCGCTGAATCCGAACACAGGGTCACGGGGGTCTGCTGGAGCCAATCCCAGCCAACACAGGGCACGAGGCAGGAACCAATTCCGGGCAGGGTGCCAACCCACCGCAGGACACACACAAACACACCCACACACCAAGCACACACTAGGGCCAATTTTTAGAATTGCCAATCCGCCTAACCAGCATGTCTTTGGACTGTGGAAGGAAACCGGAGCGCCCGGAGGAAACCCACGCAGACACGGGGAGAACATGCAAACTCCACGCAGGGAGGACCCGGGAAGCGAACCCAGGTCCCCAGGTCTCCTAACTGCGAGGCAGCAGCGCTACCCACTGCGCCACCGTGCCGCCCCTATATGTATATAATATATAAAGTCATTATATATTCTGTAATGACTTTATATATTCAGTAAAGTCAGTGTCAGAATATAGAAAGTCATTCCTGAATATATAAAATTTCCATGCTTGTCATTTCACTCGTACTAGTGGAAGGTAAACTTCGACAGAAGCCACTCAGTCGATTGGGCTTGTGGGGTTCATCCAAAAATGCGCCCATACAAAAAGAATAAATATAGTGTTCAAAACGCCGGCCACATAGATCATTTTGAATAAATTAACTGAACAGTGTTTTTTTAAATTTTTTTTTATATTTTTCTGAAGATGTTTTTGTTAACTTAGTTCATTACATTGTATTAGGAACTCATTGAGTTTACTAAAAATGTGCCCGAGTCGTTTCAATCAATATCAATATAATCTGACTTTAAATTTGTATATTCAGGAATGAGGTGTTATATTCAGATGCTGACTTTATATAATCAGGCTTTGACTTTATATATTCTGACGCTGACTTTATATTCAGGAATGACTTTATATATTCCAAAAATCATTGTAATTGCCTGTTTGGCACCCCATAGGCACTGTATAATAGATGTATAAAAAAAACAGCTAAGGGGATAGATAGGAAGGAAAGGCACTATATGATAGGCAGACAGGGAAGCTGCTATATAATAATGCAATTACTGTTATTACTATATAGATAGACAGGGAGTTCAGGCAGGCAGAGTGGTGAAGGTTAAAAAGAAGAAGAAAAAATTTTTTTTTCCTCAGCGGGGAATCGAACTCGGGTCTCTGAGGCACGACAAGTCTGCTGCACACTGAGTCAACAAATCTTAGTGTTATGCCACGGAAGCTCTTGTATCGTTTTTGAACCTTTTGTGAAAGTGTTTGTTTGATCTTTGGAGTTCAGGCTTTACACATTTTATAATTTATGCCTACATTTTGTAACATTTACTACTAAAATGTGAAAATTTCTGTTTTAACAATGTGTTTACACAGATTACTGTGGAAACGGAACACACATGAAATGCGCGTGTTCCAAATAACGATCTATTTTTTCCACTCTAAAACTCCACTTCACTCCCAGATAATTGATCAAGGCATGAGCTGGGAGAAATTCACGCATGTTCTAAGTCGGTGGGGAGATGGAATAGCCAGCTGCTTGCAGCTTGTGTTTCAGCACATTTAGATGACAAAAGATGCTGGCGGAGAGGTGCGAATGGATTTAAGAAGCGATTTAAGGTGGGCCGGATCTACAAGTTTTTTCGTAGGCTCTGGTAATTCTAGTGTTAAACAACTTCTCTGCAGTCCTCGCCTTCTCCTCTTCGGATACATCCTCTTTAATAAAACCCTGTGTGCGTCCAGGTGTCTGTGTGTGTGTGTGTGTGTGTGTGTCTTCTGGTGAAGTGCGCATGCGCGGGGCACGGTGCGATGCGCGATATTACTGTCGGAGAAAGTTACAGGCGTTTTATGGAAATACAAACCAGTATTGCTGCGAGAGGAAATTAAAGGTACACAATACATTGACTCATATTACAGCCACATACAAGCCAGTATTACTGTCGGAGGAGATTAAAGGCATATTACCGACGTGTACCTCCAGAGAAAATTAAAGGTATATTATGGACGTACAAGACAGTATTACTGTCACAGAAAATTAAAGACACCCAATACACAGCGGCAGCCCACGAAGAACGGTCAGCTCAGCAAGTAAACATCAACGAAAGGCTGAAAAAGAGAAAAATACGACCAACAAAAAGAATGAGGTCAAAGTCCCTTGCCATTTAATATAGACTGTTCCTACTAATGTTAATGCACTACTGTTCTAGCGCCCGTTATTGTAACGGGCTAAATGACTAGTTTCTGTATATATCGGCATGCTTGATCTTGAAGTGGTGGCTCAAGTTGTACTCTTTAAATGCTGTGATGTGTTCTTTGCATACCAAACAGATTGTTTTATCGCTAACCTCCATGAAAAATACTTTGGAGTCCAGGATTTGTTGATCTGTTTTCTGCATCAATATTTTTTTAATTTAACCGCTCATTTTTGTTGTGTCTTTGCACAAAATGCAGATGGGACATAGATTTCTTCCTTTATTCAGTGTAAAATGAACAGACACCTGTTAATCTATCACCCCTTTCTCAGATGCAGTTTACTATACATATCAATTTTGATCTGCGTCTGCATGGTCACATCTAGCTGTAATGCAGACTGATACGCCCAGGCTACTACTTGAAGTCTGCACCTTCCACATGCCAGTCAGAGCCAGACCCTGGGCTGCATTTGGCCTGTGGGCTGCACAATGCCGAAGTCTGCTTTATACCCTTTTACTCACTCCTTGGAGAAAGTAGAGTGGGGTAGAGAAATCTGTCCCAAAATTTATTCTGAAGGAAGCAAGACTGTCTTGCATCAGCAAAACAGTTCCTGGAAGTTGTGTAGAAAGTGATCTTTTAATATGCTGCAATACTCCACAGAATTGGTGAAGCAACACTGTGACAAAATTAGGGTAAGGTAAAACCAACACCAGTTCTTCAGCAATTCAGTTTTTTTTTTTCCTTCAAGGATTTTGTGTAAACATTTGAACTGTTCATATGCTGAAATTAGATGTTACAACGCTGTACATAATCTGGACAGAACTATAACAGGTTCAGCATAACTATACTTGTATGTATACAGCCCTCTATGCAGTAATTTTGAATCTAACAACTTGTAAATTAATATATTGCTTTCTGTACTGTTTACGCACTGACAGTTACATAGTCCAGAAGAAGCATCTTGTTTTCAGTGTAGCAACAATTCTCAGTTAGTCCTGTGGTGGTCCTGTGGCTGCAGGTTTTTGTTTCAACTTTTTCCTGTAATTGATCAATTATTTTGATTAGACAACTTTTTCTTCCTTCTACTTTGCATTTAGAAAAATGCAGTAATGTGAGGTTTTTTTTTTTTTTCCTTTTATAAGAAAGTATTGGTGTTTTTCCCATTCTATTTAAAGGCTTGACTCTGTTTTAGTTACTTTTTAAATGGATTTTTCTGTGTGTATTTTGCTTTAATTTTATCTGAAAATTGTACAGGTCTGTTCTGCCGGTCACTAATTGCCAAACACTGAATTCTAAAAATGAGTATTTGAGTGTGACAATATTTTTAGTAAATATAACAATTTAATGACACTTTTGGTAAATGAATTCTAAACTATATCAAACGGGTAAATGGTTGCTTCAAGATTTAAAAAAAAAAAAAAAATAACTTTTTGTAATACCTGTATACCTTCTACAAAAAAAGATACCTAGAAACAGTTTCATTTAAAATAGTTACATGGTGTGTAAACATGTAACCACAGCCACCCCCAGAACTGAACCTGAAAATCATTGCTGTTTGCCTTCTGTCCAGTTGGTTCTAGGGCTGAGTTGATGGTCACACACTGTCCATGATGTAAAAGTACAGTTTTACAAAACTTTTTAATTTAAATCTCACACATCTAACAAGAAAGCTATCATGCACTCCTGTTCCAGCAGGCACATCCTTAAATTGTTTTGCAGGAGTGTGCTGTATTTGATTTAACTCTTTTAGGGCTAATTTTTTTTTGTTTCTTTTCTCCCAGGGCTGAATATTTTTCCAAAAACTAACATTTTTTAAAAAAAAAACACAAAGCAATTGTTTAACATATCAAATCAACAAAAAATATTTACTTTTGACAAATGTTACTGTCTTGCATGTTGTATGAGTCTGAATTCTCTATGATTTCACATACATATCACATACATTTTACACAGCAAAGTCTGATCTCGCTCAAAGCAGCCAATTTCAGTCATTGCCACATTGCACTCCTTACAATATGTGTTGTTTTGATGCCTATTTTTCAATTGTCTGTTGCTGCACTTTCTCACATATATTGTTAGTGTGTACTGTAGAGAGACAAGTCACCCATTTGCCATCGTGCCATGCCACTGCCACCAAGTTTTCTGCCTGCATGAAAACCGTATTGTCACCTCTTCATCTTCTGAAACTTTATGAACTTTATGTATGGCATTATAGCCTGGCTCACCCCATGGGATTTGCTTCTGTTTATTACAGAAGTGAATAAAACTTTGCAGCAGCACGTACCTAAGCCACCAGGGGACAAAACACGTTTGGACCAATGCTCCCTGAAGTTATATCACCAGTTCTGTCCCATCTCTATTTGTAATGCCACAGTGCGCTTCATCTCGTCTTTCGTTGTGGGTTTCCACTTTGAAAAACGAGAATGCGATGCAAACGCAGCCCGCGATTCAAAAAAAATCTCTGCCTACCTGTTTGTCTCGTCTGACAGTAGCTGAAAAGCAGCATCAGGAGAGAGCAGCCTGAAGTACAGCAGCTGGTGATCTGTCGTGTCCAAAAGCAAGCCATGCCGTCTTGTAAACTCCGGTAGCCAGATCGGCTCTCAACGGATCAATGCATGTGTATTTATCCCATGCGAACCTTGCCGTAGATGCATCGGCTGCGCGAAGGCACTCAACTGGCAGCAGATCCGCTCGCGCGGCATCGGCTGGTGTCTGATCAGCTGATGCCTGCTTCTAACTCTCTTACTCGATCTCCTGATCACTGCCAATAAAGTCCGATTCTGAAAAATCAAGAGTCCGACTCCGCGGTAATGCACAAAACAACGTCTGCCAAGTGTTTTCTTTTCTGCACTTGCTTTGCTGCCTTTTCACATGTCGGTGCCATCTTGCCTTTGTTTACATTTCGCAACTCACGCACACGCAATGTTTATTTGCCGAGTCAACGAGTCTAGCATTCCTCCAAGCACAGAGGGAATGCCTGTGACGTGACAGTGAGATTTGTCGCCATTAACAGCTGATTGTCGCCCTTTATCCCTGGATGTCGACTTTTGTCGACATTCGCCTTCAACCCCTCCTGTCGACAAAAGTCGACATCCACCCTAAAAGAGTTAAGGCAGCCTGATTAGTGTGTCATGCACAAAGATTAAATTGGAAGCTGTTGTCCTTGCAGACAGCGTGCTCAGTGTTTGAAGTGGACTAGTCCCAGAGACTCTTGAAGATTGGCCAGCATGACGGACCAGCCACCACTGGACTTCATATTATGCAAATTAAAACTTTTGAAAGAAAGTGAGGGCTAAGCTCACCTGGCTTGCCACAATCCGTGACCTTCACTGGAGAGTACCCTGTGTGTCTTTCTGTGCAAAGAGGCGAAAGGGTTAAAAACAGGATCTGGAGCAGGCTGTGGGATTTGGATGGGTCAAGTAACTAACTGGACTGAAAAGACCAAAAGTGCACAAATCAAGATAATGAGATGGTATGCTCTGGGTCCAATTGAAACGCCAGTGCAGCAGTCTCTGGGTATTTCACAAGGCCATAACAGTCTTTTCTTAATGTAACATCAATTAAGGATGATACTCCTTTTTAATCTTTATTGTAACCTTAAAGAATATGCCTTTCATTGTTTTATTTCCACAATCCACATTGTCCTCCTTTTTCCTCTCAGTACAATAGGAATGTACTGTGTACGTACAATAATCTGCAATAAACTGATTACACTATATATTAAAGCAGTGCCTTTTTTTTTTTTTTTTTTAAGCCTGTGCCATTCACTTCCTGCTTGCACATTGTGAATTGGAAGCTCATAATGCTAGTCAACACTCTGCTTTATGCAGCATGTTTGTAGTTTGAGTGAGTAAAAGTTGTTAGTAATTTCTGGTTTCCAAAAAAAAGCTAGTTTCCTGTTGGTAGACATTAATTCAAAATCCATTTTATGATGAATCAAATCTAATTGTAGAATTTTGTGCCTAAACTGTTGTGATTTGTAGCAATTTTAAATGAACCTTTGAACAATGGTAAGAACATTACCAAATACCCCTACGGGTACAGGATTGCATCAGTCTGTGAGACAACAAAACTGCTGTGAGCTGAGCTAAAATGAATCCCTCAAAATACTGAGGTGATATATATATATATATATATATATATATATATATAATATTACATACAGTGGAACCTCTAGATAAGAGTTTAATTCGTTCCAGCACTGAGCTTGTATAGCGAATTTCTCGTATCTAGAACAAATGTCCCCATTGAAAATAATGGAAATCCTGTTAATCCGTTCCGCATCCCAAATATATTAACATAAAAATCAATTTTCCTAACAAATAACACTGATCAATTATATATACTGTAGTCTACCTTTAATAAATAACACTGGTAAATAATATAACTGATTATTAAAAGAATCAAAACAGGTGTCCAAAATGCAGTAGAGCATTCAATAAATCTTTAAATAAATAATCCTTAAAACAGTTGTGAAGTGGAGGTTTAAAGTACACAAGAATAACAATCCTTTAACACGAGGTTAAAACGTCAACAGGAAGCAGTCTTCAAAAAACAGATGACAATCCCCGGTGCTTCTTCTCTGTTAGTGTCTCACCTGCTTCTCCCATGCGGGCTCTGCAACAGGCGAGACACTTAATGCAGCTGACCTTCTCTACACTGTCCTGCTTCAGCTGTTTGGCTCGCCTGTTCAGCTACACACGAGCCTGCACTCGCTCGCTCTCCCGCACCGACTTCCTACTGCTGTGGATTCCTGCCTCCTGCAACCTCCGTTCTCTCTCCTCTCCTCTCTTTTCTTTTACCTTCTTCTCCCCCTTAACCGGCTCGCGCTTCTCTATATATGCGGGGAGGACATGGCAGCTGCAGCCCATCAGCCACAGGAACAATCATGGATGTGGGCAGTTTCCCATCTGTGCACTTAGGTGAGAAATGCAGACACCGCAGATCGCCCTGCAGCTCGCTACTGCTACCACGCCCCCTCGCTAAGCCACGAGCTATACCCACAGCCTGGCTCGTTACGCGAGCCAATGCTCATATTTAGATCTGAATTTTTCGCTCATACTTAACTCGTATTTTGAATTTCTCGTATACAGAGGTGATCATATCTCGAGGTTCCACTGTGTGTGTATATATATATATATATATATATATATATATATATATATATATATATATATATATATATATATATATATATAAAAAATAATCCTGGGACAAGATTAGACTTTTTCAGAGAGAATTTTCCACGAGATGAAACTTTGTGCCAAGAGATTAAATCACGTCCACTCTCCTCTCATTCGTGTGAATTCTATTGTCAGATACAGTTCCTGTGCTCTCAGCTCTTATACATTAGATGAAATGTCAACGGCTAAGCAAAGAAGAAAGGGCAGTGTGTAGAAAAGAGGCCCAAAAGCGTTGGCAAGAAAAGAATTTAAAAAAAGAGCAATAATAATTAAGTGCAAATTTGGAAAATAAGGAAAGTTATAATTAGCCTGGACCAAGTGGAATTAAAAACCTAACCGGTCCAAGTGGTGGCGGAAATAAAAGACAGAGTAGAAGACAAAGTAGAACATCGTAAAGAGGTTCAAAAACGTTGGTGCAATACACATGCAGAGCAGGTTAGAGATTATGAAAGTACTAAAATTCGAAAGTCTCAAAAAAACTGATTGTAAAGATCGCATTAGCGCTAACAAACGGAAATTATTACTTGGTGACATAACAGAACAACAAAGAGATCGAATATATGGACATAGATGATATGACAGAAGTATGCGATGATATTCGGCTTTAAAATTTTAAGTCAGACTTGTACATCGTCTAATTCATGTTGCCATCAGGGAAAAGTAGTGTTTCTTCCCAATGAAGAGGCGTATCTGCGAGAAATAAGATTTGTTATTTGGTGAAAGTGAAATCCACAAACCCTACAGGCAAAATATCCGGATCTTCAATATGTGTTCGCATCATTCAATGATCAAAACGTAGATTTACACGATTCAGGACCATACGCTATGAGAATCTGTGGTCCCGCATCAATTAAAGCAACTACAAGTTTAATTTCAAAGAAACCACAATTCGGTCAGGTTTATGATCACGGAGAAGAGATGCAACATAGAATCAAAAGGGTTAAACGATCGGATGTATAAGAAATTCTACAGCCAATAATGGATACAAATCCATACATCCAAAAGTGTTGCACTTTACATGATATTTATCTGAAAAACCCAGTTTTCTTGGATTTCTATATGAATCTGAAAGATCACGCTTCCATATATAAAAAAACTAACGAGACGAATTGTCAGCGATAATAGTTTTGAAAGATGTAGATATCAGACAGTAGATATTAGTGTTTATTCAAAAGTACAGCAAGATTTGTCGCAAGCGGCAGATCCCGTAAATGACTAGCATGTAGGGCCTTCCCACACAGGGGTTGGCAAGCAAAGCGAGCAGGGGGCGGAACCCCCTTGTATAGTAATACTTTGTAATGATGATGTGAACTTTTAACATTAGAATTACCAGAGCTTACGAAAAAACTTGTAGATCCATCCCACCTTAAATCGCTTCTTAAATCCATTCACACTTCTCCGTCAGCATCCTTTGTTCTCTAAATGTGCAGATAAACACAAGCTGCAAACAGCGGACTATTCCATCCCCCCACCGACTTAGAACATGCACGAACTTCTCCCTGCTCATGCCTTGATTGATTATCTGGAAGTGAAGTGGAGTTTTAGAGTGGAAACAGATTGTTATTTGGAACACACGCATTTCATGTGCGCATTTCATGTGTGTTCCGTTTTCCACAGTAATCTGTGTAAACACATTTTTAAAATGTTTTTCATATTCTACTAGTAAATGACAAAATGTAGGCATAAACTATATATTGTATGCAGCCTGAAGTCCAAAAATAAAAAAACTCTTTCATGAAAAGTACAAATATAACAGAACAAGTGCACTTTTATTCAAAAATATAACTGCAGAAAAAAAAAAAGCCGCCTTAGTGTGCAATATTCATTTACTATGACGGCCCCGTGGCGCAACAGTATCAGTTGCTGACTGGGAATCAAAAGGTCACGAGTTCCCCTTTTTGAGAAGTGAACTGCGCTTATTTTTACTATTTTAGAATAAAAAGATGCTTTTGATTTCAGTCTGTAACAGCCGGTGTAATCTATACTAATTAATAAAAGGCAAAGCCCTGACTGACTGACTGACTGACTGACTCATCACTAATTCTCCAACTTCCCGTGTAGGTAGAAGGCTGAAATTTGGCAGGCTCATTCCTTACAGCTTACTTACAAAAGTTAGGCAGGTTTCATTTTGAAATTCTAGGCGTAATGGTCATAACTGGAACCTGTTTTTTGTCCATATACTCTAATGGAGGAGGCGGAGTCACGTATCACGTCATCACGCCTCCTACGTAATCACGTGAACTAAAAACAAGGAAGAGATTTACAGCATGAGTCAAACGCGGGAACAAAGGTAAATGATGTTGAGTGTCTTTTAATACTGTGTAAGCATACATATTAACACGTGCAATTAAACGCGTGCATTTACAGGGTGATTTCTCAGGCTTTAAAGCTCGCCTTTTATTAACCCCTTAACCGCCCTCTGCCGGATATATCCGGCACCGTTGTTTTATTGCTAACGCCATACTGCCGGAATTATCCGGCACATTTGCCTGTGGTTATATGAATGCCTGGCAAGTAGTATAACTGACGGTTTGGCGTGGGTATTATTACTACGTTGTATTTCGACAAGTCTGTGGTTGTTTTGGCCGGTCATGTGACGTGATTCGCATGTAACAGCTGCGAATATGGCGAAACGTAAACTGACTTCAAGTGAGGCTTTGCAGGCGATTTTGGACAGTTCTGATCATGATTGTAGCAGTTCTGAAGAAGATTTTAGCGACAGTGATGAGCAGCAACGTGCGCTGCATGATACTGTGAATGAAGACGCATCGGATGACGGCACTGAGTGGGTGTATCCCCAGCATCTCAGCTGGGCTGCTGCCCGTGGTGAACTACCTTTTCTGCATTCGTTTGAGGGAACGTGTGGCTTTATTGTTGATGTAAACAATTACACTGCTGAGCAGTTTTATGAGCTGTTTGTGTCACCTGATTTGATCAGACATTTTGTTCATCAGACAAATCTGTATGCAGCACAGTTTATTGAGAAAAATCCCAATATACCTCCACATTCCCGTGTTCGTGCTTGGTTTGACACTGATGAAAACGAAATGAAAAAATTCATTGGGATTTTGATGTTGATGGGAATAATCAGAAAACCAGATATTGAGATGTACTGGTCTACAGATCCTATGTATGCAACACCTATTTTTGCAGCTGTCATGACACGTAACCGATTCTCTTTGCTGCTGAAATTCTTTCATTTGAATGACAACAGAAACGAGCCAGATAAGAAAGATCCAAACCGCGACCACTTGTTCAAGCTACGTCCTTTGATTGATCATTTATTTGAAGCATTTCAGTTGCCCTACATGCCAGGACCGTCAGTTGCAGTTGATGAAAGTTTATTGTCGTGGAAGGGCCGCTTACAGTTTCGACAGTATCTACCATTGAAAAGGGCACGGTTTGGTATCAAGATGTTTTGCTTAGCTGAGAATTCAGGTTACATTTATAGATTTTGTGTATACACTGGCAACTTGCACAACATTTAGTGGTCAATACTGCTTGAATAAATGTAAAAAATGTAAAAAAAAATGTAAAAAAGTAAAAAAAACGAAAATTGTTCAGATTTCGCCTGGCGTGGGGAATATTTAGGGAGTTGGCGGTTAAAGGGTTAAAAAGGTAAATGCTAACCGTTTTCATTCTGAAGGGCACAAACCACGTTAGATTTCAGCCGTTAAACGCGCAAAAATGTTGGTACACCAGATAAATAAGCGCAACATATCAGTTGTATTGTATGCTTACAATACATATAGAAATGTGTTAATCGTTAAGTAATAGTATGGGATGGTGTTTTTTGACTCGCGCCTTGATTTAAACGATTCCATGTCTTGGTGGGTTTGCGTAGCTTATTGTCAATATCTTTACAGCTCTTTTTAAGACTTAATTTAAAAAGGTTTTCTTTTCTTAATAAAAATTTAAAAGCAGTACTTCGCCGGTGCGAAGCGCTCACTTCACTCCCTTGCGGGAATCGAACCTCGGACGTCAGCGCTAGAGGCTAAGCCCCTAAAATTGCACCACAGTGTGTGGTTCGTTTATTTGACAGCATGTAGATCGGGGTAATTACATTAACGGCATTCGTAGTCTGATTCACAGTCTGATTGTATGGGTGGTTACCTACCAGGTAACGCTTATGGTTAGCTAGCAAGTCAGCTCGAAGTGATCACTCGAGTAAAGGCAGCTTCACAAAAAAAAGAGATCCTTAACAAATTGTTATTGGTACATTTTCTCTCAATTTAAAAAGGTTTTCTTCTTAATAAACATTTAAAAGCAGTACTTCGCCGGTGCGAAGCGCGGGGATTTGAGCGAATGACGCATACAGACATATTCATGAGTGCAGGTACTTCGGAAACAAAGCACCGTGTAAAACTAAAGTTTAAATTAAGTTCATAGACCTACAAAAGGTTGCCATTGATTTCAGGCAAGATTGCTTTTCTCCTGTACAACTATACGTTGCATTCTCAAGAGTGTGCTTGCACGGCTTGGTCATATTACAACCGGAGTGCTGAACTGACAACGTGGGTATACAAGCAGAGCTATAACAATCGTAAAAAAAGAAGAAAAAAAAAAGCGAAGAACCCTTGCATTTAATAAAAAGGCTCCTTCCTTGGCGTTCGTTTATAAAACAGTGGAAAAGCTGTGTTAAGGCTGCTTCACAAAAAAACTGATCGTTACATACATACATTATATATATATATAATATATATATATATATATATAATATATATAATATATATATATATATTATGTATGTATGTATGTATAATAAATGTATGTAAGCTTATAAGTACTGCCTTCTCTTTAAGAAAGGAAGATGTAATGATACTTGATTTAAACGATTCCATGTCTTGGTGGGTTTGCGTAGCTTATTGTCAATATCTTTACACCTGTTTTTAAGACTTATTGACTGAAACGGGGTTTCACGAAAAAAGTTAGGGCTTTGCTACAGGATACACCCTCCACAAGTTAAGGAAGTAAAAATAAAAGTATATATTTCTGTTTTATTTAAACCTTTTAAGTTCGTATGCATAGCCCCATTTGGCTGTTTTAGTTTTTTTTTTTTCTTTCTTCAGTAATATTTAATCTCCTTAAAGAAAAAGAACATATGCATTTTACTTTTTTTGTATCTCTTTAGTAATATTTTAGTGTAAAAGGATAACCAGTATTTAAACCTTTTATGTTACTTTATACATTTATTTTACACAATGTTGAAAAATTAATAAGAAAGCTACATATTTTGGCAGCTGCTGCTTTAATTTTCAATGAAATGAAAAAAGCTCTCCAAGAGAAAACGTCAATGAAGAAGAAACAGTTTGCACTATCTAAAAAGGAGAAACCCTCATTTATAAAGGTTTGCTGCAGATGACTTAACTGAAAATAAATGAATAGTTCCTGTGTGTATAATACATATTTATCTATTTTACTTATGCCTTTATTCCAGCAACTTGCAACATCTGAGGTACAATTTGTTACATTACTTTTGTTTTTTGCAGCACAGGCAGATGAAGTGACTTCCTCAGGGTCACACAGTGGTGTCGGTACCAGGATTTGAACTGACAAGCTCCGGGTTTGCTGAAATATTACTGAAGAAAGAAAAAAAAAAACGAAAACAGGCAAATAGGGCTATGCATACAAATGTCCATCCATCCATTATCCAACCCGCTATATCCTAAATACAGGAGCCAATCCCTGCCAACACAGGGCACAAGGCAGGAAACCAACCCCGGGCAAGGTGCCAGCCCACCGCAGTGCCCACACACACCCACACACCACGGACAATTTAGAATCGCCAATGCACCTAACCTGCATGTCTTTGGACTGTGGGAGGAAACCGGAGTACCCGGAGGAAACCCAGACAGACATGGGGAGAACATTCAAACTCCACGTAGGGAAGCGAACTCATAACTGGCACCTTTCACTGCGCCACTGTGCCGTCCGCATACAAACTTAAAAGGTTTCAATAAAACAGAAATATATACCTTTATTTTTACTTCCTTAACTTGTGGAGGGTGTATCCTGTAGTAAAGCCCTAAGTTTTTTCATGAAAGCCCCTTTCAGTCAATAAGCCTTAAAAACAGGTGTAAAGCTAAACTTGCAGCACCACTATTCAATTACACTTGCCTAACGCCACTCCTAAGGGGAGATACTGTGGGATCTGGGCATCCGTCAAAGCACCAATCACAGGCCCGATTAGAAAGCGGGAAGCTGTTATTTGTCGTCACCCTCCCATGTAACAATCACAGCCCGTGTTACAACGCACTATGTATGTATGTATATATGTATATATGAAGAGGATGGATGGATGTATATGTGTGTGTATATGTATGTGTGTGTGTGTATGTATATGTATGTATATATGTATGTATATATATGTTTACATAACCTCTTTAACACACTACTTTTTTTGCTAGTTTATGATATTTGTAAAGGTTAGCTTTGTTTTTTTTTTTTTTTTTTTTTTTGTTTTTTTTTTTGTTTTTTTATTCACTTTTCTCTGTCGCGTTCAGGATCCTTCCCTACCACATCAGACACTGCTGTTTTCACATAGACGCGCTGTAGCTCTGCAATGTATCATGATACATACGACCGCGTGTTTTTTTCCCCCCGATCTTGCCAGTCCCCACGTTGCTGGATGCTGTTTCTTTTGTACTCCAGGACATGCAGAGGAAAGCATAGTAAAGAGCAGTAACTTCAGTGCTATATGCAATCATCAGACAACTCCCCATCTGACACTGCTGTTTTCACATAAAGACACGCTATAGCTCACCCAAGGAGCACCCTTCCTACATTTACGACATGTGTACTTGTGTTGCAGTGTACACACCTCTCTGTGCTATGGTTCCTATTACACTGAACAAGCACCTGTAATTTGCAGCTCAATTCATTCTCTCAAAACAAATATATGTGACGTTTTGAAGAAATCATTTTATATTGCGAATAGTACCAATTGGAAAACATCGTCGAAGTAATGCAATATTATTTGAAAACGAACAATCAAATTGGGTGTGATTTTATACTGGTGCTGTTACTTAGAGTTGGATCAGAAGCTGAATAAGCTCCTGTTCTGACTCTAAGTGTAAAAAGCATGAATTAATCAACAGAAATAACCGCGATCAACATTTTAAACTTAACGATTTACAGTGCATACCAATTTATAAATTTTACGTCCGTTTGAGGCTACAAAGAAAAAAAAAAAAACACTTCCTCCCCAGCGGGGAATCAAACTCGGGTCTCTACGGCGCGGCAGGGCTGCCGTGCTCGGAGTCAGTAAATCTCAGCGTTACGCCACAGAAAGTGTTGTTACAGCCTTGAACCTTTTGTGAAAGTGTTTATTTGGTGTTTGGCCGTCAGGCTTCACACATTCTATAGTTTATGCCTACATTTTGTAACATTTTATTACTAAAATATGAAAAAGTTTCTGTTTTAACAATGTGTTTACACCGATTACTGTAGAAACGGAACACACATGAAATGCGTGTGTTCCAAATAACGATCTATCATTTCCACTCTAAAACTCCAGTTCAGTCACTCCCAGATAATCAAACAAAGCATGAGCTGGGAAAACCGTGAACGTTTTGCGATGGTGGGGGATGCAATAGCCGGCCTTTTGCTGCTCGTCTTAATCGGCACATTTAGAAGACAAAAGAGAGGTGAGAACGGTTTTAAGGTGGGCCGGATCTACAAGTTTTTTCGTAGATTCTGGTAATTCTAGTGTTGAGACATCGCACAGCCTTAGTTGGTTCTATAGGGTATTTCCGGGGGACACACTAACACTCATTGTGGCACCTTAAACGTGACATCTATTGACATGGGATGTGTGTCTTGCAAATGGTCTGTCACTTCTACCTTCAGTGTTCAGGTATAAAACTTTATCGATAGACCTTGCATTTCTTTACATCTTGTAACTTATTTGATATATTTTTTCACTTTTACCCAGAAATACAGGATATTACTATGTTGGCTTTCTGCAGGAAAGTTTCTTGCTTTTGGCAAAATGTTTTCACTGATCATTCAACATGCTGTTGAGTTTATATCACTACGCATTAAGCCAGGGGACCTCAATCAGTCCTGGAGGGCTGCAGTGGCTTCTGGTTTTTGTTCTAACCCAGTTGCTTAATCAGAAAGCAATTCTGGCCAATAATTTAATTTCATAGCTTGTTAGTGCTTTAACTCTGTCAGGTCATTCTCATATATTGTAGATTTTCTTTCCCTTTCTAAGGATATCATCCAAATGATTTGAAGGCTACAATGGATACAATTCTCAGTCCTTCACTTTTTTTCTCTTCACTTTCCTTCCAAGTATACAGTGAGGAACAGAAGTATTTGAACACCCTGCGATTCTGCAAGTTCTCCCACTTAGAAATCATGGAGGGGTCTGAAATTCACATTGTAGTTGCATTCCCACTGTGAGACAGAATGTAAAAAAAAAATTCAGGAAATCACATTGTATAATTTGTACAGAATTTATTTGTATTGCACTGCTGCACATAAGTGTTTGAACACCTGGCAATCGGTAAGAATTCTGGCTCTCAAAGACCTGTTACTCTGTCTTTAAGAAGTCCACCTCTACTCCACTTAGTAATCTTCGTTAGTAGCATCTGTCTGAGCTCTTTAAAGACACCTGTCCACCCCACAGTCAGTCAGAATCCAACTACTACCATGGGCAAGACCACAGAGCTGTCAAAAGACACCAGATACAAAATTGTGGACCTCCACAAGGCTGGAAAGGGCTACAGGGCAATTGCCAAGCAGCTTGGTGAAAATAGATCAACTGTTGGAGCAATTGTCAGAAAATGGAAGAGGCTAAAGACGACTACTGTCAGTCTCCCTCGGACTGGGGCTCCATGCAAGATCTCGCCTCGTGGGGGTATCACAGATGATAAGAAAGGTGAGGAATCAGCCCAGAACTACACGGGAGGAGCTGGTCAATGACATGGAGAGCTGGGACCACAGTTTCAAAGGTCACTGTCGGTATAACACTATGCCGTCATGGTTTCAAATCGCGCATTGCACGGAAGGTTCCCCTGCTCAAGTCATCACTTGTCCAGGCCCGTCTGAAGTTTGCCAGTGACCATCTGGATGATCCAGAGGAGGCATGGGAGAAAGTCATGTGGTCAGATGAGACCAAAATAGAACTTTTTGGTCTAAACTTCACTCGCTGTGTTTGGAGGAAAAAGGAGTTGCATCCCAAGAACACCATCCCTACTGTGAAGCATGGGGGTGGAAACATCATGCTCTGGGGGTGCTTTTCTGCGAAGGGGACAGGACGACTGCACTGTATTAAGGAGAGGATGAATGGGGCCATGTATTGTGAGATTTTGAGCAACAACCTCCTTCCCTCAGTCAGAGCACTGAAGATGGGTCGTGGCTGGGTCTTCCAACATGACAATGACCCGAAGCACACAGCCAGGATAACCAAGGAGTGGCTCTGTAAGAAGCATATCAAGGTTCTGGAGTGGCCTAGCCAGTCTCCAGACCTAAATCCAATCGAAAATCTTTGGAGGGAGCTAAAACTCCGTGTTGCTCAGCGCCAGCCCCGGAACCTGACAGATCTAGAGATGATCTGTGTGGAGGAGTGGGCCAAAATCCCTGTTGCAGTGTGTGCAAACCTGGTCAAGAACTATGGGAAACGTTTGAACTCTGTAATTGCAAACAAAGGCTTCTGTACCAAATATTAACACTGATTTTCTCAGGTGTTCAAATACTTATGTGCAGCAGTGCAATATAAATAAATTCCGTACAAATCATACAATGTGATTTCCTGAAATTTTTTTTTTTTTTTTTTACATTCTGTCTCTCAGTGGGAATGCACCTACAATGTGAATTTCAGACCCCTCCGTGATTTCTAAGTGGGAGAACTTGCAAAATTGCAGGGTGTTCAAATACTTATGTTCCTCACTGTAAACCCAATACAGCATGATAAATACACAAAGGTGTAAATAGTAACAAGGTAAATGGAGAAATGCTGGTCCCTTGCCATTTCCATATTATTGCTAATTAGGAGCAATTAAAAACCAAGAATACAGCTGTTTAAAACTAAAAAAAAAAATAAGCAATAAGGGTTCAAAATCTTAACGAGTGAGACAACTAAAGTGAAGCAGAAGTGTTACTTGAGCAATAAGTGCTTCTTATTAAATAACTGGGTCGGAGCAAAAACCTGCAGCCACCGTGGCCCTCCAGGACCTTCATTGAGGACCCCTGCATTAAGCTAACATCTGAGATGTGTAAAGTTAAACAGAAAAGAACTGTAAACCCATGAAAATATTATGATTGTCCAGCAGCTAATTTTGCCCCTTGCATTATCATCTTTCAGAACTGTATGCATATGAGTGGTGTGTTTATTTCTACTTGTGTTGGAGAATCCGGTGAATGATGTATCTGTGGGCTACTTTGTCACAGCGTTGCAGTTATGGTGTCAAGCATGGTTTCTCACTATATACTTAACTAGCAAAATACCCGCGCTTCGCAGCGGAGAAGTAGTGTGTTAAAGAGGTTATGAAAAAGATAATAACGTAACATGATTGTCAATGTAATTGTGTTGTTATGAGTGTTGCTGTCTTATATATATATATATATATATATATATATATATATATAAACACACATATAGTACATACATACATTTACACACATGTATATTCACGGCATTCGTAGTCTGTGTCACAATCTGATTGTATGGGTGGTTACCTACCAGGTAACGCTTGTGGTTGGCCAGCAATCTGCTAACATCCGCCACGGTGCCCTCAGTTTGTGAGGAGCAGATCATAGAATGGTTGAAATAGTTTACTGTCAAATAAATGCAAAGAGTACGCGACTGCAGTGGAGTGTGTACGCCTGATGAGCCCAGAATGAGGGCGAAACACGTGTCGTGTACTCTTTGCATTTATTTGACAGTAAACTATTTCAACACATATAGATAGATATATATATATTATATATCTACAGTGTATATGTATGTGTGTGTGTGTGTGTGTGTATATATATATATATATATATATATATATATATATATATATATATATATATATATATATATATACATATATACATATATACATATATACATATATACAGTGGTGTGAAAAACTATTTGCCCCCTTCCTGATTTCTTATTCTTTTGCATGTTTGTCACACAAAATGTTTCTGATCATCAAACACATTTAACCATTAGTCAAATATAACACAAGTAAACACAAAATGCAGTTTTTCAATGATGGTGTTTATTATTTAGGGAGAAAAAAAATCCAAACCTACATGGCCCTGTGTGAAAAAGTAATTGCCCCCTTGTTAAAAAATAACCTAACTGTGGTGTATGACACCTGAGTTCAATTTCCGTAGCCACCCCCAGGCCTGATTACTGCCACACCTGTTTCAATCAAGAAATCACTTAAATAGGAGCTGCCTGACACAGAGAAGTAGACCAAAAGCACCTCAAAAGCTAGACATCATGCCAAGATCCAAAGAAATTCAGGAAAAAATGAGAACAGAAGTAATTGAGATCTATCAGTCTGGTAAAGGTTATAAAGCCATTTCTAAAGCTTTGGGACTCCAGCGAACCACAGTGAGAGCCATTATCCACAAATGGCAAAAACATGGAACAGTGGTGAACCTTCCCAGGAGTGGCCGGCCGACCAAAATTACCCCAAGAGCGCAGAGACGACTCATCAGAGAGGTCACAAAAGACCCCAGGACAACGTCTAAAGAACTGCAGGCCTCACTTGTCTCAATTAAGGTCAGTGTTCACGACTCCACCATAAGAAAGAGACTGGGCAAAAACAGCCTGCATGGCAGATTTCCAAGACGCAAACCACTGTTAAGCAAAAAGAACATTAGGGCTCGTCTCAATTTTGCTAAGAAACATCTCAATGATTGCCAAGACTTTTGGGAAAATACCTTGTGGACTGATGAGTCAAAAGTTGAACTTTTTGGAAGGCAAATGTCCCGTTACATCTGGCGTAAAAGGAACACAGCATTTCAGAAAAAGAACATCATACCAAAAGTAAAATATGGTGGTGGTAGTGTGATGGTCTGGGGTTGTTTTGCTGCTTCAGGACCTGGAAGGCTTGCTGTGATAGATGGAACCATGAATTCTACTGTCTACCAAAAAATCCTGAAGGAGAATGTCCGGCCATCTGTTCGTCAACTCAAGCTGAAGCGATCTTGGGTGCTGCAACAGGACAATGACCCAAAACACACCAGCAAATCCACCTCTGAATGGCTGAAGAAAAACAAAATGAAGACTTTGGAGTGGCCTAGTCAAAGTCCTGACCTGAATCCAATTGAGATGCTATGGCATGACCTTAAAAAGGCGGTTCATGCTAGAAAACCCTCAAATAAAGCTGAATTACAACAATTTTGCAAAGATGAGTGGGCCAAAATTCCTCCAGAGCGCTGTAAAAGACTCATTGCAAGTTATCGCAAACGCTTGATTGCAGTTATTGCTGCTAAGGGTGGCCCAACCAGTTATTAGGTTCAGGGGGCAATTACTTTTTCACACAGGGCCATGTAGGTTTGGATTTTTTTTTCTCCCTAAATAATAAAAACCACCATTTACAAACTGCATTTTGTGTTTACTTGTGTTATATTTGACTAATGGTTAAATGTGTTTGATGATCAGAAACATTTTGTGTGACAAACATGCAAAAGAATAAGAAATCAGGAAGGGGGCAAATAGTTTTTCACACCACTGTATATATATATATATAAATAATATAATATGTAATTGTGTTGTCATTGTTATGAGTGTTGCTGTCATAGATATATATAGATAGATCTATCTATCTGTCTCTATCTATCTATCTATCTACACATATATATCAAAATACCCGCGCTTCGCAGCGGCGAAGTACTGCTTTAAAAATTTTATTAAGAAGAAAAGTAAACCTTTTTAAACTGAGGAAAATGAACCGGTTGTAATATGACCAAGCTGTGTGCTGAGTTTACTCTTGAGCATAAAATCTAACGTGGTTTGTGCCCTTCAGAATGAAAACAGTTTGCATTTACCTCTTTAATAAAAGGCGAGCTTTTAAGCCTGAGAAATCACCCTGTAAATGCACACGTTTAATTGCACATGTGTTAATATGTATGCTTACACAGTATTAAAAGACACTCAAAAATTAACGTCATTTACCTTCGTTCCCGCGTTTGACTCGTGCTGTAAATCTCTTCCTTGTTTTTAGTTCACGTGATTACGTAGGAGGCGTGATGACGCGATACGTGACTCCGCCTCCTCTATTAGAGTATATGGACAAAAAACAGGTTCCAGTTATGACCATTACACGTAGAATTTCGAAATGAAACCTGTCTAATTTTTGTAGGTAAGCTGTAAGGAATGAGCCTGCCAAATTTCAGCCTTCTACCTACACGGGAAGTTGGAGAATTAGTGATGAGTCAGTCAGTGAGGGCTTTGCCTTTTATTAGTATAGATTTCCTGCTGTGATATTGGAGGAAAGCAACACATTACATACAATTTTTTTTATTTATTTATTTATTTATTTTTGCCTGGATGAGACTAGTGCTGCTTGTATATATGACTTGGCGTATCAATTTAAAAAAAAAAATTATAATATACAGTACTGTGCAAAAGTTTTAGGCAGGTGTGAAAAAAAAATGCTGTAAACAAAGAATGCTTTCAGAAAAATCAATTGATTGTTTGTTTATTGTTATCAATTTACAAAATGCAAAGTGAGCGAACAAAAGAAAAATCTAAATCAAATCAATATTTGCTGTTACTACCTTTTTTGCCTTCAAACCAGCATCAATTCTTATAGGTACACTTGCACAAAGTCAGGGATTTTGTAGGATTATAGCCAGGTGTATGATCAGCCAATTATACCAGTGTCACACGTAGGTTGAAACACAGTCATTAACTGAAACAGAAACAGCTGTGTAGGAGAATTAAAACTGGGTGAGGAACAGCGAGACTCTGCTACCAAGGTGAGGTTGTGGAAGACAGTTTCATGTCATGGCAAGATTAAGCACAGCAACAAGACACAAGGTAGTTACACTGCATCAGCAAGGTCTCTCCCAGACAAAGATTTCAAAGCAGACTAGGGTTTCAAGATGTGCTGTTCAAGCTCTTTTGAAGAAGCACAAAGAAACGGGCAACGTTGAGGATCGTAGATGCAGTGGTCGGCCAAGGAAACTTAGTGCAGCAGATGAAAGACACATCAAGCTTATTACCCTTCGAAATCGGAAGATGTCCAGCAGTGCCATCAGCTCAGAACTGGCAGAAACCAGTGGGACCCAGGTACACCCATCTACTGTCCGGAGACGTCTGGCCAGAAGTGGTCTTCATGGAAGAGTTGCAGCCAAAAAGCCATACCTCCAACGTGGAAACAAGGCCAAGCGACTCAAGTATTCACTAAACGTAGGAACTGGGGTGCAGAAAAATGGCAGCAGGTGCTCTGGACTGATGAGTCAAAATTTGAAATATTTGGCTGTAGCAGAAGGCAGTTTGTTCGTCGAAGGGCTGGAGAGCGGTACAGTAATGAGTGTCTGCAGGCAACAGTGAAGCATGGTGGAGGTTCCTTGAACGTTTTGGACTGCATTTCTGCAAATGGAGTTGGATATTTGGTCAGGATTAATGGTGTTCTCAATGCTGAGAAATACAGGCAGATACTTATCCATCATGCAATACCATCAGGGCAGGCGTATGATTGGCCCCAAATTTATTCTGCAGCAGGACAACGACCCCAAACAGCCAAAGTCATTAAGAACTATCTTCAGCGTAAAGAAGAACAAGAAGTCCTGGAAGTGATGGTATGGCCCCCACAGAGCCCTGATCTCAACATCGGGTGCGTCTGGGATTACATGAAGAGACAGAAGGATGTGATGAAGCCTACATCCACAGATGATCTGTGGTTAGTTCTCCAAGATGCTTGGAACAACTCACCAGCCAAGTTCCTTCAAAAACTGTGTGCAAGTGTACCTAGAAGAATTGATGCTGTTTTGAAGACAAAGGGTGGTCACACCAAATATTGATTTGATTTAGATTTCTTTTGTTCATTCACTGCATTTTGTTGATTGATGAAAATAAATGATTTAACCCTTCCATTTTTGAAAGCATTCTTTGTTTACAGCATTTTTTTGCACCTGTCTAAAACTTTTGCACAGTACTGTGTGTGTGTGTGTGTGTGTGTGTGTGTATATTATGATTTTTTTTTTTTATATATTTTGTATGTGCATATAAAAACCCATCATCCGGGAGGTGTGGGAATTGGATACGTTTTTTCTTGGAATCCAGATGGGATAAGCTTAATGCAGTATTCCCTTTTATACCACCAACATTTCAAAGATACTTGTATTTAATAAACATTTCAGTGAACCCCTCCCCCAAGTTTACAATAAAAGCAATTAAGTCCATGGCACACACAAACTGCTAATTGGATTGTCCTGTTGCAGAGACACAGGGTAATTCTTTGAAGTTCGCCAATGTTGGAGATGTAGGCACAAAATAGTTGGTGTTAGTTTTGAAAGACTACTGCTTATTCTAGAATCTGCTGTTGTGGTGTGATATTCACTAACTGGCTGTTGTGAGCTGTGTTTATTGCTGGCAGCAGTCAAGTTCATTTAAAGCAAATACATTTATCCACACTGACATTCAGTTTAATGTATGCACATGTATAATGCATTAGCATATGTAGATCTTATGCTACAAGAATACAGTGCCCTCTTTAATGTTTGGCATTAGATAGATAGATAGCTGTTTAATGACAATAAAGATCTATGCCATCATAGATAGATCTGCTATGATGGCATAGATCTTTATTGTCATTAAACAGCTATGATGGCAATTGTGCCAAACATTATGGTGCCCTGAAATGGGGATGACCCACGTTAAAAATGTGTTGTCATTTCTACATGCTGCGACCGAAAAATATGTAAATACCCTCAGTGTACACCTTAATCTTGTCTGAACTGTTTAATTTGTAATTTTAAACTGTGGAGCAGAGGGCCAAATCAAAGAAAAATGTCTTTGTCCCAAATATTATGGAAGGTGCTGTACATACTCTGGGTCATGTTGATATCAGATGCAGTTTGAATAATGCATACCAGACAGTAGTGAGCTAGCATGTAGAACGTATGCAGCATCAGACTGATACTGAGGTACTGGACAAACTTAGATAGATATAGATACTTTATTAATCCCAAGGGGAAATTCACATACTCCAGCAGCAATTTACTGATACAAAAAACAATATTAAATTAAAGATTGATAATAATGCAGGTAAAAAAAGACAATATCTTTGTATACTGTTAATGTTTAACCCCCCCACCCCCCGGGTGGGATTGAAGAGTCGCATAGTTTGGGAGAGGAACGATCTTCTCAGTCTATCAGTGGAGCAGGATAGTGACAGCAGTCTGTCGCTGAAGCTGCTCTTCTGTCTGGAGATGACACTGTTTAGTGGATGCAGTGGATTTTCCATAATTGATAGGAGCCTGCTTAGCGCTTGTCGCTCTGCCACAGATGTCAAACTGTCCAGCTCCATGCCAACAATAGAGCCTGCCTTCCTCACCAGTTTGTCCAGGCGTGAGGTGTCTTTCTTCTTAATGCTGCCTCCCCAGCACACCACCGCGTAGAAGAGGGCGCTCGCCACAACTGTCTGATTGATAGATAGAACTTAGTTACCATCCCACTAAAGTGCTCATGTAACGGAACATATCTTTTTACTTATTTTTGCCTAGCGTACAGCATTTAAGTTTGGCTCATTTGTGCCATCTAGAGACTACAAGTGACATATGTAATACATGTTTGATGGGGATGTGCTGGGCATAATTACCTACCCAATTAAACTCTCATATAAAGGAAAAGATATATGCATTGAATTGGGGTTGTTTATCTGTGGGTAGCACTGCCTCCCTGCCCACAACTCTAATTCAGCTTCCAGATTTAACAGTGTAGCTTTTTTGCCTTTCCAGACAGTGTGATTAATTTAACATGGACCCACGTTTTCCCTTTCCACTTAACCCTTCTTATATAACCAATATCTTCCATTAATGGCAGTTTGGTAGCAATTTATGCTTTTTTCTCTTTCTATCATGTTAAACATTTTTGTTAATCTTTAAGTTTACTGTCAACAGTGCATCAGTTCTGTGAATTAATCAACCAATCATTTTGCGTGTCTTTTGCTTCGAACCTCCTTTTGGTATTATAGCAGTGATTTGTTTTAAGGAATTTTCTTAACATTGTAGTGCTTAATGTATCTTAAAATGCATTAACTTCTTGGGGGTGTTCCTCTACCTACTAGTACAAACGGAGTTCTAGATGACAGTAAAATTAACTGTAGCTATGTACAGCATTGTACATGTATCTTAATTTGTGTAGCATCTGAAATATATTTGTTGGTCTAAATAACCTGCTTAAAAAGGCCAGGCAACTAAAACAGAAATCTGTTTTGTATGTGTATGATGTCATACTTTAGCATATTTCACTGTATTTGTACAAAATTCCCTTAATGTCTCCTGAAATTCTTCTGTTTGCACTTAACATGCTTGCTTACCCACTGAAGTAAAATGCAACACAACACAGTGCAATTAGACAAACTTGTCAGTTTCTGGTCGTTGGGCAATTTGTGATTTAAAAACATCATGATGCAGTTAAATTCCATTCAATTTAGTTTTGTATTGCTGTATTCATTAAATACAGGCTGGAGGTGCTTGCACATATTTACAACAACAATTTAATAAAAGAAAATTGGATACACTTATACAGTCATATGAAAAAATTTGGGAACCCAGCCTGCATAATTTACTTTCAACAAAAAAGATAAGTGGTATACAATACAGTTTATTTTTGTATAGCCCAAAATCGCACAGGAAGTGCCGCAATGGGCTTTAACAGGCCCTGCCTCTTGACAGCCCCCCAGGTATGTCTTTCATTTCCTAGGAACATCTGAGTACTGGGGTGTTTTCCGAAGAAAGATTTTTAGTGAAGCAGTATTTAGTTGTATGAAATGAAATCAAATGTGAAAAACTGACTGTGCAAAAATTTGGGTACCCTTGTAATTTTGCTGATTGCGAATGCACATAACTGCTTAATACTGATTACTTGCAACACCAAATTGGTTGGATTAGCTTGTTAAGCCTTGAACTTCATAGACAAGTGTGTCCAATCACAAGAAAAGGTATTTAAGGTGGTCAATTGCAAGTTGTGCTTCCCTTTGACTCTCCTCTGGGATCCTCAAAGCAACTCTCAAAAGATCTGAAAACAAAGATTGTTCAGTATCATGGTTTAGGGGAAGGCTACAAAAAGCTGTCTGTTTCAACTGTTAGGAATGTAATCAGGAAATGGAAGGCCACAAGCACAGTTGCTGTTAAACCCAGGTCTGGCAGGCCAAGAAAAATATAGGAGCAGCATATGCACAGGATTGTGAGAATGGTTGCAGGTCTTTGGAGGTGATCTGTGGGTTGTCTGTAAGAACATCTTGCTGCAGATAGTGTATCTGTACATCGTTCTACAATTTCAGCGCAAATTTGATGGAGGTTCCATCATGCTGCGTGGCTAGTTCAGGGACTGGGGCCCTTGTTAAAGTCGAGGGTCAGATGAATTCAACCCAGTATCAACAAATTCTTCAGGATAATGTTCAAGCATCAGTCAAAGTTGAAGTTACGCAGGGGTTGGATATTCCAATAAGACAATGACCCAAAACACAGTTCGAAATCTACAAAGGCATTCATGCAGAGGGAGAAGTACAATGTTCTGGAATGGCCGTCATAGTCCCCTGACTTGTAGATCATTGAAAATCTATGGGATGATTTGAAGCAGGCTGTCCATGCTCGGCAGCCATCAAATTTTAACTGAACTGGAGAGATTTTGTATGGAAGAATGGTCAAAAATACCTCCATCCAGAATCCAGACACTCATCAAAGGCTATAGGAGGCGTCTAGTGGCTGTTATATTTGCAAAAGGAGGCTCAACTAAGTATTGATGTAATCTCTGTTGGGGTGCCCAAATTTATGCACCTGTCTAATTTTGTTATGATGCATATTGCATATAATGACTTGGGCGCCGCCGCGAGTGGCAGCCATTCCAGCAGCTCCGTGTATGACTTTATCTTTCTACCTTTTTTCTCTATTTTTCTCTATTTCACTGTTCACTCCTACCACTTTCTTTTATGTGGACTCATTCCCTGGACACTTGGACATGGATTTTTACATGCCAAGACTCGTTTATTCAAGTAGTCAACTTCAAGCGCTGAGCACAAATGCCCGTGCTGGTGTGGTTCCCTATTTACCTGACAAGGTAAGAAGACGGTATCGTGGCAGCAGAGCCGGTGCTAAGATAAAAGCCAAGCGTCTAACGAGAAAGTGGCGCTACAAACCTTCGGTGCCTTCTGTGATCCTAGGAAATATGAACTCGCTACCAAATAAGATTGACAAACTGGCTGCGCTGGTGAAAAATATCAGGACCTACAGAGAATACTGTTTGTGTTTTAGTGAAACGTGGCTAACAACTAACATCCCAGATGCTAACGTGGAGCTACCCGGGTTTAGCACAGTTAGAGCGGACAGACCCAAATACCTGCGGGAAGCAAAAAGGAGGAGGACTAGCTCTCTGTCAATACAAGGTGGTGTAACTCTGGACATGTAATCATCAAAATCTCCACTTGCTGCAGAGACATCGAACTGTTGGCCGTAAGTCTGCGTCCCTATTACTTGCCCAGAGAGTTTGGACACGTTGTTGTTTACATCCCTCCTTGGGCGAACATGGAGATAGCGGGTGACGTCATCCATTCCGCAGTTGCTAAATTACAAACACCGCACCCTGAGGCGCTTGTGCTAATCTCTGGAGATTTTAACCGTGTGACACTGGACAAAACCTTACCTGCCTTCTCCCAGTATGTGGATTGTAACACCCGGGGAAATAGGACTATTGACCTACTATATGCAAACGTTAAAGACGCATACAGCGCCACCCCGCTGCCTGCGCTTGGGAAAGCAGATCATTCTGCTTCAGCCTCACTGCAAACCAAGAGTGAGGGAGCTACCTACAACCACACGGTCATTCAGGAAGTGGTTCCCTGAGGCAGAGCAGGCTCTGAGAGACTGCTTTGGAACTACAGACTGGGATATCCTGCAGGGGTCACATAGTGAGAACATTGAGGAGGTTGTTGACTACTGACTACATCAACTTCTGTGTGGACATTGTAGTTCCACTAAGAACAGCGCGCTGCTATGCTAACAAGCCATGGATTACAAGTGACATCAAGGGCCTTTTCAACCAGAAGAAAAGGGCTTTTAAAGGCAGTGATCAGCGTGAGCTCAAGCGCATGCAGAAGGAACTCCGAGTCCAGCTCAGGGTGGCGAAGGAGCAGTACAGGAGAAAGCTGGAGCAGAAGTTGCAGAATAACAGCATGAAGGAAGTGTGGGATGGGATGAAGATCATCGCTGGCTGCAGCTCGAAGCGGGGTGCCACCATCGAGAGAGATGTGAAGAGCGCAAAAAATGAACAACTTCTTTCAACAGGTTTGACCACCCTAACCCACTCTCACCTTGAGTACTGCACCCTCCACCCATCTGTCTGCTGATACCAGCATAGGAGAGACATCCCCACCCACAATTACAGCTGCACAGGTGAGCAGAGAGGTGAGGAGACTTCGTGCAAGCAAAGCAGCGGGTCCAGATGGAGTACCGCCACGACTCCTGAAGGTCTGTGCGCTGGAGCTGGGGAGTCCTCTACAGCGCATTTTCAACCTGAGCCTGGAACAGGGGAGAGTCCCGAGGCTTTGGAAAACATCTTGTATCACCCCAGTCCCAAAGGTATCACGTCCTACTGAGCTGAATGACTTCCAGCCTGACTTTCTGATGTCACAAGTGATGAAGACCATGGAGCGGCTGCTGCTTCACCACCTGAGACCACAGGTCCGTCACGCCCTCGACCCTCTGCAGT